>NC_083720.1:128459637-128765417 GCF_028564815.1 Eubalaena glacialis | reverse complement strand
GAACATGCAGTTTATGTTCTCTCTCACGTATTTGATCTTTCTTTCAAGGATCTAATCTACAGAGTAGCAAAGTGGAACAATTTATTCTAATCCAATAATTTTAGTCTAATCCAATTTAAGTCTTTAGGCAACCTAATATTTTTTTGGTCTAAATCCCAGTATTTTGGTCTCCTCCTTCTCAACCTCCTTCTCTCCAACATGGTGTCTGTGTATACTGAAGGGGGCATCCTGTGGTGAAGGGAAAGAGATGGTCTCTAAGATGTTTTTTCAAAGCTGTGTACTGTCCTTTTGTCCCTATGGAAATGCCTCTTGTTTACCTATGACTACTGCTTGCCCTGTTAGAGGCTGAGGTTGTTGTCTATTCTCTATAAATCCAGGGTCAGGGCCAAGGGCTCTTTGGTGATTAGCCTTAAGATCTCTGTGACATCCACTCAGTCCCTGGAACACTTTGCCCTTGCCACACTGACTGCCTGACTCTGAGCCAAGTCAGACTATGAGCTGACTTCTGTGTGCTATGTTGGGGTCAGGTGGGAACATCTATTTTAGGAGAACTCAGCTAAGACCCTTCTTCTGCCTAATCACACGATGCTACAGCTTTTACTCGGTTGCCACCACCCACCCCTTCCCTACGTAAAGGAGGACAAAAGTGCTTGTGTTTTTGGCATTTCCCTAAATTGAATACTCTGAGATAGGAGAGCAGGACACATATATCTCACCTACTTTTGCTCACTTTTCTTCAGCCAGGCTGGAAGGGTGGGCTTCCCACCTCCTTTATGCCACATCCTGGATTCCGTGATCTGGTGCACCAGCCCTACATCTCCACGTGCTTAAAGTGGGCTTAACATGGTGCTTTGTGAGGTAGACAACTTTTTCTCTCTTTGTCCTGACAGCCTGGCTTTCAAGTCCACTTTCTCCCTTAAAGAATTCAAAAAGTTAGCTCTGAGAATCAAAGTTGAGCAATACTGACTTTGTTCTAGGCTCCTTCCTTCCCTAGAGCAATAAACCTTAGGCTCAAATTGGTGACGAAAAGCTGAAATGGGGAAATTAAGAATACTGTTTTAATATTCACAACATAAGATCCGCTGTTACGTTAATTTACCAATGTTTGTCTAACTACAAAACCCATGCTTTTTCCAATGCAGACTTTTGGCAATGGGTAAGTCCATGGTCTTTCAGGGCAAGATAGAAGAAAATCAGAAATCAGAGGATATAAAGAGACTTGAAGTAGTTGGAGTTTGGAAACAAGCGGTGAGGAAGGAGAGAGACAGACATATTTAAGATTCTCTGAGAGCGGTCATGCCAAGTATTATTGCTGTAGAAATGGAAGTACTCCGATCATTTTATGATGTTGCCTTCAACTTACGTACCCTCATTTTAAAGAGCTATTAGTGAAATGATTACTTGGAGTTCAACACAGATTGTTCTCATCCAATCGTATATCCAAAATAATTAGGTTATAATCTAAAACATTGTTGTTATTAGGTAGCATTTCTTTAACACTTCAACGTTTGTTTTGACATCACCTGAAATGAATTAAGACACTGGAGTCAGTCTGTCCGGGTTTGAGTCCTGGACCACACTCACAGGGCATGTGAGAATTTCAGTTTTCTCACCTATAAAATGAGGATTATTATAGTCAACATGTATTGAGTGCTTTTGTACACCAGGCACTCTTCTAAGCACTTGTATATTAACTTATGTAATCGATAAATAACCTCAGGATGTATTACTGTCATCTGTTTGGAGATAACACAGCTGTGTCTCTGAGAATTAAGTTATTTGTTCATGATCCTATAGTGAGTTAGAGGTGAAAGTGGGGTTAGAACCCAGGCAGTGTGGCTCTAGATCTGAATGATGACAGCTAACACTTTTTTATATATTCTATGCCAGGGTTGAACTAAGCACTCTATGTCCTGTAAGAGAGAAACTCTTTTTATCTCATTTTATAGATTAGAAAACTGAGCATGGCGAGGTTAAGTATTTTGCTCAAGCTGACACTACAAGTAAATGTGGAGCCGATCCAGTCTGGCTCCAGAGTTTGTGCTGTCTACCTTCCTGCTGAACAGTCTCAAAGGAATTTCATGAGCAATAACTGAGCAAATCCACGTGCAATACTTAGCACAGCACTTGACACAGAGAAAATTCTAGATAAATATTAATTAATTATTAGTAACCAGGAAACCCTATAAATTGGCAAATATGATGGAGATCCCTTAAGAATGGAGTGTTCTGTACAGGTAAACCTTTTGTTACATGTGTTATTCTTGTACCTATCCCCATTATTTGGTTTTATATAATTTCATTCATTCATTCATTCAATCAGTCCATCTTGCCTCATGTTACTTTTAATGTGCCAGCACTGTGCAAGGTGTTCTGGTATGTGATGGGCAGATACCTTTGAAAAAAGGCTCATAGACTTGTTGTACTGAAGTTAAAGATGCACGAAGCAACTTTTGTAAAAATTCCATACTAGCCGTAGGGCTTCTCTAACTAGCTAATTTCAATTGTTTGGAAGAAATGTATCCTGGGCTTGGGTGATACCTACCAACACTGTGCCATTCAGCTCCTTCAAGCTAAGTTTTTGCACCTGTCTTGTAACATTTTCACATGCATAAATTTGATGTGCTTTATCTCTTAATCTGGAAGCTGTGTGCCAAAACGCTATAGCTTTTCACTTAATGTCTTACTCTGTGTTATTTCCTTAAATATTTTAAAAACACAGCCTCTGTTCTAAATGTCATTTTGCTTCTGCTAAGGGGAGAGGGTCTGGATAGCCTAAAAACACAGGTTTCAGAATCAGAGCATTAGTTCAAAGCCAATTCTCTTGGCTCTTCGAGCTCTAGCATGTTATTTAACTATGTTGAACCTCAGCTTCCTCATTTATGACTGAGGATAAAAATTTATATCCCGCAGGATTTCTGGGTGATCAAGTAATGAAGGCAAAACCTTCAAAACCTCCTTGTTCCTCTAAGACACTCTATTTGTGCATTATATTTCTATATTTTTACTGCATTATTATTGTTCTAATGTTACGAAAGTATAATTTCATCTTTTTTTAGTTTGGAGTCATAAACAGTTAGTCATTACTTTTCTAAAATCCATTTGCTTTCGTATGAGTAAATCCTGTTTTTTCTTTTTCTTCCAGTTTTTCCATAGTGATGATAGTGATAGAAATGGAGTGATGCAATGCAATTTTAGGCTGATGCAAATATGTTAGGGGGAATAAATTCTTATCATTATGGGTACCAACATAGTAGATTAGATAGGGTGATGAGGAAAGAAAGTGACCCAAGTAGAATTTTAACTCAATAAAAAGAGGAAAGGTAAGAAAAAAAACCGATTTCAAAACTGATATGAATAAAGAGAAGAATCAAAACAATGAGATCTGCCGTGACTTTTGCAAGCCAATATTTGAAATGATAAAACAATTGAATCTTAGAATTTGAGAGGCTATTAAAAGCCACAGGGGGTCTAGTATCTGCCGCAGGAATCCCATCCACAGCATCTCCGCTGGATGGTCATCCAGCCTTGCTTTCTAGAGAGAAAGGGCTTTTGTCTTTGTGAAGAATTATAAGGCAGTTCTTATGGCTACAAAGCGCTCTGTTAGTCTGATTGAGATGCCCTTTCACAAAAAAATACCATTCTCGGAAAGATCACGTAATTATCCTTTATAGGAAAGTCCTTCAAATATTCAAAGGTAGTACTTTCTTCAGATTAAACAACCTCTTCTCTCTTAATTGTTCTCTACTGGTTGCCAGTGTTTCCCTTAGAATGTAGAGCACAGAACAGGCATGATTAACAAGTATTTTTTCATACGAATTGTTGTTAAGCCAGATCTATCCCCTACTGTCATGTGGATTATTTTTATCACCTGAAAGAAGATTTTAGTAATACCTGAATCAGGATTTAAACTGACACCCAAATGGTTTCAAAGGTATGGTTTTACTAAGACCATATTACTCTACTATAGCCTCCATTCTAGGCACAAGAAACTGATTTTTTCCAAATACCCCACATTCCTCCCATTACCGTAATTCTCCACAAGCTGTCACTTCCGCCTGTAATGCTTCTTCTCATTTCGGGTCTTGTAAATTTTCACTCAGCTGTCCATAATCAGGAGAACTCCACCTTTTGATCCTCAGGCCTGACCCTGCCACCCAAGACAGACAGTTCTTTCTTCATGATCTCATACAACAGACTTCGTCTATGTTTATTGAGAAGAAAATGGAGGCAGGGATCCAGGTTGCTGTCATTTTAAAATCAGCTTGATTAAAAATTTTTTTTATTGTTTTTAATTTTTATTGAAATGTAGTTGATTTACAGTGTTGTGTTAGTTTCAGGTATACAGCAAAGTGATTCAGTTTCTTATATATATACATATATATTCTTTTTTAGATTCTTTTCAATTATAGGTTATTACAAGATATGGAGTATAATTCCCTGTGCTATACAGGAGGCGCTTGTTGTTTACCTATTTTATATACAGTAGTGTGTATCTGTTAATCCCAAACTCCTAATTTATCCCTCTCCCACTTTCCCCTTTGGTAACCATAAGTTTGTCTTCTATGACTGTGAGTCTATTTCTGTTTTATAAATAAGTTCATTTGTATTATTTTTTTAGACTCCACATATAAGTGATATTATATGATATTTGTCTTTCTCTGCTGGCTTAGTATGATAATCTCTAGGTCCATCCATGTTGCTACAAATGGCATTATTTCCTTCTTTTTATAGCTCAGTAATATTCCACTGTGTATATAGACCACATTTTCTTTATCCATTCATCTGTCAGTGGACACTTAAGTTGCTTCCATGTCTTGGCTATTGTAAATAGTGCTGCTATGAACATTGGAGTGCATGTATCTTTTCAAATTACAGTTTTCTCTGAATATATTCCCAAGAGTGGGATCACTGGATCATATGGTAACTCTATTTTAGTTTTTTTAAGGAACCTCCATACTGTTCTCCATAGTGGCTGCACCAATGTACATTCCCACCAACAGTGTAGGAGGGTTCCTTTTTCTCCACACCCTCTCCAGCATTTATTATTTGTAGACTTTTTAATGATGGTCATTCTGACTGAGCTTGATTTTATTCAAAATAAACTCACAGAGGATTAACCATGTCTGCAATGCCTTTGAAACAAGAATGTTTGAATCAAATATTTTTTCAGGATTTACTTATTTAAGATAGAGCTGGAAATATTTCAGGAACAGATATTTAGAGGTCTTTAATCAAGAAATCCTATACATCTCTCAAAACATTGTAGTTTTCTAAAAGTTTTCAGTAAAAATCAAATTTATCTTTTAAATAATAGAAACAAAGAAAATAGGTTACTTTTAGTGTTATGTGCTTCTGAACAATTTTAAGAGAACACTTTTAAGTAAGGAAACATTTTAGAAATGGATTTTTCACTTTTTAAAACATCAGGTAGCTTGCTTTCCATCAAGTCATATTTTATTTTGTATTTTCTTATTGTATACTAATGAAAGAAATGAGTATTTTACTTAATATTATTTAGCAGACACATTTATAAAAACTGACTAATATCTTATTTCTACTGAGAATTTCCTGAGGATTTTCTTGTTTCTGAGTTTTAAGGATAGTAAGACTGCCTGATACCTAATGACTAAGGGGATTAATTTACATTATATTTAGAAACAACCTCCCACATGTTACTACATCCAAGTGTTAGCCAACAGTTTTAGCTTGAGCAAAAACAGCTTTATTTTCTTTACCTGATACCAACAAACCCTGCCTAGGTTTTTTATTTTTGTTTTTAATCACCATTTTATTTTGAACAATGCTACTGTGAGTCTATTTTTCTCATTTATGCTAATAGCATGATCTACCTTAACACATTAATGAAATCGTTCCTTTCAAGATTTTTACTTTCTGAAGAATATAAATCAATAAAGTCTGCAGAGTTCAAGGAGGAGGTCTTGATGTAGTTGAATATAAAAAAATCCAATATATTTAATCGCAGCATGTATTGAAGTAATGGGTCAGAAGTCGTTTAAAAATAGATAGCTGTTACAGTAATTTACCCTTCAGCATGCATTTATCAGCTACAGGAGAGAATCAAAAAGTTCTTTTGAAGCACTTGAATTTCCTGGCCTTATTCTTAAAGTTGCTTTGAAATTTGAGAGAGAGAAACATTGCAGCTGTTGACCAAAGAGCTACCAAATAGGACATATGTTTAAAGCAGAGAATGGTGCTAGATTCTTATTGAAAAGGACACACAGGGCCTGATAGCGTCATAACTAACTAACAACAACAAAAAATGGAGATTGTTGAGTGACTTTTAGACTCGGGAAATTAAAGAATCAGAGAATCTTTTTAATGAGGGAAGGGGAACTTTCTTTGCATTTATTAAGATTATCTGAGATAACAAATGCATTTCAGACAGATGGTATAAAGTAGTGTCTGGGTCAGGTGGGGACAATGGCCTTCTGGAATGCATATACCCAGCCACAGAAGGGGCTTCCATTCAGTACCAGTGTCTTGTTACCCTAAGGGAATGCAAGCCTTGCACACATCATGGGATTTCTTAAGAGAAGACAGTAATCTGGATTTTAATGTGAAAGTTTCCGGGTCACTTTGCACAACTGCACAAATTGTGAACACACAGTATGCACAGTGTATGTAGTATGGCTATTTGTGAACCAAACAAAAGATTGCACAAAGGATAAATCAGCAGGCAGTTTGCAGCCTCTGGTTCAGACTGTTAGAAAAGCCTTTTATTGAACTGAGATCTATTTTTCAGTAGCTTCGGTTCCTTGGATCTTAGGGTCTTGTGAACAAATGTAATCTTTACACATGCACACAACAGTATTTAAAATATTTGAAGCCAGTTGTCATATTTCTTTACCTAAATTTAGGGGCTGGTAAGCCAAAGAGATAAATTGTTTGTTATGAATGAATGACAGTGAGTGTAGGCTGGTCCCTACTTTTCTCTTCTCCCTCATCTGAGTGCTAACCATCACTTTAATAATGCATCTGGAATCTTGCCTTAAATCAAATCAACATGACTGGTCTGTTGTTTGGAGCCTCTGTCAATCTCTGGCCTACCCAGTGAAGAGTTCTAAGGTCTGCCACCTGTGGGGTCCTTCCTGCCAAGTCCCTGAACCCGTGAGAGCATGGCTGGCAGGGGATTTGATGAGTGGGATCCTAAAATAGTCTGTTGTGTCCACACCTGATGTTGAGGGAATTTAGCCCCTTGGTGACTTTATGAGCTTTAGACTATATCCTCTCTCACTAAGTCCCTCTGTGTGTGGCTGGTCTCTTTTAGACTAAAAAGGTCATGCTTAAAAGCCAGTGGTACAGACTATGTACTGAGCTTGCC
The DNA here is from genome assembly GCF_028564815.1 of Eubalaena glacialis. NCBI lineage: Eukaryota > Metazoa > Chordata > Mammalia > Artiodactyla > Balaenidae > Eubalaena > Eubalaena glacialis. The sequence continues at coordinate 128,758,072 of NC_083720.1, read as the reverse complement.
CTCTGTACAGTTGCAAGCACTGCTTTGTGTATATTGTCATTACATGCTCGCAGTAACTCTGTGAAGTATTAGCTTTCTTTATTAGAGACAAGGAAGGAAACTGAGCCCAAGAAACCCAACCATGACTACACAATTACTCAGTAGTAAAGTAGGGATGCAAACCCAGGAGTCTGGCTTCAGGATGTTTACATCTTCCTTCCTATGGCTCAGCCTAGGTCCCTGGGTCTTCACTACCCGTTACAATGGCTTCACAGACTGGAATTGGACTGTGGATAATACCCACTTTTGTAGAGACCGTGATCTCCTCTCTGCCCTGTGTCTGGCCCTCAGGCAGCGTGACTTCCCCGTGTGCTTTGTACCATCTCTGTAGCAGCCTGCAAAGACAGTGGCAAATGCTCTTGGGTGTTCATGTAATGGCCAAGGAAGTCTTGTTGCTTGTTGCTGACCTACCTTGCTCTCCTCCTCTTTTCATCCCATGTTACCTCTAGGCTCTGAAATCACCATCTACCCTGACTGTACAATTTGGTGTTTGTACTTGGTCTTCTCTACATTTGAACCTTGACCTGATTGGACTTGACTTTCTAGCATTTAATGCCTCATGCTGGCCTGGCCCTGTTAAACTTCAAACCGACATGGGTTTGCATTTGGATTCTACAACTTCATGGCTGTAAGATTTTGAGCAAGTTAAATATCTCTTTGAGGTTTACCCTTAGCAAAATGGAGAAATTATACCTTACTTATTGAGTTATGAGAATTAACAAGCAACATATATAAAATGTCTAGTACAGTATATAACAGAAAAGTGTTCAAATGATACTTATTATGACAGTCATCATTGGCAAGTAGGAACAGAGTAATTCCTAACCAGGCCTTTAAAGTCTCAACTAAGCCTTTACACTAAGCCTCAGATAGTTGCCCAGGATAAGATGAAAGTACTTGTTGCAATCTTTGAATAGTTGGCAGCTCCAAGTTTAAAAAACTAGGCTCTAAGATGTCCTTATCTATGATAAGATATAAATTTATCAAGAATGATCAATCACAATGATCGTTTATAGTATATGCAATGAAAGAAACATGTAATAATTTTATTATGCATTCATTTAATTAAGCTACTATTTTATTAAAAAATCCTGACAGGATTATGTTTATGATTATCTGATTTTTTTTTTTTTTTTCAGCTTTGTTCTACAATCCATCCTCTGTTAAGTACTATCTTTTGGGGGTTCAAACAAACTCCACTTTAAAAAAAGTAACCCATTTATTGCTTTTTGATCATTAAGAAATATTTGGAAAATATAGAAAGGTATAGAAAAGAAAATTAAAATTACCCATAATTTTTTATATAAACCAGAAATAAATGCAGATAACACTTTGGTGTGTATCCCTCTAGTCTTTCTACTTTGTAAATATATAGTAAATAGAGATATAGTAATAAGAAATAAAGATAAGAATTTCCCAAGTCATTAAATCATCCTTGAAAAACAGATTTCAAGTGCTGGTATATGAATACCGTCCTGTGGGTATATGGCTGTATGATAACAATTAACAAGTTATCTGATAAAATTACAATTTTTACTGCTATAAAGTTAATATCTTTAAAGGATATGGCTTTCTATTTTTCCTTTCAGCATCTGAATCCTCTTTCTATGTTCAGGACTCATCCCCACCCCCAACTATAGAAGCTGAAAGAGATGCCAGATACTTGATTTGCCAGCCTCCCTTGCAGCTAGAGTGTGGGCTCTCCTAGACCTTGCATAGAAGGGTAGAGGGTTGAAGAAGTGGGGCTGTGCAGAATGCATGTGCTGAGAAGGGTGGCAGCCAGAAGAGTGCACAGTGGTGCCAGGAGCAGCCTCAGGGATGCTTGCAAGGAAGTCACTGAGTTTAAAAGTATGAACATTTCAAGTCTCTTTATTTAAATATCCTCTTAGAAAGCTAATTTAACGTACATTCCTGTAGCCATCAACATAACCAATCTCAGTCCTTTACTTCTAAAACGTGTGTTTCCATTACACACATTACCTCAAAAGTTATTGTTAAATAGGGTGAAGATGTCAGTATAATATGGAATTTGGTTTGGGCATAAGCAATTTCACCGCAGTTGCCAACAAGTAACAAAAACTGAGTGCAAGTTATATTAACACAGGAGAGGCAGCAAGCAACAGAAGAATATAATGCTGTGTGTGGGACCCCTTCACCTCCTGGGCTTCCTCTAGAATCGATTTGGCCATTTGCTCGGTCTTGGAGGTGCGTGATGCTTGATTCTCCCATATTGTTTTACAGTTTTTGTCTTTGTCTCCATGATTTGACAGTCTAATCCTTCTTTACATACTTTTCATTAAGCCAGCTTTCACTTTCTTTAAATAAGAAAATCCTGTATTTACTGTAGTACAATATTTCTTTAGTGTTGTAGCTTTTTGTTTGTTTTAATTAGGATTGTTATTGTTTTTGTTAGTGCTCTGGTTACAACATTACACAGGTTTTGCGTGGCCTTCCCTAGCCCTATTTTTTTCTGTGAACTGTTATTTTTAGAGTGCAGTTCAGCAAAAGGAAGTTTCTTAGGAATGCTACATAGCATTCTGGGCTATAGCAGAAGCAAGGGCAGTTCCTTCTCTTGCCCTGTCACATCAAACCCAGAGAGACTTGTTAAACGTACAGATTTCAGAATCCACCTCGGATGTGATTCAGAATCTCCAGGGGGGATGGCTCTGGCAGTCTGTTAATATGTGACCCAAGTGATTCTTATGTTATACAAGTTAGGGAAAACTCTGTGCCCTAAGGTGGTACCAAACAGTCATGCTTGCCCCTCCCCAACATTAACGCAGTATTACCTTCAATTAAAAGAGCCTTTGAAAAATAATTAATTACAACTATACCACCTTTGTGACTTAAAGTGTTCTGGTTCATAGGATCCTCAACTCTGTCTGGTTTTATTTGCAACGGTCCTGTTAAGGCAAGTCTTCTCAGACTTCATTTCATCCACTCACACCAACGATGAACCCAAGCAGCCTGCGCAAAGGACCTGCTCTATTTCTATTATAATACGTGAACTATCAAGTATGATGTAATAACAAAATTTTCTCTTTAAATGATACAGACAGGCTAAGTGAATTTTTATACAGCTTTACAAATACTAAGTGCAAATCTTGTGAAGATGTGGCTGAGATGAAGGGCAGAATAAAGATGGTAGGGGAAAGGGTGCTTGGTCAATAGAAACTTTACATGCATTTAAACAGAAAAGCGCTTTACATTTAGAGGCTGTTTCTGTTTGTCGGTTTGTTTTAACAGTTTTGGGTTTGCTTTCTTGGTCTAGTCTTGACTATTTTAAAGAGGGAACTTGATTTTGTTTACTTTTCCTGCTTGAGCTAAAGTGTAGAAAAGACACATTATAAGACTGTCGTAAAAGATTTGTTGTAGACTTTGTAATTTGTTGCAATACTCTGTAAACTCAGAGTAATAAAGATAAACCAACTCATAATGGCAATGCTTAAATTCCAGAAATTTTCTTCCATAACAGCCATGTTCATTATTCTTCTAGTTACACTTCTGAAGCCAGAAATCCCATAGTTTACATCAACATTCAACTGGACTTGTTACTTTCTCTGCTTATTAAAGAGAAACCCAATATATACCAGCCTATAAACAATAAGAAATAGTTGTTTTATATTAATAACATTCCACTCCTTCCAATTATTTACATGTGGGTAGGTAGGAAGATTTGAACGCACAGCAGTCAGTTTGGGTTGATTATCATGAAGAACTAAAGCAATACTTTTCAGGGCTTTGCATCAAGAGCAGCTTTGAATTTGGGCTCTCGTAGTGCACACCAATATGTTTGTAACTCCAGCAATAAAGTACTCTTCGTCCCCATGTGAACTGGAAGAGGCCATCTGGGAGGGTGCTGTACACAATATTATGTTATTTGGGGCCTTTACTTCAACTGGACCCCTTCACACTGGAGAACTGATTATAAAAAAGCAGTTTTCTCATGGTCTGGCTGTTTTTCATCATATCTAAAATCCTAGTGTGGAAGTCTAGGGCATGCAAAAGTTTCGAGCGCTAGCACTGCCATTTAGGGAGTTCTCTTATGCCATTTTTAGTGAGTCAGGTCAGAATTTTCCAGCTGTCCTCTCCACCTATTACAAATACATGAAACCCTAGCAAAGCCCTTTTCACTGGTAAACACTTTGTTTAATTATAGATACATAATATATTAGTTCAATTTCTGTTTGGTATATCAAAATAATTCCACATGAGTCTGATAACACTATATTGTAAGTTACCCTCAGAGATTGAGGCAGAGTTAAGATCAACAGGAAGTTTGATCATTTAGAGTTTAAAAGAGTCTTAGATTTCTCTCTTTTCCATCACTTCAACCGAGCTTTTATTTCTTAGTTCCACCTTTCTACGTACACCTAAAAGTATTAGTTGTTGTAATGGATGCCACACCATAGTGTACCATCCAGGTCTGGGATGCTCATTCCCCCGGCTGCTGGGAGTGCTGGTGGTTGACAGCTTTCAGCTGACCCCGCTCCATGCATTGCCCTCACCCAAAGCCATGCCCCTTCTTGGAGGCAGCCATTCCAAAAAAAGTCACAGTCTTCAATTCAGTTTTCAGAACAAAGGCAATTTCCAATCTAGAACCCATTTACTGAATGAGAGTTCAAAATTCCTGGAGAAAAAATGCCAGTAATTCCATGCCAAGTATATACAATAATGATGACCCCCCACCCTCCCTTATTCTTTCCCTAAAATGACCTACAGCCATGTACTTGGATATTTGTACAACAGAAAATGGAGAATACATCATTTCAAGGTGTGTCAGATGTGAGGTCTGAGTTGACATTGATGACCTGGAACTTAAGCATCATCATGACTTCCAAGTAATAGATGGAGTCCTGGTCCAGATCCAGCTCACGGTGTACCTGTTGGACTCATGGATGTAGCCAGTGGTCATTTCCTTGGTCCCCAAATGTCTAATTCCAATGGACCCATTTGGTAGTTGGCAGAATATATTGGTACTTTGGCCTATAAGGTAAGAACTACCATTGTGGGAACAGCCAGGAGTAAATGGACAAGTGTAACAACCAAGGCCTAAGGACATGGTGACCAGGGGCTTAGACCTCTTAACCATGGGAGTCTGGGTCACCCCTCTAGCAAGTCAGCTGACCAGCAGAGGTGATAACAGAGGAAGCGGGGAATCTAGAATGGTGGCAGACAAGGGAATGATACTCCACGGTGGCTTTGAGACCACCTGCAGTGGAAGGGCTGTAGTTTTGTTCCACTCACCTTTGTCAGTTTCCCTAGGAAAAGAGACCAAACAGAATCCTGCAAGAGCTGGACCCAGAATTTATTATATGACACACATGAATCTGAGTGGCATGAGGGCAGGTGGTAGATGCTGCAGTGTGCCACTCAGATCCCCTCTTCACATCTGAGGCCGGCATCTTCCAAACCACTGGGAATGTTACCACCTCAAGAATTGCCTCAGCTGAGGGGTGCTGCCTGGTCCAAAGTCACACACACACATGTCCTCAGCAGCCTGTTTCTAATGCCTGGTCAATGAGGGTGAGGATAAAGGCAAACCCTGTTGCCTCCGGGAAAATAATGAAGGGCATCCTAACTCTGGAGCTCCCTGAGAGATCAGGTGAGGCCTTTTTGTGAGACTGCATCAACGGTTCAACTATCTCCTTTGCTCAGTCAGTTTTACTTCCCTCTCTCTGCCAGGGGGGGTTAATCAAAGGGCATTAACTTCCTGCTTGCAGATCTCCATCTCAGAGTCTATTCCAGGGAACTCCACCTAAAGTAGTTATTAAAGCAGAAATGATGCCAGATGTAAGATGTGTGGTCATCTTATCTCATGGAAGCTTCTGTAAGTTCTCTCATTACCCCTTATGGGTGAACTTCTGCATTAAACAAGCAGCAGAAAACCCTGAATATCAGAAGTTTACTGATGCCCTTCTTTTCCTCTTCCTTATCTCAGCCACCAAAACCCGTTCATTTTTCTTTGTAATGGCTCTTGAGCTAATTATCATCATCATTATTACTATATTTAATGTACATAAATTGTTTCTTATCTAGTTTAGACTCTTCTCCCCTCCCATGTAGGTATTTCAGTTGGTTCTTCACTGATCTCTTGCCTCCTGCCTCTTTATCACTCCTAAACCATTCATTATATACAATGTTTTCTGGTTGATTTCCCCCAAATTCTACATTATAATAGTACCTCACTGCTTATAAATATGAAATAGCTCAATTATGTAGAAACTGCATTTCTTCGTGTGACATCCCACAGGCCTCTGCCTTCTGGGCCATATTGACCTTTTTCTAATCTATTTTATAAATAGTTACTGAATATTGACAAAGATAAAAATGCAAGTCTGCCTTAAAGTTACTCAGAATGATTTCAAAACTTCTGCTGCTGCCACATTCTTTCTATGTGCAACACTATGTCTTGAATAAATTCTCTCACAAATATTGATTCTTTTAAGAATATAAAATATTCAAGCAAAATGAAAAATACAGAGAATTATAAAGTAACTGGGTACTAGGTTTTAACAGTTTTCAAGCTTATTTAATTTATCTTTAGTTTTTTGATCAATAATTCGTTTGAGATGCTCCTGTATAGCTTTTTCAGATCTCATTCATTTCCAAAAATATTTTTTCATTTTTTTTCCTTTTCTCATATAAATATTTAAGGTTACACTTTTCTTTTTATATACTGTCTTAACTGCATCCTAGATGTTTTACTATGTAACAATTTCCTTGTCATTAAATTTTAAGTTTTTAAAATTATTTTGACCTATGAATTATGTTTGTACTTAAATTTCCAAATGTATGGAAGTTTTGTGGCTGTTTTTACGTTTTTATTGTTTATTTCACAGAATAGTCTCTGTTAATTTAATGTTTGCTATGTGTTATAAAATGTGGTAAATTTAGGGATATGTTTCCCGTAGATATGGAAGTAATATGTATTTATAAGTTGGGGGTTTATAGTTCTATGCATGCTTACTAAATACAGTACGTATGGTGTCATTCAATCTTTCACTTCTTTAATTCTCTTTTGGATTGATCTCTCAATTATTGAGAGAAGTATAATAACATCATTCACTGTGATTATAAATTGCTCAACTTTCTAATTTTATGAATTTGCACCTTATATTTTAAGGCTCTGTTATTGGGTCCATATGTTGTAATCAGGGAAGAAAAGTCATTTGTTTATTGTGCTTGATTTTTAACAACAAATGGCAGGCTCAGGTCTTAACACTGGCTGTTGGGAGGCAATTCTCTGTGAGTTGCTCATGTCTCTGCATCTCTTACAAGTGAGGCAGTGATTGCCCTTCGGTCTGAACTATCTTTTCAAGGATGTTTGTATAGTGATCAACAGTGGAAGATAGGTAGTATATTCCTCTGGAGCAAAGGGCAGGCATACCCATTATGAAAGACTGGGGTTCCCTAAGCTCAGGGTTCCACTCCTGTAACACAGCCCACAGGCATCCATTGGGTCCAACACCATTGCTCCTGTGAGCCTTGGCAGGGATGAGGGGACTGACGCAAACATGCTGATGCTCATGATTCTTGAGTAATAAAATCCTTTGTCTCTTTCCCAGAAGTCTTCTACAAGTATCCATGAAACTGTGGCAGGCTAATATGATAAAATCCTTTGTCTTTATCCCAGGGGTCTTCTACAAGTATCCATGAAACTGTGGCAGGCTAATATGATAAAATCCTTTGTCTTCATCCCAGGGGTCTTCTACAAGTATCCATGAAACTGTGGCAGGCTAATATGATAAAATCCTTTGTCTTTATCCCAGGGGTCTTCTACAAGTATCCATGAAACTGTGGCAGGCTAATATGTTACCTCTAAAGTAGGGTAAATCTTAGACCCTTTAGAGTTCTTCACTTCATTCTACAACTTGTCTGTATTGCTGCTTCTATTACTTCCTTCACACTCCACAGTGCCTATTATAGCAAGTTCTATTTGATTTATGTGGTAGCTGCCTAGAGAATTCTCTGAAACACAGTAACAGTTGTTTATGCTATTGCTGATAGAACATTGCAAAATGGTGTTTTATCTCCCTCCAAATGGTTTTAGTCTGGATTTTAGCCTTGAAAAAGGTTTAAAAAACTTCCTTCATTCTTTCCCAGCAAAGTCAAACTTGAGCTATAATTTGTTTTTTGATTTGAGATTTGATCTGTCTGCCTTTGCATTTCCTTCAGCATGATTTGAGTGGATTAAAGACTTTTTTAATATTTGCAAATCATTAACTAATATTATTACGTAAATAACTTGACCTAGTTATCAGTTCTGGAAATAAGATCAAAACTTAGTTATCCAGATGGTCAAGTTCCTCAGCAGCCTCTTTCAAATAGTCTGCGTTCTTCGGCATGCTCTGTCATAATTTTTCACATATTGTGTGTTGAAGCAATAAACATCATTTTATATTATTCTCTGCAAAAGTAAATGTGTCGCAAGATTAATAAATAATATGTAGCCCATGGCCAAATGGTAATGGTTTTTGCATTTTATGCTGTTTTTCATGAATTACTCCATGGTTGCCCTCTATGGTGAGAATAATTGAATGCTGGCTGTGATAATTGCTGCAGTTGGCTCAAATTATTCATACTAGGAAAAATTAATGGCCCAGATAAATCCTCAGACTTTCCTGTCTCTTAGAGTTGGTTTAGTGAATATTTACTTGTTGTAAGTATAGAAAGTTCTTAAGTAGAGATATAGTTTGAACTTTGCTTAAATTTTTAAACTGCCCGTAGCCTTTTAAAATTTTAAGATATTTTATTTACTATTAAGTAAGTACAAAAAGAGATGTATGAAATACATGTAAAGCGTAAGGAGCCAGGATTCAACAATATATGCATGCCTACCTCCAAATTTAAAAAATAAAGATCGCTACTATCACCTTTGATGTTTTTTGTGAGTGCCTCATTATTTCCACCTATTTTCCTGTCCCTTCAGATATATCCACTCGCTTGAAATTTGTGCTTATAAATCCCTGGATTTTTAAAATAGATAAACCACATATATTGGTATCTGTAAATATTTTAGTTTTCTGTTTTTAATCATTACATAAACATAAAAAATAGCCTATTTATTCTTTTATGACTTCTTTTTGCATTCTGTATTGTATCCTAAAGATTCACCCAGGTCTTTTATAATTTAGATTCCATTCATTTTCATTGTTGTTTAGCATTCCATTTATGACTATAGCACAATTCATTTATCCATTCTACAGCTGATGGACATTTGTGTTGTTTCCACACCACTCTTCTAAACAGTGTGATGCTGAACTGTCAGTCTCCTGGCACATGGGTGCCAGAGTCCAAGGCAGTAGTCTTAAAACTGGGAAATTAGTACAGGGGTAAACAAATGTTTTCCCTGAGGTATGTGCAGCACACAGTTTTAGGGGGACCAATTTCCAAACCCTTTGCTTCTATGTATACTCATTCCTAAAATTGATCTCCCTGAGAACTTACCTGAAATGCAGGTCTGACTTGCTCACTTCCCCTGTAACAGTCCTTTTCCCTCACTTCACAAAGGACATGCCTTTCACTATTGGCCTTACTACAATGCTTTATTCAGGGGTATAATAACCTCTTACTACAATGCTTTATTCAGGGGTATGATAACTTCTAGGGTACCAAACAACAGGACTGTTTGAACTATTGCTCTAGGATAGTGTTGAGAAAGCTCATTATTTGAACGTCTGCCTTTACGAGTGAAATTGTGTACCCCCCAAATCCATAGGTTGAAGTCCTCATGCCCTGTACCTCAGCATAAGTAGCTCAGATATTGATTACAATTTGGTTTTGTAATAGGCAAATTTTCTGTATTCCCATCTACTTATTGATACTAATACATTTTCTCAGAGCTTACATCTATAGAGACAAAACATAGGAAATTATGCTTAATCCTCTAATTCTAGCAAAAACAATACCTATAAATTAATTCACGACTTTAAAAGAATCATTTCACTTGTAGATCAAAACCACAATGAGATACCACCTCACACCCATCAGAATGGCCATCTTCAAAAAGAACACAAATAACGAATGTTGGTGAGGATGCGGTAACCTTTGTGCACTGTTGGTGGGAATGTAAATTGGTGTATCCACTGTGGAAAACAGTATGGAAGTTTCTCAAAAATCTTAAAACTACCATATGACCTAGTAGTTCCACTTCTGGGTAGATATCCAAACAAAACAAGAACATTGATTCAAAAAGATACAAGGTACATGCACCCCAATGTTCATAGCAGCACTATTTACAATAGCCAAGACATGAAAGCAACCTAAGTGTCCATCAACAGATGAATGGATAAGAAAGATGTAATATATATATCTAGAAAACCAACAATAGGGAATGATTAGGCTAATTATGGTAACTCAACTAGATGGAATATTACTTAGTCACCAAAAATGGTCATTATACAATGATCATTCATTCTAACAAGGAAAATGTTTATAATAAAAGACTGAGCACAAAAACAATAAAAATTCCAAGTTCAAGGTGAAAAAAAAGAATTATTTCACTGAGACAGATTATGTTTTGCTTATTAGTATTTAGATAATTCAAAAATATATTTAATGTTGCTTTGATTATTGTGTACTATTATTTATAAGGTTAACTCAATAAAAAATTAACAAAGACATGATCATAGGAAATTTTTAAAATTGTCATTTAAATTTACAATCTTGTTTTTACTAGGAGAACAAATATTAATAAAAGACTTTCAAGTCTAAAATATATGAAGGTAAAATTCAGTTTAAAAAGTAGACTTTAAGAAGATACAGGAAAAAAGAAAAAGTAACACTGAAAAATTTTACTCTGTTGAAGTACCTAATTTAGCGTTTTCTAAGTAGTTGTTGGTGAGTTTTAAATTACCCTGCTATTTACATTCCATTGGAAACATTTAACGAGGTGATGTAATCGTTTCATTTAAAAAGATCATATTCACCACATACTGAACAGATATTATTTTCAACTTTTTAAACTTAGGCTGAAAATTTTGGATGGCAATTTAAAAAATATGGCAGAAGGTGTACTTTTACAAAATTCTCTTAGATGTGCAACAAGCAAAAAAGTTTGAAGAACACTGGTCTAATTTCATAAAATATGCTTCACAAAATAATGCCAGGCTGCATAGATACACATATCGGCAAGTTGGAATAATTTTTTTTTTCCTGTACCCTCACCAGGATTTGGAATTTTCAGATTTTAACACCCGCCCCCCCTCCTTTTCTTAAACCCCTATGGATGTGCATACACTGGTTTCTCATTGTGCTTTTAATTTGGATTTCCCTGGTTAATAATTAGACAGCATCTTTTCATATGTTTATCACCATATGGGTTTCCTTTTCTGTAGAGTGCCTATTCAAGCTTTTGCCCATTTTTTTTCCTTTGAGTAGTTTGTGTTTTTCTAATTGCTTTGAAATAATTCTTAACATATTCTGGTTACTAACTCTTTTTCAGTTATATGTATAGAAGATACTTTCAGTTCATGAGTTGTATTTTTATTCTTTATAGTGTTATGTGATAGACAAAAAGTTTGAGTGATTTCTTTGCATCTTAAGAATTTTTTCTACTTCAAAATCATAAAAATTATATTGTCAGCTAAAACTTTCCCTTTCACATTTAATTCTTTAATCAATCTGGAATTGTATGCATTCAATTTCATTTTTTTTTCATGTAGATAATTATTATAGCTCCAATTATTGGAAAACACCATCATTTATTTATTTTTTATATATTTTTTTTTGGCTGCGTTGGGTCTTCGTTGCTGTGTGGGCTTTCTCTAGTTGTGGCGAGCAGGAGCTACTCTTCTTTGTGGTGCACAGATTTCTCATTGCGGTGGCTTCTCTTGCTGCGGAGCACGAACTCTAGGCGCACGGGCTTCAGTAGTTGTGGCACGTGGGCTCAGTAGTTGTGGCTTGCGGGCTCTAGAGCGCAGACTCAGTAGTCGTGGCGCATGGGCTTAGTTGCTCTGCAGCATGTGGGATCTTCCTGGACCAGGGATGGAACCCGTGTCCCCTGCATTGGCAGGTGAATTCTTAACCACTGCACCACCAGGGAAGTCCCCGCCATCATTTATTTGCTCATTGCTCTAAAGTGCCAACTCTGCTATAAATCAACTTTCCGTTTACACATGTATAGGCCTGTGTCTGGGCTCTCTATTGTTTTATAGAATAACTTGTCACTCCCTGTGTAGCAGAAACTATGTTTTCAGTTCATCAAGCCCATTTACTTCTGGGCACACCGTGCTACCATATTTCCCAGCCCCTCTTACAATTGAATGCAGCCATGTGACTGAGTTCTACAGGGGATGTAGACAGAAGTTATGTACATCACTTCCACAACTAGCCCCCAAGTTTCCCACGAGATCCTTCATAGTCTCTCTCATCTCTTGTCTGTGGCAGGTGTGGAGGACCCAATGGAGTATTGTGAGTCTATAATCAATGGCAGAGTCTAGGCAGGAGTCCGGGGTTCTGAAAATCTGCATGATTCTCTTCCCAGCTCGTCACCGTGTATCTCTCCCTCCTCATCTGCCGCCGATGTGCCTTGGACTTTTGTTTTTATTCTCACTTGTTTAAACCGATATAGATAATTGAGACCTGAGTGCAATAGACTTAAGATTTTTATACTTGGACATCCTTCCACTATGCACGTGGGAAAACTGTGAATAGTGCGACATGATGCTGACTCCATGAGGATATAGATTACATCACTGGCAAAATAGAATCAGGATATTGAATCCATTTCCATGAAATTATACTATCTTTCTAATAATAAGAGGCAAATAAGACATCTGATCTTTCAGGAGGCCATCACACACTCTAGCTAACAGTTTATTCCCCATTGAGATAGATAAGGGAGAGATCACACCTTTTTTTGAAGGTACATGAGAAAGTAACTAGGTCAACTACAAAAGATAGGTGTGAAGGTGCCAGGATTGAAATGCATGTTTTTTAAATATTTGGAAACGTTTTTAATTCTAAGCACAGGTCTGCTCCAATGAATGGTAAATACTGTCAATAGTTGCCTACTTTTTTTCTACCTGGAAAGAAATCACATTAAGAATTTTTTCTTTGAATTTAAGGGCAAATGTTTGACATCATTTTTACGGTCCTTTGGTGATGTGGGTAAGATGTCTGTGTTGCCTTCATGCATTTGGAGAAAGCGTACTGAGCGCAGCTCCTGGAGTTGGCTCTGTTTTATACTCCCGCTCTCCTGCATAACTTGGTGACTTTGGGCAAGTTACTTAACCTCTCTGCGTCTGGTCATTTATCCATAAAATGGAGATGACAGTGGTCTCATTTCATAGGGCTGTTATGAGGAGTAAATGAGATGGTTTATGTAAAGCACCTAGAACAGTGCCTAGACGTAGCAAGTCTTATTAAATGTGGGTTAGGTAGTGTGAGAAATCTGAGCTAATGACAAATTCGAGGACACAGAAAAGATAGGTGGACAAGGTTAAAAATTCAAATTGATGAATAATTGTGGAATTATAAAGATATGTTGCTCTAATAGAATATTCTGGTAAAAATTAAAATGTATACTGATCTGATGTATTTGCATTTGGCCATTAGGAAAACTACAGAAAAAGCCTTTACACAATGAGTATTTTTTTCAAAGGCAGTTGCCAAAGGAGCTCAAATTATTGTCTTCCAGTGAAAAATATTATCGTATTTGAAAAATTATGAAGCAAATGACTCTTTATTGATACATAAGCACATGCAATATACAATTGGGATATTATAATGAAGGGTACAAATAGCCTTTGTCAGAAAGGAGATAAATAATTGTTCTGTCATCTTCCCTCAAATATTGTCAAATATATTTTAGGGTGATCATTGCATAAACTCAGAAAAGACAAAGAGGACAAGAGAATTAAAAATATATGATGCTTTATTGTCAAAAATAGACAAACTTTAATTTCCCTTAACAGGAATATTAACTTAAGAGTCTCTATAAGTCACCACTATTTTGTGAGTGTAAAAGACAAGAGAGTCAAAGACAACTGTTAGTGGAAAAAGGACAACAGTTCTACATCCATGCCAGAGACTCCTCGCCCACACAATTACAGTGACCTTCAGAGCCCTGGACAATAATAGACATGCAAAACAACTCGACTTATCCTGGCCCAGTCCTGTAAGATTGGCTTTGTGGTATCTTTCCAAGCATTTGAAGAGTTCAATTTGTTAGAACACTTGCTGATTTGAATAGTGAAATTTTAGGTCATTTATGGGAACAGGATCACACCTGCTTTTGAATTACACCAGGATGAAGCCATGGTCCCTACAACCCTGGCCTCAGGTATGTAAGGTGGTGCTAAGGAGACCTGAATAAGCTCCTTATCCATGACCTACAGCAAGGATGTGAAGGTCTTCCTGGATGAACATGATAATGTGTAGGTTATGTTCTCTCATTAACATAAAAAAAAAAAGATCTAGCTAGTTGGAACAAGAGAAAAATAAGGCCTTTATTGTTCCCTAGGGACAGGTATCCAAGGATGAAGAAAGCTGGGTGTGTGCACTGGTTATCTAGATCATGACTTTCATTCTCTAGTCTGTACTATAAACCAGATACCCATGGTCAAAGGAGACTTTGTAAATAGACCCATCTTAATAATTAAAAGTGGTAGTGTGCAGCTATCTCCTTTGAAGATTCAGGTTAAGGCGAGTTCCTTTAGTTTTCAGGAGAGGCCAAGGATGAGATAACACTGACAGGATGTGATGGTTCTTCTGAGATCAAGCATATGTAAAAGCAAAAAGACGCTAGATTATCAAGTGAATGAGAAAGGAACCGGAACTCACTTCCCGTCCTTATACACATTCACCATCCACTCAATGGAAAAGTAATCAACTTCATGCAAACAAATCAGCATTTTCCATTTTTCTAGCTTAAAGATAAAATTCAATACTTAAGAACTAGAAAAACTGAGCTTATATTGTACCATAAAGTTATTTAAAACAATACTGTGGTTACTGAAATGGTAGCTCAAGCTTTTGCCACCTCTTTGAAACAGAAGAGCGGAGAGGATGCAGAGAGAGAAGTACGTAACTCTGTTCTTACTGTGACGTTCCTTATTCACATTTGCGTGGGGTTAAGTTTGAATTAAGCTCACCTACTTAATTCTATCCCCCTGTATAAGAACATGTGAGTAGGGGCAGTAAATAGGTGGTATGAGCTTTTGCAAGTTTTGATGGGCTAAGCATCATTCAGTTAAGATTCTGTGATTGAAAGGATCACTCTGAAAACTTACAGAAAAAAAGCCACTTGAAAATCAGACTAGGCAAAGTGGGTTTATACAGTCTATTAGCAAGACTACTGGAAAACTTGTGGAGTCAAATAAAAAACTAAAGTGGATTGCTTCTTTTTTTCTCCTTATTCCATTCCATTCCATTTTGTAGAAACTGTGATAAATGTAGACAAGGTACTCTCTTGTAGGTCATTTTTCAAAAGTCCCCAGATAAGCCCTTGAGTTGGGGTGGCCGTGAATATGAAATAGGAAGAAGATGAACTCAGTTTGGGGTTTCCTACCAAGAGCAGGCAGGGCAAACTACAATGACTTTAATGGAGCGCTGCGAAGTTTTATTACCCAGCCAGAAAAAGGACCCTTTCCAGTGCTTCCCTTTCAGCACTCTTCAATGACTGTTGTACCAATCAAGGAGTAAAGCTTTTTCTTAACAAGTCGGAATCCTGAGCTCAGGATCAGAGTTCGTCTGAGGCCAGAAGAGAAGCGACCTCGACTAAAGAAAAAATCCCTGAAGCTCGTCCATGAGCAGTTCTCCTGCTTAAACACCAGGGTAAGCTCAAAGGTGGGCACCACGCTAGAATCGCACACAATCCTATCCAGCTTTTTACATACATTTTCAATTTCCAAGTTCACGTGCATAACGCAGCCCCGCAGGCCACAGGGCTCCGTGGAGGAAAGCCGCAGGACGTCTTGAGCAATCCTCTGGGTCAGTTTCTCAGGAACAAGGACTTTCGAGCAACCGAGTTTGGTGTGCTTTGATTTGGACAGACAGTTCTCCAGCATTTTAACCAAGCTCTGGCAAGTCGTCTCCTCAAATATCACCTCGTTGAGGTTCGGCTCAGGAACAACATAATCCCAGTAGTCAAAATCTGTGGAAAATGGAAGTTTAAGATTTAAAAAAAAGAATAATCCAGGAGCAGAAAAAACATACCGAAATACAGCAACATTGTTTGTTTCTATCTGTTACAGCTACTTGTTCTAATATTTGTTTGGAAGTCAGCTGATCTCTCTCTGCTCTTAACTCGCTGGGTAATAAAGCAAATCATTTAACTTGAGACTGAAAGTTCACCTATGAAATAAAGGTTTTGATAAATAAGGTGGGTAGGCTATAACCATTTTTTAATAAATTTATATGTGTACACACACACACAATCTGACTACACATCACAAATCTATTTATGGTTATCTTAGAATACTAGTGATTTTCTTTTCTTTCTTGCTCCCTGATTTGCTTATGGGGGTTTTCTAATTTTCTTTCACAGAGACTATGCATTAGTTCTGGAATAAAAATGTTAATAATTTTTTTTGACTAAGGCTTATTACCTTCTAACTCTAAGAATACATTCATTTATTATCGTAAAAAACAGATTTTTTGCTATTGTCCTTTAGTGATGAACTTAAAATGAACTTTGATGAACTATACTAAACATCAATTAAATTTGTGTTTTCTTTGTAAGTCTTTACTGGAATGACCTGTAGATCCCAATTTTAGCTTCAACCTCTTCGATTAAAAATTGCTCAAAGAGAAGACCTCTGAGGTTCACATGGATATTTATAACTGGCTGGGTAGTTTTTTGTAGCCAAACAAAACAAAATAGTCCTAGGAAAACAAAATTAGATTTGCTCAAAGGAAAGGAGATAGCTCTGCATTTGGTCACCTACGTTCCAAATTAATCCTACCACTTGGCAGGATGCCTCACCACACACAGCCAACTGAGCAAGCACAGGCAGATGCCCTGTGGGCTCCCCACCCTAAGCCTACTGCACTTCATTGGCTACTGCATTTTCCTCTCTCCACATCACGCATAAACTTAGATCATTGCTTTTTTTTAAAACTAATTGAAACAAATGCACTCCAAATTATAAGGCTCCATATTTTATCTATGTTGAAAACAGAGAATTTTAGAGCTTTGGCCTATAAAATTAGATCATCAACCACTTTGCCTTCTAAATGAGGAAGGCCCAAAGATCTTAAGCAATTGGTGCCCACAGCTCCTTAGTGGCAGAGCAGTGTATTACTTTAGAAACTCCTGTTGAAAATTGCAAATGACAATATGTCCAGCATCACTGCTGTTTTAAAGTTTCCTTTTGGCCTTAAAAAATGAAATAATGGGTATATCCACAAATAGAATACTACTCAGTAACAAAAAGGAACACATACTGATAGAAGCAACAGCATGGATCTCAAAATCATTAGGCTGTGGGAAAGGAACCAGATACAAGAGAGTACGTATTACATGCTCCATCAGCATGCAACCCTAGAGGTGAAAGTAATCTATAGCGACAAAAAGCAGATCAGTGTTTCCCTGGGGACGGGAGAGGTAGAGTGGGGAATTGATGGCAAAGGGGTACATGGGACTTTGGGGGCAGAAGGTGATGGTAGTGGTTACACAGGTGAATATATTTGTTAAAACACACATAATTGTACACTTAAAATTCACCATAACTTCACAACCATGTAGGGTAGGGACCTGTACAGTTTTTAATCCCGAAGAGTCTATTAGCCGCAGACTAGATGGATGCAGCCCTTGGGATTTTATCTTTTGCTTCTTTTGTTTCTCACCATCATGGACAGAAGATGCTAAAAGTTTGGAAAGGAGTCTCTCTCAGATGGATTTTGTGGCACCTCCAACATTCAAGGAGCGGGTCGACCCTGCACGCCCGCCCATCCCATCTATCCAGGGGCTGCGACCTTTGGAGGGAAGAGAGGTAGGCGGTTGGGAAACTCACCATTTAGTAGGTTCCCCGGGTGGAAGCCACGGTCCAGCAACTCCGAAATGCTAGCCGGGTTCTTACTGCTCAAACTGCCCGTTGCAACCATGGTCAACGGCTCTGTTTCCCTCGCGGGGCGGAACGGCCTTTCCGGGGCGCTAGAAAAAGGAGGCAAGAAGGACAGATTTGCAAAAGCAAGGAAGACGTGCAGAGGCTCCTAAAATGCCCAGAGTCCCCGGAGCGAACAAGCCGAAGCATTCCTTTTCCAAAGGGGAGGAACCGGCCTCTGCAACTCAGGTTCACAAAACTCTGGGAGCGGAGACGCCAACAGTCACAACCTGAAACTAATTCAAAGTTAGCAAAACTTGGAGCCGGCTTGCCCCGCGGAGCTCACCCCCGCGCCCGGAGCACCGGAGCCCCCAGGCCCCGCGCCTCCCACCCAGCCTCACTTGCTGGGAGTTCGCCGGGGCCGACGCGCTCGCTGGCCAAAAAGCTGCGGGTAAACCGAGGCAGGCACCGTCTTCAGGAGGCCCCTCCCTCGGGGGCTTAGGGACCTGCGGACCCAAGCGGCAATCGGCACCCCGCTCGCCCCCAGCCCACCCCGCCCCAGCTCCACTAAGCTGCCTCGCCTCTGGGGCGGCGGGCGTTTTATAGGCCCAGCCTCCTCACCCTGCCCCGGCCCGCCCACCTGCGCCGCCCCGCCCCGGCCCCGGGCCCCGCCTCTCCAGGGTCCGGTTGCATCGCAATCCCGATACTTCCAGCAGCCCTAGGCTAGCCGCTGGGAGTTGGGGCTAAGTTTGCGGTAGGGTTGACACGTGCTGTTTCCTGGGTGGGCCGCGGGTCCCCGTGAGTGCAATTCCGGGTGCACGACTCGCCCAAAACTGACCGCTCCCCTCCGCCACCAACCAGGATTCTTTGGTGCGACCCCTCCCCTAGCGTGCGCGCACACACTCACACGCCTGATGCCCTTGTTGACTTTCTGTCCCGGGCAGCGGGAAGCTTTCGGCCTTTTGTCTGTTACCGTGACCTGAGGCTTTGCTCTGTCAGACTGACCACTTTGCTTAAATCTGTGTAGATGTTCAATGGGCATCATTTCTGCGCTTAGTTCTGGCCTCTCACCGAGTCAACTCTACTCCGCGTCCCGTCCCAGGGTCTTTGTATCCTCCTCTCCCGCACGCGCTCAGCTCTAGCTTGCCTTCCCGCATCCGAGGCTCTCCAGCCTCGGGTCTTCACTGCACCCCCGGCACCCTTCGTACTGCTTCATCTATGACTAATGCGTTTTCACCGCGAGAAGGGTGAGCCTGGTACTCTTCTAATTAGACCTGGCTCCAGAGCGCCGGCAGCTTGAATGAAGGGGAGTTTGCCAAGAAACTAAACAAAACCATTAGTGGGATTTTAGCTGCTTCCACCACCCTCCCGGGCTCTGGGAGCAGTTGTCATTCGCAAAGGCAGCAGTTCCTGGCGAGCCCCGTTAGCGGGAGGAACTTGGTCTTGGGCGGTCTTGAAGGGGCTCGGGGCAATGAAGATACAAGTACAGTGTTTTATATCCTGCCAGGGATATAATCCCTGTGAAGCTTGATGCGCAGTCCTGAACCTGAGCCCACAGAGGGACAGAGGAGCGGCTCAGGGTCAACATGCTCGCCCAACCCATCAGCAAGAAGCCAAACATTATGTGTTCATCCACTGTGCCTAAGCCACACTGTTCCCGCTTTGGTGTGCCAGTAGAGATGACCTGGTCAGAGGGAGCTTTCCCAAAGACGGTGGTGGGTCAGGAGAGGAGAGGGAGGGCATGCCTGGAGGGAGAAGAGTTTCTGCAAGTAGGAGGTTCTAGTGTTGGCTCCCAATCCGTTAGGATTCTGTGTACGAGGATCTGCACGTTAGGGCCTTGAGAAGTAGTGTCAGCTGTCCAGGCTAAGAACTCTTCGTAAGAAAAACAACAACAGAAGGGGTAAGGAAGCTGTGATAAACAGATCAGTGGGAGGACACTGGGAGGCAGAGCTGCAGAAATTAAAACCAGCTTGACAGTCCATTTTTAACTCAAATCAGGCAGCTGCACTGCCTGAAGGTCAGGGGAGCCAAGGAAGGAGATGTGATAGGCTGGTCTTTGAAAGCAGATTTCCACCTCTACTTCAACAGTAGAAGAGGGGAAAATAAGCCCATTTAAGCCCATTAAAAAGCAATTTCAGCGGCAAATGTGTTCAGGACCAATGGATGGTCAGTCGGGTATGGCAGCTGCCTGGCAGCTGGGGGCAGGGGCAGGCCACAGAGCCTCCTTGTTTGGGTGGCAGGGCTAGTGAGGCTGACTCTTACCTGCATCCAAGGAGAGTTATTAGGATTAATATAGTAAGTGATCTGAACCTATACCAGTGAAGCAATTACCCATTTCAATTTCCTTAGGGTACTTAGGCATAACTCATAAACTAAGTACTCCCAGAGGGCCGGAAAGATTATTGGAACTTCTAGAAAGTAGCAGTTACTCTCGGCTCACCTGAGTAACTGAAATTTTGCAAAGCCCTTGGGGATTTTACTGCAGAAAATAATTTACTTATTATGAAAGACTTTGAATAATATCATTCTTTTTGACTGAAGGGGCCTCGCTCTGAGGAATTATAGGGCATAAGTAATGACTGATATAGAAAGTGTACCTGGGATAATTAGTGGAGATTGTCCTTTTTTATCTTCTTAAAAGGGTAAAAGAATCCTTTCTATCATTGGTTTGCATCTTTGCAGGGTTAAATAAACAGAGCTGATTTTTCAAAAGGAACTATAGGACAGAATTAGGAAAAACTAAGTGCCTTAATAGTCTTGTCAAAAGATGACACACTTAGTCTATTAGAGTTTTTAATGTTGTGGATACAGTTAATTATTTGTAACCGAAAGTTCATCACATTGGTGTACCCCAGGTGTTTATCAGGTGCAGTGATGAAGTATGTTTCATTGCTGTACCCCTCTAATTATCCTCTCTAATTAATACTGTAAAGATAGTTTGTAAGGCTGCTTACCGGAAATAATAGTTGTATATGAAGAGAAAATCTAATTGATTAAATAATTTATTGCCTTTCATACACCAGTGTACTATAACAAACTACGAAAACCATGAGCAAGGACTTTAACTTAAGCATGCTTGCTTTTCTATTACTATGATTTACTCATCCATCCTCCTACAAAAAAGGGGAATAGCAGTAACAAATGGCAACAGTATGTTCATCTGATGTATACACAAATAAGTTCCATGCTCTCTCATGTATAAATATAGTGTTTATAATATCATTGCTTACATAAAGTGCAAATTCAGAATACCAGGGATTTTGCAAAACACAAAAGACGATATGATGCTTTGGTAATACTGTTATAAGAAATACTTGTGTCTTCTGCATTTGTGATTTAGAGTGTTGAATATTTATTACATGTTTTGCCAGCCATTTTTCTCTCTTTATCCAGTGCGTGCTATTGTTCCTGAGCTCTTATTAATACATTTACATTCAGTGCATTGCTTATTTCGTTTCATAAACTATGACACCGGAGGAAAAAATGACTGGGTTTCTTAATCTGTACAGTGGATTCAGGGAGGATTTACAGGATATGGAAGTTGATCTGTACAATATCCAAGGTCCCTTAGCAAGCTTATAGGGTTGTTGTGAGGATTAAAAGAGAAACCCTTATAATCAATGCTAAATATTATCTTTTTTAATAAACAACTCTGAGATCTTTGAGTGCACACTGGCTTTCCTTGGTTGTGCTAAATTTGTAAATCTAATACTCATGTGAGTCTTAGAACAGGGCCTGATACCTAGCAAGTACTTAATGAGTGATAGTTGTTCTGATATTGTAGTTTTCTGGTTCAATGAAAGCTAGAGGGGCTAAATGGAGTTAGAGAAGTATTGCTAAAGTAGAACACGATTTATGGTCTTTCCTGTTTGCAGGAAATCTGGAAAATATTTGCCACTGGTTAGGAAAGACTTTTTTATTAGAATATGCATAACTGTGTTGGGGAGCAGGAAGGAGAGCTCCCAATTATATGTAAGAAAATAATGTGGGTAAAAAGGTATCTTGATTAATCTTTATTCATCTAGAAAATGGTTTTCTGGAAAAAAGTAAAATTTACAGACATTTAAAATCATTGACTGTAGAACCACCCAATTGTGTCAAGATAGGTATGACATTCTGGATGAGATACTTCATCATTATTTTTATTTGTCTTTGAAGATGTTCCACCCAATAAAATTTCCACTTAATCATTAAGTACGCAATATGAGTTATTCTATGGAATGTTAAGGGATTTTCCATTACATAAAGAACGTGGAGACTTATTTAGTATAAGACAAAAAAAAGTCCAGTATAAAATAATATGTAATATCTGCTGCTGGCTAAAAGCTGAGAGAATTTTCCAGTAGCAGAAGGCATTGCCTCTCTAAATTCAAGCAGAGAAATGGTTACCATAGTGACTTATCTCTTAAAATAGTTGTATGATTTTTTCTCTTTATAAACAATGCTATGTATTATCTCCTTTTAAATAAAGAAAGCTGATAAGTTTAAATGCACACAGTCTGCTTTTCCTTAATTATGCAAAGGTTTCTAATTCAGGTGCCTGCATAAGAGAATGTCAGCCAAGAACGTGGAGTAGGTCCTTAACATTTTTCTAGGGATACGTTTTGCAAGCCCCAAATTTGCGAATACCATAATGACATACCATTTCTCTGGAATTCTTATGTGCATGAAGATAAGAGGAAAATAAAGCCCTGTGTTCATGTAGGTGCGGCTCCTTCATTGTTCCCCCTTCCTGTGGCAGCCTAGTGTCTTGTTCTGGTGGATGAGCTTTGCACAGCTTTTGTCATTCACATTTGTGTCCCAGAAAAATTACAGTTTGCTTCATGACATAAATTTGTGGGGTGGTACCAGAAGAGAATTAAATGCAAGAATGCCCAGTGTAGACTAGATGGGGGATCCTGCAGAGTAGTTTTTAGAATGGGTCTGATCCCCATTTTGCAGATGTCAAGCATATTAAGATTAAAAAGCTTGACAAAGTCACAGAGAGATTCCATTTTTTAATCTTTATGGGGTAGTAGTTAGATCTGTGGACTGTGGAGCCAAGTGCGTACCCCAGCGATGACACGAACTAGCTGTATAGACTTTGATAAGGTCCTTAACATTTCTGTGAATCCATTTCTGTCTTTAAAATGGGAATTGTAATAACTTTACCTTATGAAGGGCTTTTGTGGGGATTAAATGAGTTGATACACAATGTAATCAATAAATATCAGCCGTGATTATAATGGTGAATTTTGCTCTGATTTTTTTTTTTTTTTTTTGGGAATGATTGTAAAGGATTTTATTTTTGCTCTGATTTTGAAACATCCCAACGCCCTGGTGATACTGTTATGAAAAGGTAGCTTGGGGAGTGTTATGTGCATTCAAGGTGTGTATAAAAGTGTATCTTTGGTACACATTCATTCGTTGGTTAGTTGACATCAGAAGAATTTATTGAATATTAATTATCTGCTAGGCATGGGAAATGCATCAGTCCCTGTACCCAGAGAGATTGTAGTTTAGAAAGAAGTGTAGACAAATAAATACAAGATTACAATTAGTAAGCTAAGTTAGGGGAGCTACAGGGGGCTATGGTGGCACAATGATATAAGCACTAATACTTTCTAAAGGAGGATTTACAGCCTTGCTACTCACGGTGTTTCAAGGACCAGTAGCATGAACATCATTTAGGAGATTGTAAGAAATGCAGAACCTCAGTCCTCAATCCAGCTGAAGCAGAATCTGCTTTTTAAAAAGATTCCTAGGTGATTCAAGGGGGAAAAGTGGGGGTGGGAGGAATTGAGAGATTGGGATTGACATATATACACTATTGATACTATGTATAAAATAGATAACTAATGAGAACATACTGTATAGCACAGGAACTCTACTTAATGCACTGTGGTGACCTAAATGGGAAGGAAATCCAAAAAAGAGGGGATAAGAAAACCATAATTCAAAAAACACATTCACCCCAATGTTCATTGCAGCACTATTTACAATAGCCAGGACATGGAAGCAACCTATGTGTCCAACAAAAGAGGAATGGATAAAGAAGATGTGGTACATATATACAATGGAATATTACTCAGCCATAAAAAGGAATGAAATTGGGTCATTTGTAGCGATGTGGATGGACTTAGAGGGTGTCATACAGAGTGAAGTAAATCAGAAAGAGAAAAGCAAATATCATAGAGTAACACATATATGTGGAATCTAGAAAAATGGTATAGATGACCTTATTTGCAAAGCAGAAATAGAGACACAGATATAGAGAATAAATGTATGGATACCAAGGGGGAAAGGGGTGGGGTGGGAGGAATTGGGAGACTGGGATTGACACATATACATTATTGATACTACGTATAAAATGGAAAACTGATGGGAACATGCTGTATAGCACAGGGAACTCTACCTAATGCACTGTGGTAGCCTAGGTGGGAAGGGAGTCCAAAAGGGAGGGGATATCTGTGTATATGGCTGATTCATTTTGTTGTACGGTGAAGGCTAATACAACATTGTAAAGCAACCATACTCCAATAAAAATTAATTAAAAAAAAACAAAAAAGAGAGGATATATGTATATGTATAGATGATTCATTTTGCTGTACAGGAGAAACTAACACAACATTGCAAAGCAACTATACTCCAATAAAAATTAATTTAAAAAAATTTAAAAAAAATGAAAAGATCCCTAGGTGATTCATATTGTATGAGAAGCCCTACTTTTAATTAAAGAGAAAAAACAATAAGACCATTTAGGCATTTGTAAGACCTTTTCTGGGCCAATTAATAAAAAATATTTATTGAGCTCCTACTACATATAGGGCCTAGGCTTGATGAAAGTTGGTTCCCAGCTGGGCAAGTGTCTGTGGATTCTCCATAGCTCCCATCGGCCATCATGGCCTTGGGCTTGGCTCATAAAATCATGCAGAGCTATGTGAAAACAGTCTGGCTTCCTGAGAAGACTATTATAGAAAAATAAAATCGTGTTTAATAAACTTGAGACACTATCAAACTGTAAGTTGTTTTTAACCTTGGTGAAATGGAAGCTAGTTAATGTAACATAAGGAATGGGCTTACATTGCAAAATGTATTTAAAATGATTGGTCTGTGGAATGTTGTATTTGGAAACAAAAAATTTGGAAGGAAGGGAGTAGTACAGAAAGATACATGTCTTATTACTTCCGAATGTACTGGAGAGGATAAATACAATTATGCAAGTAGTCATCTCTTGTTCTATAATCATATCATAAAATATATTTTAAAACATTGGCTTGGCTTTTTGAAATATTGTGCTGTGATTGAGAACTATTTTAATAAGTGATATATAGTAATAGAGGCTCCAAATCATAAATTGCTGAAGCAGCCTTTCAGGAGATGTCAATATAGCTGTACACACACTGAAGTGCATTCAGTTGTGTGACATTACTGATGCATCGTATCAAGTTGATGTGCCAACAAATGGCACTTAGCAAATTATTTATAGCAATACATAATTACCTTGGAAGTAGGTTTAGATGTCCATATGCTAAAGGCAAAACAGTGCTTACCTCCATATACGGAGTGGAGAAGAATACCTTAATGATTTGACTAAAGGCTGCGACTCAATCAGGCTAGCCTTCAAATTCTGTCTCTGCCACCAGTAGGCATCGTGAATTTAACTTAAATCCTTCGAATCTCCACTTCCTCACCTGTAGTATAGAAGATTCAATGAAACAACGTATGTTAAGTTTCTGGCAACACAACCTGTACATATGAAGAGCTCAGTCAAAGGTGGCCATTTTAAACACACATGGTTTATACAAGTTTGTTCATCTAAATGCACATTCTATTGCAGTAAATAATTTGTCATGTGCTGTGTTGGGTTTTTCAGGATGTAGATTTTACTTTGCACGTAGTGGATAATAAAGAGTACACTAGCTAGAGAATTAGGAGACCTGCCCCCCATGTAGCTTCTACACTGCCTTGGTCTCTGACTTGGAGACAGGATGAGCCAGCAAAATCACCTGGAAGTATTGAGAAACTAAAAAGAGATTCACCCAGGCTGGAGAAGGAGAGACTTATCTATGGATTTCAGAGCAGTAGAAACTAAGGTCTGGCTTTTTGGCAGTGTCTAGGAGGTAGCAAGACGAATGTAGGAAAGATTAAGATAAATTCTCAGAGGAGGGACTTCTGAAGCCAAGGACAAATGTGCAAAGTATAGTTTTGAAAGATCTTGATCAATTATCCTTGTCAGGGGTCGTACAGGTTTGGGTACCCACCAATAAAGTATGAGAATTCCTGTTTCCTCATAGTCTCTCCAACATTTGTTCATTCATTTCATAACTATTTTAAGCATTTAGTATGCCTTTTTATACAGTTTTAACACGCTCTGGAAACCTATTGGCTAGGAGTTGTAGTTTCTCTCATTCAAGGTAGGAAAGATATTATCCTAATTTTGAAAAGAGAGAAACTATAAATGGAAAGTATTAATCATAATTCTCAGGAAAAACTAGAGGTAAATCATAGTTTTCCTGATTCTCACTTTTGGAAAAAGCATTGGGGCTATATCTACAATGATTATTATAACTTCACTAATTGATCAGTTCACTCAACAAAACTATTATTTTTTTTTCCCACAACTCTATTTGTATTAAATTGTCAATCAGATGTTTTTTGGTTATGTGAGGACATTGCTGTGTTTATTGAGGCCAAAGGCCCTTTATTTCTGTTAAGGAGAGAATCTGCATCAAAGAAGAGAAAAACATCTTTTTAAACATAAAACTTACAAATCACCTGTAACTTTATTTTAATGTTCAAATAATTCAATAAAATTTCCCTCTTTTAACCACTGCAAAGTCATAACTTTATTACAGCTCATAGCAGAATATTCAGTTAAATACAATTCAGTACATCAGATGTCTGTGGATGTTACTATCAAGTACAGAAGAGAACACGGGTTCAAGTGCAGCTTTGACAAGGTTCTAGGTCTGCTCTGTCTAATTTGATAGCCACTGCACATATGTTGCTATCGAGCACTTTAAAATGTGACTAGTCCAAAGGGAGATGTATAAAATACACAACAGATTTCAAAGATTTAATAGAATATAAAGAATGCAAAACATCTCGTTAATAATTATATTGGTTACATGTTGAAATGGTAAGATTTTGATATACTGGGCTAAAGAAAATATAGTACTAAAATTAATTTCACCTACTTCTTCCTAGAATTTTTTTAACATGGCTACTAGAAAATTTTAAATGTTGTATGTGGCTTGCCGTCTTGGCTCACCTTAAGTAATATAGGATGATGCTATTCTAAATCTTTGTCACTTCACCTTAAAAAAGGAAGCCTAGTAGCTTCTTTGCATAAAAAATGAGGGTTTGAAAATTCTTTTTTAAATTGAAGTATAGTTGATTTACAATATTGTGTTAGTTTCAGGTGTACAGCAAAGTGATTCGGTTATACATATGTTTATGTTTATATTCTTTTTTTTGAGGGTTTGAAAATTCTTAAAAGTGTACTCAGTAAATGGTAACTATTAATTTTGGGGGTCAGGTTTATTGAGGTATACTTTAAATACATTAAAATCCACACTTTTTAGTGTAGAGTTCTTTGAATTTTAAACAGCTCTTACAGTCATGTAACTACTATTACCACCACAATCAACACAAACAACAGTTACGGCACCGCAGAATATTACCTTGTGCATATTTGTAATCAACCTCTTCCCTTAGCCCCAGCCCTAGGCGAACATGTTATACAAAACGGGTCACATAGTCTGTAAACTTTTGAGTCTTGTTTCTTTCACTTAGCATAATGCATTTGAGATTCATCCAAGTTGTCGTATTGGTAGTTCTTTCCTTTTCATTTCTGAGTACTATTCTATAGCATAGGTGTACAACACTTTGTCTACCCAATTGCCAGGTGAAGAACATTTGGGTTGTTTCCAGTTTTTGATGATTATGAGTAAACCCAGTATATGTATTTGCTTACAGATTTGTGTATGAACATACATTCATACACAGATGGATAAGTACCAAGAGAATGGAATTGCTGAGCCATATGGTAACTGTTTGTTTAATTTTATAAGAAGTTGCCAAAATGTTTCCCCAAATGGTTCCATTGTGCATTTCCCCCCCAGCAGTGTATGAGTATTCCATATGTACCACATCTTTGCCAGAATGTGATACTGTCATCCCTCTGCTTTTTTTTTTGTTTTTTTTAATTTTAGTCCTTCTAATAGGAGTGTAATAACATCTCATTGTGGTGTTAATTTTTTTTTCCTCCATGACTCATTTTGTTCAACATCTTTTCATGATCTTATTTGCCATCTGCATATCTTATTTGGTGAAATATATATTTAAATCTTTTGCGCATGTATTTTTATTGGATTTTTTCGGGCTTGAGAGTTCTTTATTATTATTGAGAATTTGAGTGTTCTTATTATTGAGAATTGAGAGTTCTTTCTGAGTTCCAGATACAAGTCCGCTATCAGATAGAGGTTTTACAAACATTTTCTACCAGTCTGAGGTTTGTGTTTTTATTTTCTTAACAGTGTGTTTTGAAGAAAAGTTTTAAATTATGATAGTGTCCAATTTGTCAATATTGTTATGAGTCATATTTTTTGTGTCATATCTAAAAATTTCTGCATAACTCAAGATTACAAATATTTTTCTCATGTTTTCTTCTAGAAATTTCATAGTTTTACATTTACATATGTGATCTACTTTGAGCTACTTTTTGTATATGATACAAGGTGTGGGTTGAAATTCTTTCTTACTTTTTTGCATTTAGATGTCCAATTGTTCTAACGCTATTTGTTGAAAAATTACAGTTTCTCAATGGTTTGCCTTTGCATCTTTATGAAAAATCAATTGACAATGTACATGTCACTTTATTTTTGGTATTTATTGTATTCTATTAATCTATATGTCTGTCCTTTCACCAATATCAGAAGTTTTGGAATCAGGTAGTGTGAGTGTTCTAAATTTGTTCTCTTTCAAAATTATTTTGACTTTCTAGTTCCTTTCTGTCTTCATATGAATTTAGAATCAGCTTATTAATTTCAAAAGAAACTGTCTTCTGGGATTTGATTAGAAATGCATTGAATCCAGCTCAGTTTGGAGAAATTTGTATCTCAATTTTATTGAGTTTTCCAATAATAAACATAATATAAACTCTCCGTTTAATTAGGTCTTTGATTTCTTTTTTTAGACGTTTGTAGTTTTCAGCATATAGAAACTGCATATATTTTGTTAGATTTATACCTATTACATTTTTTTATGCTATTTAAAAATTTCAAGTTCCAGTTGTTCTTTGCTAGCATATAGAAATACAGAAATACTATAAAAAATACAGAAATACGAGATACGAGAAAATTGATCTGTTCTTTAACTGTTGCTGAAATTACTTATTAGTTCTACTAACTTTTAAATAAATTCTTTGGGATTTTCTCCACAGGCAATCATGCTGTCTGAAAATAAAGACAGTTTTATTGCATTCATTCCAATCTATACGCTTTAATTTTATGTCTTTATTTTTCCTTTATTGCACTGACAAGAACCTCAAGTAAGATGTTGAATGTGAGTGGTGAGAGAGGATATCCTTGCCTTGCTCTCACTCTCAGAGGGAAGCATTCAGTCTTTCATTATTAACTGTGAGGTTAGCTGTAGACATTTCAGAGCTGCTCTCTATCACACTGAGGAAATTCTCTACTATTCCTTGTTTGCTAAAAGCTTTTATATGAATGGATGTTAAATTTTGTCAAATATTTTTTCTACGTCTTTTGGGATGGTTATATGATTTGCTGCTTTAATCTGTTGATATGGTGAATTATGTCTATGTATTTCAGAATGTTGAACCAGTCTTACCTTTCCTTATGATGTATTATCGTTTTCCTGTTCTTGGATTCAATTTGCTAGTATTTTACTAAGAGATTTTGCTTCAATTTCATGAGGGATGTTTTCTGGAGTTTTCTTTTTTTCTTTCTTGTACTATCTTTGTCCAGTTTGAGTATCAGGATAATATTGGCCTTATTAAATGATTCATGTAGTGCTTTCTCCTCTTGTATTTTCTGGAAGAGTTTGTGTAGAATTGGTGTTCTTTTTTAGTTTTATTTTAAATATCACATCCTTGGAGAAGACTTTCCTAACACTTGAATCTAAATTAGGTCCCCCTCTGTTATTAACTCCGTTGGTGTCTTTTTTCTTTATAGATTTTGTCATAATTTATAATTATACATTTATTGGAGGTTTATTTCTTTAATGCCAGCATTCTCTTCTAAGAGGCCAGGCCCATGTCTGTGTGCTGTTCACCATTACATGCCCATTGTTTAGCATGGTGCCTGACACCTAATAGATATTTAATAAATATTGGCTGAATAAATACATGAATCCCTAGGATTTAATGAATGTCATTATTCATTATTCATCATACAGTTGTGAGCAATATACCTATAATCACTTACTATGTGTTTGTGCAAACTTCCTACAATGAACAGGAAAACACTTCAGACACATCTTAATGGGTATTAAAAAACATAGTATTTAACAGAATTAGATAATTGCAAATATAATGACTTACAATGTGGAGTTAGTATTTCCATAAATAACCTTATAATGTGAATGAACAAACTAAAATTTTGAGAAAAGTTAGAACTTACATGTAGCCTTAGCATGAAACAAAGAGATTTTAGTAAAAATAAAATGGTATTTTACTTAGCTTTTACAGATTAAATATAATAAATTTAAATAAAGAATTCAATGTTATATATTTCCCTTTTTTTAAAAGTAAAATCAGCTAAATATACTTCGGTAAGCAAATAGGAAGCTAGAGCAGTAAGCTACATACAGAGCATAGGGTCCAGATACTGGGGTCCAGAAGCAGCCTTATCTGCTGAGGTTTACAGAGGAAAAAGTTCAAGGAAGCATTTACAATTCTAGTGGCTTCCATTTTAACTAATTTTTCAACTTGTTCCCAGTTAAAGCACTGCTATAAATCTATTTCTTCCAGCAGCAATAGTAGTTTTGGGGGGTGGAAGAGAAGTAATGCCTCTGAGCAGCCAGTTAAACATGTAGAAGAAACCATAAATATGTTCAAAATAAAACCAAAAACACAATTTAAATTCAAGCAGCTGTGAGTTTCCCTTGCCAGCCCACTTTCATTCATTAATTCTTTCTCTGCTTGATGGGGGATGGGGGTAATATGGGGAGCAGCGTAGATACAGAACTTTTCATGGAGCTTACAGTTTAGTGGGAGAATCCAGTCAGTACATAGGAAATAGCAGCAGGTGATGTGAAGTCCTTTCATAAGGGACACGGTACAAACAGGAGGAATATTAACCTAGTTAGGGATGCGGTTATTCGATTTCCTGTTTGAACTGATATTTGAAAGATATGTAGGAACTAAGTATATGAAAGGGGGTGAGGAGTGGAATAAGTGTTCTAGGCAGAGGAATTAATACTATTGAAAACAACCAATATTTAGTGGGCACTTCCTAAGTGTTCCACATGAACAATTTCTTGTGATCTTTACAATGACCAATTCCCAGGAATTGGGTGTTGTTGTTCCCAATTTAGGGCTAAGGATGAGGAATGAGGGACACAGAGAGTTTAGAAACTTGCCTTAAGTTACACAGGTAGTAAGTGATAGAGCTAGGATTTGTATAGTGTTACTCTGTGTATGACTGGTTGCAAGAATAACTGGAGTATGTAATGCTGATGGAGGGAGGTTGTAGGTGGGGGAAGTGGGAGAATAAGTGGTGTCAGGAGTGAGATTGGGAAGGATGGAGGTAAGGATCTGGTTCTGAGGAAGGGTCTTGCAAGCCATATAAAGGAACAAATTGAGTATCACTTCAGTGTTAGCCATTTTCTCCCACAATTTACATTCCTACCTGAGCTCTTTCACCTTACTTGGTGTAGTGAAGAATATGGTCCTGACTCAGGTGACATGACTTAAACATGACAAAGACTATATTCTAGTGGAAAATTATTTTGCTTGAGGAGAATTTTTCCACCCCTGAGCCAAATAATCAGGGAAAGCTTCCTTATGTGAATTTACAGCTTCCTAACAAACTGTTCATTGTCTATAGTTTTTTTTTGTTTGTTTTTTTTACTGAAATACATTTATTTTATTTTTGTCTTTGGGTCAGAATAATTTATTAAGAATTATTACTTAATATGCTGCTATGACACAGTGAAGTGCCCTATTCTATTGTAAGGGTATATCACAAATGATTTGTTATGAAATCTCAAGTATTACATTTTATGAACATTTTAATTAAATAAAATAAATTAACACAGATTCAAAATTTTTCTTACATATAACCATTACATTACAATTCTTCTTTATGAGTGGGAGAGGAAGGAGGGTTATTTTTGTCATGCATCCATTGTGTAAGGAGGGGTTTTGTGTATGTAAATGACATCTGTTGAGCATATCAGTGGGGATAATCAATTGGCAGGAAGCATGGTGGTCTTGGGAGTCTCTCCTTTAACTCAGGCATGAGCTAGTGGCCACGGGAGGCTGTGCTCTTAACCCTAGCCAGCCATCTTACACCAAAGGAGCCAGGAAGGACAGTAGAGTTGTTCAACATCAATATATGACTGCTGTAGGGAAAACAGTGAGCACACGTGTCTTCGATGGTGGGTCAGTTGTGAACTCTTTAAAAACATTAGAAAGGCATGTAGATAAAGACTTAGGACTCCTTATTAGGAAGATCTTGCTCCGAATTGATTTCTACATCAACATATTTTCAGAACGTCGGGCTCATAGCTCAACATTTTTCTGAGTGGAACTGGGAATGTTTACTGACCAGCAGAATAACCTAAACTCCAATCCTTTTCTTGGTTTTGCAGCAGCAGATCAGAGATTTTATAGACCTGCATGATTATTAGATTTGCATGATTCTATTTCCTCTCATTAATAACATTTTAGATTATGCATTGCTTATAAAATGTGTCTTAGAAGATGACTTTGTATATCTACCTTTTAAAAAATAAACATACCTCAGATGGAGATTTTTCATGGGATGAAAGCTTCTTTAGACTACTTCAAAGAGTTATTGCAGTAGGCCCCTCTGGAAGGAAATGGAATTCTAGTCTTTGTGTTGGCTTGAGTCCCTGCTCTGAAGTCCTGACCTTTGTCCTGGGAATGCAGTAAATTCTAATTTTTGGTTTGCTGATTCAGGGGTAAGAAAAAAAAATCTCCTACAGTCCCACTTTGATTGTCAACCCCCTTAAATCTGGAAAAAAAGGAGAAGAAAATGTACTTTATGGAATTCTGTAAAGTGACTTCACTTTGGACAAGGAGAAAAGGAAGGAAGCCTCCTTTTATGCATTAGGCTTTCATTTAGTTCCAGGGCCACAAAAGTCAAGGCAGCATGATACCAATTGAGCTGACACATGCATTCCCTTATACACTACAGTTGCCATTTAAAAACATTAAAAGCAAAAAGTCAAAAAAAAAAAAATCAATGATTGACAGTCTAACAAGACTAGTTGACTCAGCAACTAAGTCACCAATTTGCCTCATTTCTGGAAGAAATCCAGTGCTTGATAATTAGAGTTTTTCTAGAAATTGAAATGGTAAAAGTAGGTCAGTCCCCTTGGACTTTGGTTCCTCTTCTAGCAGGGGAGCCTTGGTCTGACATAGCACGACTGGTCTCCTCACACATACCTTGAAGTCCATGAGAAGCGAAGAGTTGGCCAATACTATTGGCTGGTACTTCTTCATTGTGGGATAAAGAGACCTGGCCAATCATGTCTTTGCATACGGCAACATTCCCAAGCAAATACCTTGTATCTGGACAAGGAGAGCCCTTGGTAAAACTGTAAAGTAGGGAATTTTATCTTCAGTGACCCTTCCTCTCCATGCAACCTGACTACATTTTATTCATTTCCACCCAGCTCCCACAGCACAGTTGGGCTTTCCTAGATGCTTCGCCGAAAGCCCTGGCTTCTTCATTGTAGGTCAAATTTGCCCTCCTCTGTGATGCCTCATTCTCCAGGCCTTTCCCATGTCCTTTAATCCCCCTTCAAAAACTACCTGGATTAGTTCTAATCACTAAGTGCTCTTATTTTTAGGCAATAATGGATGGTCACCACCCATGGGATATTCTGTAATTCCTTTTAATACATTAGATTGCTTATATTTTTATCTCTCTTGGATAATATAATGTCTCAGTCTAGTTAAAAAGGTAAAAAATTAGAACATTTCAACAGACGAGTGGGAAGGGCCTTTACAGGCCATTTATTCCACATTCTTTCAATAATTGCCTACTCCACAAATACCTAGAATTCATTTTGTGGATATGTTTATGTTTCTTTTTTCTTCAAGACAGTTTTCAGCAACTATAACTTAAGCAGTCTGGAAGTTTTCAAAATAAAGAATAAAGGAAAAAAATATATTACCTTTACATGTATTCCAAATAAGTCTTTAGGACTGGAAGAGTCCCAGAAACTACATACATTTTGTCTATTCATCTTAGTAGCCTTTAAGACATAATCTAGTCTAATTGCCTGACTTAAAAAGCCGGGAACAGAGATAAAGGGAAAGGAAGTATTTATAAGGTCACAGAGATTGATTCCTGGCAGAATGGGAACCAGAACCCAAGTTTTAATATAATCGATATGATATATTTTATTTCAATAAAGATCAATAGCTTTAAATATTTATTATAAACATTGGGACTTTATATGTCCTATTTTAAAGATAATTTTTTCAACATCATTGCCTCCCATTCCTCCTCATAAGCTACATCTCTAATTTCCTTTTAAATCTAACTCAAATTCACCTTCCTGGAAAAAAATGCATGTGATTATCTTACTCCAAACTTATTGTACTTGACATTGCATCAGCCTTTAGGAAAATATTTTCAGTATGTTTAACTTTAGCATGCATTCATTTATTTAAAAAGAAAGCTACTGTGTCTAGTTTGTTTGTCTGATTTTCCCCATAAATAAGCATTTTCTTTTTTCACTCCATAGCACCCAAAGAATGCTCTGAAATGCTGATGCCAATACTTTTGATTTCTCTCCTTTTCCCATCCTGTTTCCTCTGCCTTCTTTCTTCTGGGCCACTGTAGTCTGGAAGCAGAAGGTGTAGTGGAGATTAAGCCAAACATTCTCAGGGCTGATTGCAATTGAAAGCAACTTCAACTGGTCTTTTGGAGGATGTGGCCTAAGGGAGACTGGTATCTTTTTACTTATAGCATATTCAAAGCCAAAAATCTGTAAGCAAATAGTCTGGAGGTATGGAAAGCTGGTTGTAAGGGGGAAAAAAGTACAAGATTTTTAAAAGTATGGAGGAAACAGTATCCAATTTAGATCAACCTCCTGTCTCTGCTTTTTATATCCTTGCTGTGAATTCAGGAAAATGAGCTCCCAGTTTAATTGTGCTGTGGGTGTGAGCCTGTGTAGCTGAGTGTTTAGAGATCTCATAAATTTTTGCACTTTAAATGATCCCTATAATGCCCTGAAAGAATGAAGTCTTCCTGGAAAATCTCAAACTTGCTCCTTGGGAGTTTATTTCTCCCTGGTGGAATCTGA
Organism: Eubalaena glacialis; assembly: GCF_028564815.1. Classification (NCBI taxonomy): domain Eukaryota; kingdom Metazoa; phylum Chordata; class Mammalia; order Artiodactyla; family Balaenidae; genus Eubalaena; species Eubalaena glacialis. Next base: position 128,722,532 of record NC_083720.1, on the reverse strand, counting down.
TTCACCATGATATTTATAGTGGATGTTTTGATTTTGTGCTGGTGCCTTGGGCTCACAGTGCATTTTTTCTAGACAGTGTTGTCATGAAATGTGACTTGCAAAACTATTTAAAGGCTAAAGCAGCCTTTTAAAAAACATTCTTTTAGGCACCAATCAAGATTGAAGGCTAAACCATTTCTTAATACCTCTCTCTACCCCTCCTTGTTTCTGCTGGACTCCGACGAGAATTTTGATGCCCAAGAACTAATTGAAAAAACATCAGAATGAATGGGATACGGCATCTCACTCCCATATCACTAGCTGAGGGTGTAAATGTTAGCCTCTTTCTTAGAGTTACCGGAAGTGAAAGTGGGTCTGATTTAAATCTATTATTGAAGGATTGTATAGTTTTTGGGTGCTTGTCATTGGGGAGCCCCTTTACCCTCACTTCTGAGATAAACAGGGCGTGAGAATAGTTGTGTAGCAAAGGAGGTTCTCTGTGCTTCTTCCTCCTCTTTCCTTCTATTTCCTCCGGTGGAGGTATAATAGTGCTTTTTCTAATAGTGCTCAGAAATTATGTTCTGAAAGGTGATCAATATTAGCAAGATGAACTTGTTTCCTTTCTTTACATTTGTTTTTTGTGGATGCTTTGTTATGAGGAATGACGATCTAAACTTCTGCAATGGCCAGTAAAGTTCACCAGGTTTTCAGGACAAATCCAGGAATGGTGGCCAGTGTGAAATTGAGAAACATCCAGGATGGAGCCGAGACCTTGGGGAGAGATCAGGGGTTGAAAAGGCTGATGTGGAATAAGGAGGGAGGAAAGAAGAGGGAAGGAGACCAGAGAGGAAAACACTGTAGGACTCACCCCAGCGCTTTATGACGGGCAATTTTACCCCACTTTCATTTGGTAAACATTCGGCCATTTCTGGAGTCATATGTGGCTACTGCAACTTGGGGTAATACTGGTGTCTAGTGAGTAAAACCAGATGCTGCTAACCACCCTATGACCTATGGGACAGGCCCCCAGCAGAGACTCATCCAGCCCAAAATAGTGCCATGGCTGAGAAACCTGCTCTAGACCATGAGAAGGGACTCAGTGGGAAGAGTGCTGTTTTTGCAGCACCCCCTGCACATCCGTGCATGACCGGCTGACAGCAGGTGGCTTCCTCCTGATCACGTATTGTGCGCATAGCTGAGGGTTCACACTAGGGTTCCTCCCCCACCATTCCTTACCTAACTGAGACTCTATCTGTCAGCCTATACATATATTCCCTTTTCCCCTCGGCATGTTAAATCTCTTCAATCTTCCTTTGTTATATTGTACCTGCAGCACTTCCACCTCTGGCCCTTTGCCTATCTCATCCGCAGAGAAATACTCGTTAGGAGATTCTCCTTTAATCACTTATTTGTTCATTTCTCCAACGAATTTATTGAGGGCCTGCTGTGTACAAAGATTCTTTGCATACATCAGTACATCAGTGAACAAACCAAGACTGCTTGTGGAGGTTACCTTCTAGCAAGGAAGGCAGACAATAAACAGTCAGTAAGTAATAGATAAAAGAGATAATATGTTAAAAAGTGTTAAGCACTTTGTTAAAAAAAGAAAAGAAGAAGGTAAGGCGGTGAAGGTAGGGCCGGCTGTGTGTGGTATTGGCCGGCATAGGGAGGGAAGACCTCATCGGCAAAGTGCCACTGGGTGCAGAGGGTAGGCAGGGAGGAACTGGTCACGGGCATTCTTGTTTTCCTTCCGAATGCTAACCTTTGGTAAAAGGAGCTCCAAATGCAGTGACAAGTCCAATAATCCTGAGTGCAACCAGCAAAGTTTCTTCCAAGGAAGACTGAATCCAGGAGCAAGTTTTTAGAAGTTTTGCCAATCCAATTTATGAACTGGTTCAGTGGCCTTAAGCTTAAAATGTAGGTCATCTGGAAGCCCAGGAGTTGAGTTATGGTTCAATAATTTCTTGAGGGCTCCACGATGTTACTGATAATGAATGAAGGCTGCTTCCCAAAAAAAGACGGTTATTCACCAGCACAGTATCTGCTATCACTCTTGCTATGCAGTCATAAATAGCACACTTTGTAACTGTAAGCCATGTATCCTTCGTTAAGTCACTCAGTTCAGAGAGATTTTCAAATACCTATAAAGGGTAGTGCACTGTGTACAAAGATGTGGAAGGCAGAGTCCTGAAACTTAAAGATCTCACATCTAGAAGAGGTGGACTTGGGTCACACTTCTTCCTAGTGTGTAGTTAGGTGTGATCAAGACAAAAATCAAATGTCATAAATATACAGATGACCAAGAAAAAGAAATCACAACCAAAGGTGCAGAGGGGGCTCCCAGGAGAAGACAGCATTTGAATAAGTCTTACTGGTTGAGTATGGTTGAAATAGACAGAAAGGGGAAGGAGGGGGACAGACATCCCTAGAACTAGAACAAGTAAGAACAAAGCAGCAGGGCTGGGAGGCTGACAAAAAGTGTTTAGGAAGCTATAGAGTAAGAGTGCATTCTTTGATCACAAGCAGGTCTTTGCAAAAAGGATTGCTTAAAGCTGTTAAGAGCCAAATGTATTCAGACCATAGATCCCAAACAACTAAGTTCTCTCACCCTCTTCTCAGTTCTGAAATGTGGGGCAGCACATTGATAAGGTGATGGTGCTACTTTGGAAGGGCTAAATTTTCTTCATAATATTTTTCTAATTTGTATTTAAGTTTTTCACTTGAAAATCCTTGTCCAATTGAAAGACTTCACCAGCCTGAAACCCCCATTCCAAAGCACTTGTGCTTATTATGAAGTCAGTAAAGCTGCATGTCAGTGAACTGTCCCCATTTAAAAACATTCTGCTCAAAATTTCTCCTCCTGTTCCTCCTGGATATTGTTCATTATCAATATCATCACTATTCTACCATACAACTGTGTTGACCTTGTCTATCTTTTCAGTGTTAAGATTTACAGTAACTGTTTAAAGAGGAAATTATATATTAACTTAAAAGACCATTAACTAAGGTCCAATCAGGCAACATTTTGAAATTTTGGTAACCTAATTTTGGCAATGTAGTATTCAAGACACTATACATGAAGCAAAATATATGCCCCAAATCCAAATGGAATCCATTACCCTGCCCGCCCCATAGCTGTAAATAAGCCTTTTGGGAAGTCATGCGTATCACAATAGACCTCATCTTCAGGAATTGAGTTATTTAATCAGAGTGACTATTTATTGAGATTTCAGGCACTTTACTTGCCCCCCCCCTTTTTTTTAAGCATTGCTACCTTATTTAATTCTGGCAGCAACTATGTGAGGTAGGGATTACAATTATGACCATGTTACAGATGGAGAAACTGAGGCTCAGAGAAGTTAAGTAACCTGTCTATGGGCCTAGTGAAGGAATGGATGCAGGCTCTTTGAAGCCCTGTTTCTTGGAAAAGACACTTTGGAAGAATACGACCTTCTTGCTTACCCTGTGGGAAGCTGAGACAATGTTAGCAAAGAATCATATTCTTGCATCCCTACATAGAAGTGGGATGCTTCGGTTTGCAGAGAGGTAGCTTCTTTCTTTTAAGTGAAAAGATTTGCTTTTCATGTTGGTTGATGTTTTTCAGAATACCCAGGATTACATTTAGGTCATCCTTGAGAGGTGATGGATGAGAGAAGAATTTTAAAGGTTTTGATGTAAGGAGGAGAAAAAAAAGAAGCAGAATTAGGTTTCTAGACATCTAGATCTTACCAGCACTTACTCCACACTTTTTTTTTAATAGCACTTGCCATATTGTATTTTAAGTTTTCAGTTTATGTGGGACTCCTTCCCCTTACCTCTAGGTAGTGAGTTTTTTAAGGATAGGGACAATGTCTTCCTCAGTTTTGTGTTACCAGACTCCACGTGGTCCAAACAATGTCTGGGAAGTAATAAGTGTTCAATAAACACCCCAAGAACTGATGGTTGACCTGATTGGTTGCGTGCTTTGTTTTTTAGAAAGAACAGATTTGGGGACTTCCCTGGTGGTCCAGTGGTTAAGACTTCGCCTTCCAATGCAGGGGGTGCGGGTTTGATCCCTGGTCGGGGAGCTAAGATCCCACGTCTCGTGGCCAAAAAACAAAAACATAGAACAGAAGCAATATTGTAACAAATTCAATAAAGACTTTAAAAAAAAAAATCTTAAAAAAATAAAAAGAACAGATTTCCCAGGCTTCCCAAATTTGCAAATATTTTGACAGTTGAATTATTAGCGAACTTTACATTTTACAGTCCTAGCCTCACCTAAAGTCATGGACAGAGGTTCCTTTTCCTTCTTTTGCTTCATGCTGGCCTGTGTAATTTTAGGTCAGTATGAAGGATTAATGGTGAGAGCACCTTTTAAATAAGTCATTATTTTTTTTCTAAAGGTAGGTGGAAATGAGGATTTTTTAAAAAGTGGCATCGTTACTGTAAAATATTCATTTCCCAATCTATACTTAGATTGTCTATACAGTAATTTTGTACTTGACTAAGCACTTTCATAGAAAATAAGATGGACATTTTCCTTCAGAGTGTAAATTTGCTGAAGTATGATAAGCTGCTACTTCATCTTTTCCCTTAAAATCTTTTTTTTTCCTGTTTCTAGTCAAGCATTTATTAAATCATTAGGAAGAAAATTTAGGTCATCCTTTTAACGTGCACTGACCTAGTTACTTTTTCTTTCTAAGCAACTGTTTAAACTAGATTTATTGAGGAAAGTGGTTGGTTCAGTCTTGCATTAAATCATATAGCACACAACAACGAGGAAAATTTGCAAAGTCCAGCTATGCTATGCTGCCCCTTTCTCCCCTTTGGTGTCTTTGATTCTGCCCTTTTCCTTTGGATACCAAGGTCTTATTGGACCAGGGCTGTATGTGATTAATTTTTTTTGTATAGATGGTTCCATTAAGGAGTGTCTTTCATTGAAAACCTCTTAATTCATATTACATGGTAATGATTCTAAAATCGTCATGTTAGTTGGCTCCTTCCCCAAATTAAAGGACAATTAACAAATAACTGATTAGTGAGTAATGAACATAAACAGCAGTCGCACACGTTATTCATTGGACAGTTTGAAATTGCAGGTCTAATGCCTTCAATTGTCTCTTTGGAAGTTCCCCTTTCAGAGACATAAAATAGGATAGTACCGTGAGTGCAGTCTTGATAGATGAAAATTCTATATTGTTCCCTTATTTTTGGCAGAAAATTTTCTTTTGCTTTCACATTCATCACAAACTTACTTCTGGATGATTATATAAGCAATTCTCCAAATTTCTTAGAATAATCCTGTTAGACGTTTTATTAGTCAAAGAATATCTCTGTCCTGGATGGAATAGTTTTGATGGAATATAAGCAAATGGTCGCTTATTCTACTGCTGGCCTTACTGCAAAATTATGGCTGAAATATACAGAGATCTTATGAAAATTTGACTTTGTTAACAGTCTTCCATTGTTTTTGTTTTTATCCAGTCAATTTGAATTTCAGGGAAAACTCAGCTGAATAAAACATTTCATGTAAATTTTGTTTGATCCAGTTTACATTTTTACTTCTAATGAGGCACCGATTCTTAAATCAGCCAGTTGGAATTAATAATCCAGCAGAAAGGCGATGCTCGCTAACACAGTCAGCTTTTCCTGTTCTAGGGGATTATGCTCTTAAATAGCCTACTTTATTGTTTGTTGAACAAACCTATCTCCCTTAGTTGTGCTGTCTTTGAAAATGGTTCTGATTTCCTGACAGAGCCTTGGGAGTCTGGAGCGGGGCTTGGAGGGAAGACTAAGAATCTCCTGCCTTTCCTCCTCTTATGCAGAATCTTCTCTTTCTTCTCTAGGTGGCTGTACTTTCCACTGCTATCCTGGCCCTATTTCTGCTATTTTGGTCACCTCTATGCCATGAATAGACCTATGGGTTCTCTCTCTCTACATTTTAATCTTACTATCTACCCTTAAAAGCCACAGTCCTCATGTCTACCTTGGGAAATCATACCCATACTTCAAGGCTCAACTAGAAAGCCATCTTCTACTTCCCATACACCTCAGTCTCTTTCTCCCTCTGCACTTCGCTATCATTATGGTTGGTACTGTTTCTACTGCAGTCATTCCCTCTTCCTTATTACTAGGATAATTTGTGTACATCTTATCTCCCCTACTAGACTGTGCACTCCTGGAAAGTGGAAACTGCGTCCTTGTTCACTCTAGAGAACACAGTACCTTGTATAAAATAGGATGATTTCTGGAGTGCAGATAGTATCTTAGAGAATCTGCGCTCACATTAGCCAATCGCATTCCTTCCGTTTGCATCACTTTCTTTCATGCCAGATTCCAGAGGTAGCAGGCGTGGCACAGAGGTGCAAGTTCTGGGCTCTCTCTCCTGTGTCTAGGTTAAGCTGGCCAGAGGCTTGCCAACAAGGTCCTGATGAAAGGAAGCCACGTCCAGGACATGAGACAAGAAAACACAGACAGTTCATTTTGATCTCCATAATGTGCTGTTTATTGGTTTCAGTGCCCATCTCATGGAAATGAAATATTTAGCTTCCTATTCTCCATTTAATACTTGGATTTTAAAAATGTACTATATATGAGCAGAACAGAAAAGAAGCTGCTCCTTCTATTTTTATGGCAATCTGACTGCATTAGAGAGAGATTACAATTTGATTTCGCAGAGGAATACAAATTTTAATTATTAGACTCTGAAATGTCCCCAAGCAAAATTTCCTTACAATCTCATTAATATAACTTCTTTAAGTTCTAAACTGCAATTTGACTAACCAAAGGCAATGTACTCATGTAACAAAAAGTTTAAGACATTCAGAAGGAGAGTAGTAAAATAAGACTAAAAAATCCAAGCAATTCATCCAAAGCAGCAAGTGACAAATGCAAAAACTACTGCTGTCAAAAATGTAATTGTAAGCATAAATCCAGAGGAAAAATGTGCAGGAACGTTGCGATGTCTAAGATACCTTTTAACAGTAAAATCTATATGCTACTGGGTATGGGGTGTTTAATGATGTTGCAGAGGAATTCTAATAGCATCCTTGGGCTGAACTCTGGGGAGAGCTGTTTTCAGTAACTCTTGAAGATGTTCCTCATGCCTAATTCATTCATGCAGAGGGTAGGGCAGAGAGCATTATTGCTAGAAAGAGAACTTCAGGGCTTGGCAAGTGACACAAGGCAAACCCAGGATTATAAAGCAGGAAGGCAGGGTGTGGTGGTACATATTTGAACCTCTGTAGAGATTTCATTAAACAGTGCACCCACGGGGGTACTTAGAGCAAATACGTTAGCAGAAACAATAACAAAGGGCCCTGATAAAAGAAAGCAATACCTAGGACATGAGACAAGAAAACCTGGATCGTGCAGAGGAGAAGCTCAGACAACATATAAAGAAGAAGTAAGACTAGAGAAGAGAGACAAGCCCAGGAGCTGCAACTAAAGGTTTTTCCCTGCTTCCTTTGGAGGAGAAAATAAAGTGTGAGAACTTGAATTTGTATTCTTCGTAGATGTTTATATGCATTTATACCTAAGGCAATTCCGTGGTTATTTTTGCAGTGTATGGATTTACTCTTTTTCAGCATTTCTTAGGTTGTAACCACAAAATCTCAATATAAAGAATCATTGTAGAGATGGAACTTGCTGACAATTTGAATTAAGATTTCCATGAGTGGGCAGAATCAGAGGTGGCAGATTCACAAATATAATTTATCTCACAATTAGAATGTACAATAAAATGCAATTTCTTTATTATATTCATAAATAATTGGCCTTCCTCCAAAATCCCTATTTGCTAATTACCAAGAAAAACATTCAAATGTTCTATGTGGTTTAAAGCTGAATCGGATCTAGTAATTTGAATGGTTCATTTAGAAAATTGTCTTTCTTGGCTAAAAATGCCCAGTTAACAACAGAGGCGTTCTCTTCTCCTCTCTCTCTCTGCTTTGTTTCCTGAGGTTTGTGGAGAAGCAGTGTGACTTCCATGGTCTTGTGGAGGTGGGGAAGATTCAGGAACCTCACACTAGATGTTCCTGGTTTACCCACTGTCACACACAACCGAAGTTTGTGGCCAGTGTAACTCTCACTTCGGGTTGGGCTCCTGCAGCCTTGGAGATGACGCTGGCTTGATATCCCCAAGGTCCTTACCGGAGCTACAGTACCTCTCAGATCTGGTAGGAAGTCACATTCAGCCTTGACTTTGGGGGGCTGCGCTATAGCTCTTTCTACAGAGTCCTTTGTGAGGAGTCTACTGCCGAGCACCCCCCGTCCCCCTCACCCCAGACTCTCAACTACTCCACGTGCCCTCTGGTCACCGAGGGTGATGCGGGAAAGGCTAATTCTCAAGTCTCTCTGTTCCCACTGTCTACACTTTCCTCACAATTTGAAGTGGCCACACACCAGATGGATGTTGGAGAGGTCATCTCTTACCTGGATCCTAGCAGGGATCAGGGACAGTAGCCTGTCTCTGACCTCAGTTTGCCTTAATGTTACGATGCTCTTCTCCCCATCTGGGACAAATCCCCCATGGGGAATATCAGGATCCGCATTAGGCTACTTTACTTTCCCTTGCTTTCTTCTTTCCAGCATTCCTGGGCCTGGAAGGGGTGTATTTTTCCTTTACTTCCTCTATATTTTATTTTCCTTCTTGATTCTAGCCAAGGCTTATTGGAGGACAAGTCTCTTCTCTATACTTTAGAAAGACTGTGGGTGCTGATTCCCCTTAGCTTGGTGACTGATTTGTCAGAGGAGGTTGGAATTATTAAGAAAATCATCTCTTAAGACAAGAGCTGAATCTTGCTGCCGAATCCTAGTTGGAACATCAGAATTTGCCCTTTCTCTCTGCATTTCCAATCAGTAGCCACACCTTCTCTCTCACTTAACAACAAAAAATCGAATGCTTTAGGAAACATACTTAGAAAGACAAAGTTGAAAGCATATTGATTTTTTAAATATTACATATATTGCACGGCACTGACCCTCCCATCAGGTCCAATGTAAAGTTACTTCCATAAATTTATTTCAGTCTGTGTGTACCTCAGGTTAAAATAGAACAGCACTGAGGTACCACCAAGGCAGCTCTAATAGTTCCTACCTAGAGACAGACATGCATTTCAGGTTAAAAGTATATTTCTTGGGAAAAAATTCTGTGGTCTAATATACTCTACCAAAAACACAAAACAAAACAAACAAAGCAACAAAAAACTCTGCATGTGTGTATATACATATACATATAAATGGACACTCACTCATATATTTAGTTTTTTAATTATTTATTTTAAAAGTTTTTTTTTAGTTGTTTTATACTTGATTGATGAAAAAAGAACGTGGATACTATATTCCATTTACAGCCCTGAGAACTGTGTAAGAAATAATCAATTTAAAAGCAACTTCATGAAGCCATGAATTTAACGTATTAACTTATATTGTTTAAACAGTATAAGGTGTTTCCCCATAACATGAGTTAAATTATCTTTACACTTATCTTGGTATCTTTCAAAAATTCAATTCTTGCTTGTCATTTAATTCTAAGGAACCAGTAGGGGAGTGATCATAATATGTTGACTTATATGGAAAATCATTGATAATTCTTTGAGTGGAAAAGAAGTTTGACTTACCCTTCTGGATGAAACTCAGAACATGATCTGAATTTCTTTACTCCTAAGCAAATATTCTGAAAAATGAAATCAGTGATATGTGTTTAAACAATCTGTGATTTTAGAAATTTGAGAAACAAGAATGACTGTTGATGAAATGCTTTTAAAAGTTATATTACTTAATATTAACCGTCTGAATCTAAGGTTTTTGTTTCAGCTGTAGGTAGCAATGTAATTCTTTGCAAATGCATGTCCTATTATAGGTACACATATCCGCATTCCTAATATAATGTTTTCAATCTTTTGACATCAAAAACACTATTCCATGAAAACTTGCCTCTTAGTTATGAAACTTACAAGAAGCTTTTTGGATATGAAATCATACATCTGGTGGTATTTATCCAAAACTCCAGCAGTCTGCTGAAAAGTGAAACATCCCTAAAACTCTTCTGTTTGAGTTGCAAGGGACTTAAGTGATCCATCTACGCTTTTTAATGGAAAGACCATTCTCCTCTCCTTGGGGAAAAAGAGTGTAAAAGAGAGACTTCTGTCTTCATACAAACATCTGTTAACATAACACCATCTTCTACAATCAGGGATATTTTATCCTCCTGACTTTACCTGCTTTAAATCTAACTTAAAATGTCCCTTTTGTTTGATTTAGTTCTTTTGACTTTAGAATTTTAGCTTTTCTGACACTATTTTACTTCCATTATTTTTTACATTGTATTTTTCATTGGGTACACATCTCTCCTTTTGTCATTTTAAAAACTTGAGTTTACCGTAAAGCTTCTTTTGCAACAAACTGGTTTCATTGGGCATATCCTTTTTCCTTTCTCCAGAACCCATCCACTATTCAATAACTAGAATTTTACTCTCAAGTTAACCTTATGATTCTTCTATTTAAACACAAAGGGCAGACTAAAATGGGTTTGCCTGATTTCTACATAGCTATACTTATTATAGCTGTGTCTGGAAACTTCTGGACAAAATTTCTTTTTTTTTTTTTCTAAGTCAATGACATGATGCAATTCTTAGGAGAAATTAAGTAAAAAGGTACAGGAATCTATGTTTAGTGCTCCAGCTACTAGATTCTAGAGGTGACTTTTCTGCTATGTCTGTACTTCCTCACTGATGGTCAGAAGAGGTTAGACTTATAAGATTCAATTTTTCAAAATACTCCTTTTGAAAATGGTGTAAAAAATGCTTTAAATACACAGTTTTCAAATAGTGATTATCTCTGGTGTAGCATTACGGGAAACTTTTTCATGTTCTTTTGCCTCCCTATGTTTTCTAATTTTCCTGAAAAAAATAAATAAATAAAAATTCAATAGTCTCAGTTCTACAAAAAAACAGTACATATATTTCACTCAATTTATGTATCACTAATGTTTATCCTAATCAAACAGTCATGCTTTTAGCCTTGCTGTTTTCTACTGTGGTTTCTTATTCCCAAAACTCAAGAACCTCATGAATTTCTCTTCCCTGAGAGCTATATCTATAGAATGCAAAAAGAACCCATGGACACATTCATTCATTTGGCTATTTGGTCACCTGTTGTTATTGAAACTTTTTTTTTTTCTAAAATTGAACTGAACTCAGTTCAACCTGATTATTTTTCCAAAGACAGCCAGGAATTCTTCTTTAAACAGATTTCCTCTGACATCCAAATACGGACATCCAAATAAATGCAGAGTCCAGTTGTCATTAGCACTGCTGTCTAATCTGTAACTGCTCCATCTTGAATATCCAAAATCTTATTTTCAGGGTTGTTTTGGCATATGGATGCAACCTAAATTGCTAGAATTGGACCCCCAAAAGAGATTCTGACAGTTTTTAACATTCCTTTTCCTTTCTACCTTCATGCACTGCCATTTTCCCTTTTGGGCTCTAAGGAGAGATCCTTTGGAATGAAAAGCATACTCCAGCATTTTGTTTACTTGTATTTTTGTTCAGTGCTAGACCTGGATAGTTGCAGAGGATGATGTGGCTCTGTGGTCTTAGTTGAATTTAATACCTTCTTTAAAAAAATTAATTAATTTATTTTTATTTATTTTTGGCCGCATTGGATCTTTGTTGCTGGGTGTGGGCTTTCTCTAGTTGCGGTGAGCGGGGGCTACTCTTCGTCGTGGTGCGTGGGCTTCTCATTGCGGTGGCTTCTCTTGTTGTGGAGCACAGGCTGTAGGCATGTGGGCTTCAGTAGCTGTGGCACGTGCGGGCTCAGTAGTTGTGGCGCACGGGCTTAGTTGCTCGGTGGCATGTGGGAGCTTCCTGGACCAGGACTCGAACCCGTGTCCCCTGCGTTGGCAGGAGGAGTGAGTAAACAAATGAGAGAAACCTGCCAATCATGAAAGCTGTGCCCAGTGGTCCAAGAGTATGACTCTGCTCAGTGTTGGCTGGATCCTGTCCATAATAGTCTGTTGAGACTTAGGCGACTCTGTCCCTTTACAGAGAATAGACAGATCACAACACACGCACGCTGGACCACTACAGTGGTAATATAGCATTTTCTTGAAACCTACTATGTTTTAGGCACCTTGATAAGACTTTACCTATATTATGTCGTTAAGAGATAAGTATTGTTCGTGCCATTTTTTGTGGATTAGGAGAGTGAGGCTTAGACACTTTACTTGGTCAAAGTCATTATGCATACAGGATAGATGCAAGATTAAAACCCTGATTTTTCTGAGTCTGATGCCCCTGATCAAAGCCACACGTGATACTGCTCTACACAGTACCTTCCCAGTGAAAGGAATTAGGGCTGTGGTCTATGAGAAAAGGCTGTAGAAACTGTTGGGAGAGCTGTGGCAGAAAGGGTAGAGGGAAGAAGAAAACTTGTGGTGGGAGGAATGGAAACTGACCGTTTCCAAACCCAAAATATTTAAAGGGTTATAATGTGGAAAAGAAGTTTGATTTGTTTCTTCTTTTTTATGACTCCAAAGGAATACAGGATTATGGGGTAGCAGTCACTGAACCATAGATTGAAGAAAGATCTTCCTAGCTCTCAGTGGTATACAGAATAGAGCTGCTTTTGGAAGAAGCAAGATCCCAACTCTAGAGGTAATGCGTAATTGGCAGAGATGGAGTGGGAAATATGCATTAGATGCATGATGGGCTATCTTTAAAAAATTCCTTTCAACAATGAAATATGTGTATAAACACACTTTGTAGATTAGAGAAAATTGATCTGGAAACTCATGTATTTTAACAGGATTTACACTTAGAGCTTTTTTAGTAGTAACAATGAGAGTAAACCACATGCATTGTCTTCTCAGTTTCCTGAGTGTTCAGAGGTGTGAACTTTTGAGATGTTTGCCATGGTGGTTGGGGGGTCTGTTGTTGGAGAAACCTAAGCGCTTCCTCCTAAAATAAAGTCTGTTACCCTGATTTCATTTGTTACTTGCCCAAGACCAGTCTCTATTGTGGCTTTTGGATGGACAGGGTGAGCAAAAGCTGTGTTCATACTAAGAGACCCACTCGGAATGCTTTCTCTTCATTATCCTTTCTGAGGTGGAAATAATCCATCAGATTGGCAAAGGTGGAAGGAGAAAGTGTTGGCACATCTATGGTGCATTCAAACCTTGAGTAGACAGTAGTGACTCAGGACATTTCCTTTTAGCAACCAACTGCCTTGGGGATACTCCACATTTTCTATGTATCTCCAGTCAGGATTTCCTGACTGGTATGCCATTTTGCTTTTCATTTAGAGTGCATAAATCCAGAAGTTGTGTGACTTGCTCACCAGGTAACATAGCAGTGTAACCACGAGTGATGGCTTTTGAAAGCACTGACGGCTTTGAACTTGAGAAGACAAAATCAGGGCTTCCCACAACTGATCTTGATCAACAACGTTGCAGTAACTTTGCACTGAATCATTTACTCAAAATGATACTTGAAACACAATGATAACATCTTTTCCCCAGAAGCTTCCATGTTACTTCTTAATCACAACTAAAGACAAATAAGAAGACCCTGAAACAGTTTTAGTTTCAGTACTTTCTGGAATGTACCATGGGGTTGAGAAAAATGTTATGCCAAGATGACCTTGGGTGGAGGCGGAGCCTCCTCGGAATAGGAAGGGAAGAGGAGGGGCAGCATTTAACTCCTCCTAGAGCAAGGCAGATGTGACTTGTCTGTTTTATAGTCTCCTTTATTATCTTGTTAATGTTTAATTTTTATTTTTATTGAGGTATTTTTTGTACATAATTTTAAAAGTCAAATAATATTAAAGCGTGCTGTCCCTCTCACCATCTCATTTTCCACTCCCCAGGTATAATCATTCTCAACTCCTTCAGGTATTGCTTCCATTAATCACCTATATATTTCTAATGGCATGATTCTATTACTACTTTATCATATTTTATGTCTTAAATGTTATCTATTGACTGTAGAAGATGAAGATCTTGCTTTCTTATACCCCTCTTCATGCAGACATATTTGTTTTTCCTGAAAACTTGAAGAATAGCTTTATGGTTAAGTCCATATTCAGGGTTTTCATTATTTTGTACTTGTAAACATTCACTGCTAAGTGTATTTCTTATGCAAACTTTTATTTTTGCTGTGAATTTGTTGCTTCTTTTTTCTTTTGCTCGGCTTTCTTCAAGTTTCTGGTTAAGATTTCCTTTATCTTTTAACAGCTCTGTAAAATAACTTTCAATTCTCTTTCCACACATTTTCATCCCTCTTTAGCTATAGTCCTGTGAATTATCTTTGCTGTCATTCAATGAGCTCTCTTGCATTACAGTTTCTACTTCTTGGATATCATGGCTTGATCTTTTTGGTTTAATTCTTTGTTTTGATGGAGCATACCCTCCAGCAATCTCCTTTAAAAAAAAGGGTGCATAGAAACAACATCTTTGGAGAACTTGGATGTCTGAAAATGTGTTTATTCCATTTTAATGTGTGATTAATATTGATTTGGATTTGAGAAAGTTGTGCTGTCTACAGGGGAGGACTCATGGTAAGAATCCATGGTCTCTGACAAAACTGTCCAATCTAGTGTGCATTTAGAAGGAAAGTGGCCTGAGGACAAATTCAGGGTCTACTGGCAGCAGCTTCTCTGGATGTCACCAGGACAAAGTGAATTCATTTTTATTACTTAGAATCGTTGGCATTATTTGAAAAGATGCTGGTGTGCTGTTATCTCACTGGGTAATAGTGATGCATATCCATTGGTAGGTAGTGATCCATCTTAGGTAACTATCCATCTATTATTAGAAGGAAATGGGTCACATCAGACCACATTGGTTTTATGTGTGATCCAAATAGAATATGTGCCTTCCATTTAAGAAAAGAATGTATAGGTAGAAAGATTGTATGCTCTAATTCTGAGACTCTTAACCTGAAGTCTTCTATAGATCATTTATGTGGGTCCTTGAATTCCTTAGACTTAGATGCAAATTTTACTTGTGTTATTATGTACTCTAAGCTTCAGTGACCTAATAATAAGGTGAAGATAATATTAATACCACCTCATATGATGGTTGTGATTTTCAGTATTTAGATATTAGAATATATAAAATATATAAAAATATTTAAAGAGACCAATGACACACAAAAAGGTGAGGAACTACTGAACTCTAATCCCCCTCTTTCCTCCACTTAACTGAAGGAAAAACAGATTACATAGAGGTTTGTGTCATGCTGATATGACATTTGCTTTTAGCACAGCTGAGTACAGCCCGCCAGTTTTCTGTCTCTTTGACCAAATTCTTCCCACGTTAGGTTCAGCCAAGTTTATATTTGAGCCTTATCTATCATTATTACTCACTTATTTTTCAAGGGAAGGTGAGGTGAAAGTTCTTTGTTCTGAGATTCATTGCCTACAATTAAATGTGGCTGAAAGATGCTTCTGAAACCAGAAAGTGTCAAGGAAGCAGCATTTAATTTTGTCGTTATTCATTCTTCTTACCTGGCCAGGAGAAATATGTAAATAAAGATAAATCAATGTAGAGGCAAAATCTTGACAGTATTACATGATGAAGTGTACATTGGAGTCTTAAGGCAATTACAACCATGTTGGAACAAGAAACACTCTGCTACAGTGCTTTTGACCAAGGAGATCAGGGTCTTTGTTTAATTGATCTCTTTTACAAAGTCAGTTAATGTAACTGTGTGGAAGTAGGCTAATTAGTTGACATCCTGTGATCAGAAAATATTAAATTTTGATTATTAATTACATATAATTTTTACATGTATATTATTTACAAAATGCTTTCACATATTATTTTATTTAAAAACAACCTGGTATAGTAAACTATCATTGCCCATATTTACAAAGGATAAACTGAGGACAGAGATTTGAAGAGATTTGCCTTAAGTCGTGTAGCTAATAAGGGTTAGCACTGAAACAAGAGTACTTGCCTTCTGATTCCAAGTTCAGTTTTTTTTCCATCATACCATGTGGCCTCCTAATCACCATTAGTCATGCTGCACTTATTCTACAGTGATGGATACATTACAGAGGTAAGGGTGAAACTGGAGTGGGCCATGCTGTCCTTGAGGGTTTGTAGCTATGCCCTGTGCAAAAGAAATATGCTCTGTTAGCCTACCAGGCATGACCAGGCTGAGGGCATGTGACCTCAAGGACGAGCCAGATATAGGATCCCAGGGAATTGGGGCCAATGCAGTCATTCACCAAGAGATCAACTTTACTCCTTCTATTTCAGGTAGGTGTTAATAGTACATGAGTGTACAAAATATTTACAAAGGACATGAGGCAAGTGTGCCAACAAAGATTTGTGAAGTTACCACACTCCTCGAAGGACCCAGCATAATGTAATTCATGTCCATTTTTTTGTCAACTGTATGAATCAATAACAATACTATTTAAAATGATGTTGAGTCAAGGTTTTCATCCCATCGTTTAACCTAAGAGCTAAATCACATAAAAATGTTGCTTATATAAACAATTGCTTTTCATTAACTTCATCTTTTTTACTTTAATTTTTTTTTATAAAAAGGAAAAAATACACAAAATTTTACTTTGTGAATAAATCTGCCACATGCAGGACTTGAAGTGATATTACTAATGCAGTGAGCATTTCTGGCTTCCTTGAGATGGGGAAGAAAGTGTTATATCTTTCCCCTGCTCTAGATTTAACACAGGTGGGACCTCAAAAGGTCTTGAACATGATTAGTGGTATTTTTTTTTAAGTGTCCATCAGGATTTGCTTCAGGCTTCAGAAGGAAGCCTGAAGCAAATCCTGATGGACAAAGGGTTTGAATCTCATTCCCATTTGGTCATGGTCATGGCCAGGACTGCAGAAGTCAACACTGCTCTGCATACACTAGAGACGTTGGCTTCACCAAACATGGTCTCATTTTCTCATAAATAGAGAAATGCCTCTTTAGCAAAGAGCTTATAATTTTTTATGTGAAATAAAAACTATCCTTTTTGGACAATATTTCTGCTGGAGTCCTTGGATAATTTATCTCCTTTCCTTTTGCACGGCTGTAATTGTTTTGAACACTATATACATCTAGATTGAAGAAACTGTTTCAAGGAGACGTCTTAGGAAACACTTAAGAATAATATTCAGCTTCATGTCCTGCATTCTTTAGATACTTAACAACTGAGTTTTACCCAACCCTCAATTTCTCTCATTCCGTTTTCGCAATTTTCTTCAAAAACAACCTCTCAAACGTCTCTATTTTATATCTACACTTAAGCACAGTTTTCTCCACCTTTCCTTTAGTAATTTGAAGAAGGCGCCTTGGGGAGCACCTCCAAACTGCATCCGGTCCTTAGCTTTATGCTGTCTCTGCTCACCAACCAATCTTTGTGGTCTCTTGGAAGGAGCCCAGGCATAATGCGGAGGTCACTGAAGAGGCTATGTATAAACCATAAAAAATGACTAATTTAATAATTAATTGAACAATTTAAAATTAACTTCCATTCAACCACTACTTCATCCATATTGGTGTCTTCCAGTTGTCCATATCTGAAAAGTCCAGGTATATTTCCTCAGTATTCTACTTGCTGGAGAGATGGGGGGAGGGCAGGCAGTGTTGGTAACCAGCTAAGCAACTGCTGGACTGCCTTGATGGGTACGCTGTCTATCTGCTTTGCTACTTTCCCCTAGTTCTGATTGTGGTTCTGAATTCTTTGAAGACTAAAAAGAAATTCCTGTACTTAACAATTGAACTAACAGTTCGACTAGGGGAAAAAATACTGCTGAAATCTGTCAATGAATGTCGCTAACTTACGTTGCTTTTATAGACAGGGAGAAAACTAAATCTAGCAAGTCCTTGGAAAGATGTGCAAACTGGCTGACAGGTGTGACATCTCAGCAAAATAAGTTAAGGCAACACTGAGCAGTGAGTTTTGTCCAGTGAGACTTGATTGGTCACAGATGACAATTCCAGCTCCCTGAGGTGTTTCTCCAGTGTCTATGATTAATATCAAATGTCAAGTAAGGCTCACTTCCAACAATAAGGTCTAAGACATACTCAGTTAAAGCAGCATAGGATTTTCATTTCCCATAACCCAGTGAAGCTATCCAGACATTTCCTGGGGGATTATCCCTAGGATGAATTACATAAAAGGGGAGCTACAAGGGCTTTCTTCCTTAAGTAAAACTTCAAGCAGTGCACAACAGAAGCAGATACGTATCACTTGCATGAGGAATGGTAGGACAGGCTTTTTTTTTTTTTTTTTTTTTTGCCAAAGGTGTTGGATAGGTTAAGATAGAAGATTCTGAGACAGACTCAGATGAAACCTGGATAACACATAATCATGGAACAAATGATTTCAATCAAAACCAAAGTTTGGTTATATATTTTCAGACTAGATAAAGAAGAGATGTTCTTTGGCTTTTTCACTATTGATGCATACATTCTACAGTATAATTGATGATAAATGTGTGTGCATGTATACATATGTATACATTTTCTTGTTTTTGATGCCTATAATAGCCAAGGGTCTTAGCATCAGCAATAAGAAAATGTCTATATTTATTTTGCAAAAATATTTTTATAGGAGATGTTTAAAATCAGAAGTATTAACATAGTTTATGTAGAAGACCTAGATGGTTTTCCACCTTTTGTCCCCAGAAAGGGGTTATTTGCAAGCCCTAAATTGTGGGTGTGTCCCTGCTTCAGGTGATCACACTTTTGGGAGAGGTCATAAGTTGGTAACAAGATTATATTTATCATTTAATATTTAATTCCTTCAGTTAGTGTCTCAGAAGAAATCAAGAAAGTTCGAATTAAACCCATTTTCTTTGTTGCTCCCTACATCTTACTTATCACTTCTATCTTTATGCCTCCCTCTTTACATATTTATTTGTCAATAATTCCACAAGGATTTGAAGTTGCTTAAAACAAGAGTGTGAATAATAAAATAATATTATAGAAATACAAAGTCAAGATTGAATAAATCCTTATTATACATAAAGGGAAAATGGATTTTAGGGAATGGTTTAACAAGCATACATGACGAGGAATCTGAATTTGAGAGTGCCTAGTAGAGGGGTCTGTACTGCTATTGCTTTATCAGACCAAATCTTTATGTACTGTCAGTGAAATGCCGATTGTTTGGGATCCTTTGTGGTTGGACAACAAGTCAATAAATGCAATATGTCTAGAAGTGACATTGAGAGTTAGGTTGGTTTGAAACTAAGTTTATATGACACCAACATTAGCAATTACAAAGTTAAAAAAAAAAAAAAAAAGAGAGAGAGAGAGCGTTGAAGATGGAGGCAGATCCTGAACTCACCTTTCCGCAGACACAATAAATCTACAATTACACATGGAATAATTCCTTTGGAAAGGGACCTGAAATCTGGATGAACAGAGCCTCCACAATTTAATGTTTTGCTTATTTGATAGGTAAAACACATTGTTTTAATTTTCATGTCTTGTGTATTTATTAGTAAGTTTGAGAATTTTTGTTTCCTGAGAAAATTACATGTTAATATTTTTTACCTTTGTCTTTTCCTTATAGATTTAAAGAAAGTCTGTATATATTAGGAAAATTAGCTTTTTGTCTATTTCAGTTTTAAAATATTTTCTTCAGTTTGATTTTTTTCCTTTAACTGTATTTATGGCAACTTTGTCATAGAGAATTAGGAGTTATATAGTCTTGCTTGCAGTTTTTTTCTTTAATGCCTTCCTTAATGGTTTCTTGTCTTGTTTGGAAAGGCATTTTACTTGGAAAGGCCTCTAGTTGTAATTTTTTCCGTATTTTTTTCTAGTGTTCTTTCAGTTTTTTTTTTTTTAACATTTAGAACTTTAAGTGATATGAAATTTATCTGAATATTTGGAGTGAGGTGAGCATCTAATTTTATTTTCTTCCATTTGGATATTTTTCCTATTATCATTAAATATCATTGAATAGTCCATTCTTTTTCCACTAATTTGAAATTCTGCTTTTATCATATACTAAATATCCATGTATTTATGGATCAGTTTCAGTACTGTACTTTCTTCCTTGAATCTACTTGTTAATTTCTGCATCAGGACTATGCATCAATAAGTACTGCAACCTTTATGTTTCTTTTGTTATTGTAGGGAAGGGCCTTTTTATTATTCTTATTTTCCATAACATTCAAGTCTTTTCTTTCGTGATTACTTTTCAAGCAAGGGGCATTTATTTAGAACATCTGTTTAGGTCATCTTTTACATTCGTTAAAGTTTTATAGTTTTCTTCTTATAAATTTACACATGTCCTCGTATTTACTTTTATGTAGCTATTTTATACATTTTGTTCCTCTTATTATTGAGATTTTTTTTTTAACTGGATATTCTTGGTATAAAGGAAAGCTTTGGGTTTTTAAAAAAATATTAATTTAGCTTCTTATTAAATTCTATTAGTTCCAATTGCTTCTCTTTGATCCATATCCTTTTGAAGATTTCTTCTAGCACATGACAGTGTATGGCTGCCTCAAGTTCTGATTCAACCCACAAGACTTGGCTCAAGTGTCTGCTCCTCCAAGATCTCCCTCCCTTGTGCAAGGGGCACCTGTGGCATAATAGAATGAGCACGGAAGGTACACTGAGAACACAGGAGCTGACCACTGCTTTATATACCGTATTAGCTAGGATTGGGTTCAGCTCCACATATCAGAAAACATGAAAAGAAGAGTGGTTTAAACACACAAGATTTTTTTTTTATTGGAGTATAGTTGATTTATAAAATTGTGTTAGTTTCAGAGGTACAGCAAAGTGATTCAGTTTTACATATATATATATATATATATATATATATATATATATATATATATTCTTTTTCAGATTCTTTTCCCTTATAAATTATCATAAAATAATGAGTATAGTTCCCTGTGCTATATAGTAGGTCCTTTTTGGTTATCTACTATATATGTAGTAGTATGTATATGTTAATCCCAAACTCCTAATTTTTTTCTTGCTATGAAAGAAGTCTGAAGGTGGGAGCCAAGGGCTCGTTGGGTGGTTTACAAAGTTGTCTGTGACATCCCTAGGACAAGACCCTTGTCCTTAACGTTCCAAGGAAGTGTTTGTGCACCAAAGATTGTGTCTGATCTCAGGCCGACAGCAGGAGGAAGAGCTGAAGAAGCCCATCATGCCCCTTCCTTTAAGGCCACTTCTTTAGAATCAGCCATACTCCTTTTATTTACAGTCCATAGGGTAAACCTACCCATGTGGCCATGGCTAGCCGGGAAAGAGTCTGGAGAAAATGGCTGTTGCTAAAGTAGTTGTTAATGAGCCCTGAAATTCGGATGTTTATTACTTAGGAAAAGTGGGTAGAGAGGGATTTAGCCATCTCTTCTGAGTCACTAAATTCAAGAGTGAATGTATGCCAATTCACTTTTTTTCCAAAAAGAAAAAAAACCCCATTTTTTTCTGGTGACAAAATGATATACTTCCATTGGAAACCATTCACACAAATCAAAAAACTTGAAGGCGAATAACTGACATTCTACCACTCAGATAAATTTCCATGGCTATCTCGGTGAATATTTTTTCATATATCTCCTTGAATATACACCACACAATTTTGCAGAAATGGCATCATTTCATCCCTTCCTTGCTTTCTCTAAATCTGCTGGGTGGCATGCTTTGCCTTACAGTATTTACACTTATGGTTGTCTTTGTCTGCAGTGCCCTTTCTTCAGCTGTGAGTAAGAATCACATCCTTACTATCCCTCTCCCTTTCTCAGTGTAGCCACCTCTTTGCTTCCTCACTGTGGCTAGGTGCCTCATTTCCTTCAGGGTTTTGCTCAAGTGTCTTTTTCTCAGTGAAACCTCCTGATATCCACTCTATTTATAATTGTACTCATCACCCTCCTTTTCATATTTTATTTTAATTTTCTCCATAGAACTTATCACCTTTTAATATGTTATTTAAATTTAGTTATTTTCCTATCTTCTGTTTCTTCCCAAGACCATGGGAATTCCGTGAAAGTAGGGATTTTTGTCTTGTCCGCTGCTTATCCAGCACATAGCATAGTGCTCGGCCCAAAGTAAGTACTCGATAAATCCTTGTTGAATGAATAAAGTCACAGCACCTCATAAAACCCCATCACATCATTAGTTGTGAGGATTAAATGAGATAACATGGATGACAGCACTTAGCACAGGCACAGATGGCAGAGGCTCAAAAGAGGGATGGTGAAGCTCCTTTTACGTCTAAATCTGCTTTCCATGCTTCTACCAGAACACCTGCCATCATATCTTTAAAGTTTTATTTAAATGTTTATTTCACCCAGAAGCCCCATGGACTCTTTGAAGGTTTAAACTATTCTTATTTGTTTGGGTATCACTGGCATTGACCATAGCCTAGTATACAGTAGGTGCTCTATAAATCTGAGTTGACATGAATCCTTTGTGGCTCTTCCTAAATCTGCAGACACTGCCATACTTTCTAATTTCTAAATGCTTTCCCCTGCTCTCTGTACTGAAATATTTATGAAGCTATTTGGTACTCAGAGGAAATCAAGTTTTAGCACAGCTGAGGCTGTCTTCTCTTTCTAGTCAATGGTTTTGTTGAAAGCTCATTTTAATAAATGCACTAGGGAGGCATTCTTGAATAGGAAAGAATCATTCAGCTTTGTGAAATGTCCAGGTGGAATAAGTATTAGATGGTTTTGTTATTTCTGCCACTTTGGTTAATGAAGCTGTCCCCTTTATAATATAATTAGAGCAAGAACGATCCTCTTACCAAATATAAAGTGACACACATAGGGTCTTGTTATTAGAGCATTCCCTCGGAAGGGTAACAGGAAACCATTCAAACACAGGACTTGAAATACTAGGGTGAATACAGCCAGTTAAGAAAATGGTAAGTAATTTCATGAGAGAAATTCTAATCTTACTAAAGATGTTCAGTGTCCTTTTTGTATCAAATAATCTTTTATTTTTCAGGATCCAGAGGTAGCTGTTGCATAAACATGTTTTTATTTTCCCTGGATGGAACATTTTTATAAGGCTGTGGTAACATTTGTACTTCTAAATACAAAGTCAGAATTCAAGGAGAAAAAAAAGTGTGCCTATAGTGATCTCCTGGAGACTGAAGACAAAATTAGTCTTTTAAATTCAGTAGTCGAGCTCATAAGAGTGCAAGATAAGTCAACAAAAAGCATAGAGTCCCCAGAGATACAATTCAGCTCCTCTTCATGGTCTGTTAGGCCAGACACTTGTCTATCAGAGAGGACTTTCTTTCGTCTAAGTCGTAGAAATCAGTGTTACACATAAAGTGGCAACTCCACTGCACTAATTCGCTTTACACTTTGATTGCCTGACTTTTCCTTCCATCCATCCAGCCCATCCCTGCCAAATGCCCCTGTACACATTTTCCAGAACAAGTATTGCTTTTCTTCAGGGTTTGATAAACATGTACATCTTTCTTAGCCAAAAATGTCTACATACAGTCAAGAAAATGGACTCTGTAGAACTGAAACATCTTGGGCTTTAACTGAGACACACCGAGTTCATCCACTAGACTAAATGGCTTGAGCTCTATATCGATCATTTACCGCTACTGTAGTTGAAGTAGGATAACTTTTTTGTAAATCATGCACCACATATTTTTGGGTTTGGCACAGATGCACCCTAAATCTTTACACAGCAAATTACTAAAGCAGTATGAACACATAGGTTAAATCATGTTTGAATTTGTAAAGTTGTAAGGTTTCAGGACTTTGCTGTAGGATTTCATGTTGTTTATAAGGAAGAGGTAGATATCCTAATGTCCTTTCTCCTTTCAAACTTCCTCTTCTTCTGTTTGAAGATGCCAGACACCTTTTGGAAGTGGTGAGCTTAGTTGGAAAAGCCTGAGCTTTAGCATCTGAAAGAACCAGGTTCACATCTCCCTTCTGTCATTTCCTAGCTTTGTGGCCTTTGGCCACCTCTTAATCTATCTGAATCTTAGAAAACACAGACAGTAACACCTGTTTTATAGGATGAATGTAAGGGGGAAAAATAACGTTTATGTTGCTTGGTTTTTATATAAAGCAGGAGCTAAATAAATGGTAGCTGCTTACTTACCACACTGTTTTGTAAAATTTTAGTATTTTGTTTGGGGAATTCTCTATAATAGATGGTGTTTTAGTTGACTAAAACAAAAAGCATATTGTAACTTATAGCAGTCCTTATAGATGAAAATTTTAGAGCCATTTCAATTGTTCTTAAAGCATTGTTATTAGTAATATTTACCCTGTCACTAAATAAAGGTTATTTAACTTACACATTATGATTTTGTGTTCTATATCTATAGATGAACATGGCTATTCTTTCCAGGGCCATTCAGAGTGGCTGTCACATATGGTAATACCATTTGTGTATTTTTTGTAATAACCTTGAGCTATTAGTTTGGGGAAGGGGTGAGATGAGAGAGAAGATGTGCTGGGGAATCACTTAGAAATGAACAGAGTGTGGATAACTTAGGATGCCTAGAGGACAGGATGACTGAATTGTTTTAAAGGTTGATATGTAGGATGTAGAGGGACATTTAGCAAGACAAGAACTTATGTGAGGTTCATTGCACAGAGAAGGAAAATGGTAGGGGTGGGAGTGGTAAAAACACGCTGGGTTTTTTTAGACTTTAGTTGGTCAGGCTGTGGGAGGGTAAACAGATTGAAAACCCAGTTTGCTTATCGACAGAATAGCTGAGAGAAATTACATGAAAATGAGAAAAAACACCTCAGGTCATTCTGTTCTATTGGAAGTGAAAACTTTAGAGACACAATGCTGACAGAAAATGAACTTTAATTAAGCCTGGATTGTTTGTGTGAATATGTGTGTGTTATTTTTCCCCCGAGGCATTCCTCTTTAGAGGCATGACGGTCCATCTGAGTTATTATTTTATTGGTTTTAGTGTAATTTCCCCCACTCACTTCAGCAATGGTGTTATTGATGCAGTGATATTGGTTTCTAAAAGTCCTTCCTGGCTTATATCACGATCTCATTGGCATTTAATTCAAACACAGGAAGCAAGGAGAGAACTCCTGTTTTATAGGCAAGATGTCTGCAAAGTCGAGGTGCCCAGCATTGAGCACAATGGCTAATACTTTGAATTTTCTGGTATGAAAGTATCAAATGTGTCCAGTATTTTTTTTGAAACTGTGCGGCAAAACTAAAGCCTCATATTTGGCTTTGTTCAGTTACAAGTATTTTAACAGGAAGCCAAGAGGAGCAAGGCAAGGTCGGGGTCGCAGAGGAAGGGTCCTGTGTTGGAAGGGTCCTCCTCCTTCTGGAACAGAGGCCTGTTGGGACCTTGGGGGGATGGGGGCGTGTGGCTCTGACACACTGCTGCAGTGTGCACGGTGGTGGGCCAGATGGAGAAAAAGAGAACAATTGCATCCTGGAAGGGATGCAAAGGCCCCGATGAGAGAGCATTCTTAGGAAACCGGGAGGTGAGGGAAGGAAAAAAGCTAGGTTAAGGAGGCTCGGGGGGCCAGCCAGCTGAATTGGTCTGGAAGGATTCTGGAGACGGAGTGCTAAATCCTTTGGTGGCTCTTATGCTTTCAGCACATTGGCAAGGAAAAATTATGCTTTTTGCAAGAGCTGGGAGGGGTGATCAGAATCACTTAGTGAACCCCAGGTCTGGTTTTGGATATGTCACCAACAAACTCACTATATGACTCAGGGCTTGTAATTTATCTTGAAAAGGAGTCTAGTGGAATGATCAATGAAGACCTCAGGCATTTTGGTTGTTGTTAATATTTATTCTAATTAGTGGATGACACAGAACTGGTGTGACTTGAAAGAAAAATTAGGAACTTTGGTAGAAAACTGTCAAAGGCAAAATTTGCATATACAATCCTCAGATATTCAGATTTAGAACGTGAAGGAGAACACCAGACAGAAGCCTTCC
Source organism: Eubalaena glacialis (assembly GCF_028564815.1). NCBI lineage: Eukaryota > Metazoa > Chordata > Mammalia > Artiodactyla > Balaenidae > Eubalaena > Eubalaena glacialis. The sequence goes on along the minus strand of NC_083720.1, from coordinate 128,696,678 downwards.
TCTTTACTCTGAATTCCGGCTTGTTTAGAAGCTCCTTTGACAGAATGTCCACAGCTTGACTTTCCGTCTTCCCAATTTCACTTTTGAAAATTCAGTTTAGGAAAGGTCACTTTTGAAAATTCAGTTTACAGAAGGTCAGAATTTGTACTTATAGGGCTTCCCTGGTGGCGCAGTGTTTGAGAATCTGCCTGCTAATGCAGGGGACAAGGGTTCAAGCCCTGGTCTGGGAAGATCCCACATGCCACGGAGCAACTGGGCCCGTGAGCCACAACTACTGAGCCTGCGCGTCTGGAGCCTGTGCTCCGCAACAAGAGAGGCCGCAATAGTGAGAGACCCGCGCACCGCGATGAAGAGTGGCCCCCGCTCGCCGCAACTAGAGAAAGCCCTCGCACAGAAACGAAGACCCAACACAGCCATAAATAAATAAATTTTAAAAAAAAGACTTACTGCCTGTTAAAAAAATAATAATAATAAAATAAAAATTGTTGATGATTTAAAAAAAAAAAAAGAATTTGTACTTATAATGCAAGGGAGATAAGAAGTAGGTGACTCTTCCTTCTTAGGAGCTGGGATCATGGATAGTATGGAATTCTTCATTATTAAAAGCAGCAAGCAATCTTGGCAGTAGAGCTTCTTAATTCTGGTCCAGGAAACATATAAGACCTTCCATTTAGGAGGTTGCACTGAGACAGTGAACTCTGGATTCTTTGTAATTAGTTTGTAGAAAGATAAGTGCTAGTTTAAAAAAACCCCACAACTTTGGACATTTAGTATTTACTGAGAGGACCTTTCTGTTGGGGGAAATATGGCCTTAGGAGCAATTAGCTAGCATTTATTGCTGTAGATAACATACCTTGCTTTTCAATCTTGATTTACAGAGAAACTTGGAGTAACTTTCCACTAAGCAAGGAGTTTCCTTTTTGCCTATTCAGTTTCTCATCTTTATTTTCACAAATAATTTTAATATCTAGAACATTTTTCCTTAGGTCTTTTTTCATCTGTATGAAATTATTAAATTCTAGTTAAAAATTAATTAAGGAGTTAAATCCAAATTCTAAGCATGGTTTATTACTGTTTTTCACCTCTGAATAGCCATCTTGCCTTAGGTAATTACTTCACTGAATGTGGCCTCAAGATGTGTTTTTACAACTCCAGATTCAATGTTTGCTAATGAAAAATGCAATCAAACAGCTGGTTGGTTGTTCTGCAAAATTGCAAACCAGCAGAATACTTTCTCTTAATTAACTGAATATAGAGAAGACCATGTGGTCATTTCTTCAGTGTGTCCATTATTAAGAATCTGACTATTAAAAAGGCAAATGACACTTATTTCCTACACTATGCATATGTGTGGTGGGGAAAAGGAGGGAATAGGAATGGAATTACATGATTTGAACCTTTAAAAGCAGGTTGCCTTGGACTTCCTTGGGGGTCCAGCGGGTAGGACTCCATGCTTCCTATTCAGGGGGGCCGGGGTTCGATCACTTGTTGGGGAACTAGATCGCGTATGCATGCCGCAAGTTAAGAGTTCACACGCCGCAACTAAGAGCCCGCATGCCACACTGAAGATCCCGCGTGCCGCAGCGAAGACCCAGAGCAGCCTATATAAATAAATAAATATTAAAAAAAAAAAAAAAAGCAGGTTGCCTTTTCTTGCACAAAGTTTTTTTTTTTTTCCCCTCTGTTTTAAGATCTGTCTTTAGAATCTTGGTGGGAACGAAAGAGCCTTCTTTTGTTCTTGATATTTATTATTACAGCAAAAAACCAGTCATTCTCCTTTGCAGGAATTACAAGTATTATTTTTCTAGGTAAATTATAATAAAAACACAATCTGGATTTTAAATACTTAATCCAGTAAGGTAAATTATTTGTTAAAATTTAGTTATTCATTGATTCTTCATTCATTCAACAAGTTATGAAATACTATCAACTCAGCCCTCCAGTCCTTAAAGCACCAAGTAATTTCATACAATTCTTAAACTGGGTTCATCGATTATTATTCTGGATGGCTCACCACGGGTGTTTTACCAGTTTTTAAAAAGACTTCATTTTTCATTTACTTTGATTCAAGTTGGTAGGTTAGGGAAATGTGATGCACATTAACTTTCAACCCACCCTAGGCCTTAATTGATTTGGTAATGCATGAGCCAGGATTTGATTTGGTGGTATTTAAACCCAGAAAATTTTCCGAAGATTGAAAATGATTCGGAAGTTAAGATATAGAGACACTGAAATCATATCATGTTCTTATTTTAAACAGGGTCAGAAGAACTAGGTGATATGAAATCATTCAAAATTATCTGAAAGAAGCCTGGTTTCACTCAAAGGCTCTTGCTTTACTCTTCAGGTTACATTTTTTTGCCAACTCAGGAAAAGTATGAAATGCCTCTAATTAGATGCCTCAAAGAATGTAAGATGTTGTGATAACCTCAAACTTCAAACAGGTTCCATTGATGTTAGAGCGAGGAGAGAGAAATTAAAATAAAGATATCATTTTAAGTTTTTGTTTCCTAATAGATGTAATTTATTTTGCAGAACTCAAAAATGGTCTCATAGGGCCAAGATGTAAATGCAATCTACACACTGAATAAAAGGAAGTGGACAAAGTAGAATTTGTGGAAGGACTGAGCCATCATACTTCATTCATTGTCACATTCAATAAACATTTATTGGGTACCAATCTGTTTAGAGTTCTCCAAGGAGAAACTCCAAATGTAAGTTGCTGAATAGTATATCTACTTACCTTTGTACCATCAGGAAATCTGGGAGTGTCACCCTGTAGTTTGAACTTTGGTGATTTCTTAGATGACTTATCTTTTTTTCTTAGAGAAGCTAATAGCAACTTGAGGGTAAGGATTGTGGCTCATACAATTCCTGCTTTCTGATGACACCTACAAGGGCTATTCTCATAATGGTTGGTCAATAAATATTTACTGAATGGATGAATGAGTGGATCAATCAGTCCATTGAGAGAGTTTGACTCTTCGCAGTAAAAAATAGCAAAGCACATTAAATCTTACTAAGTTAGGACATTGGTTTGATTCAATGATTTTTAGATACTGTCAAGGAAGTCATCATTTTCCTCTCTTCTACTCCACATTTGCTTCTCTTTTCCTCCTTTTCTTTTCTCAGTCTTTTTTCCATTTATCTACTTTTCACTTTTTTTTTCTCTCTTCCAACTGCTAAGAAGTGTGTCCCCATGATTTCTGTCATTAGCCAAATAGATATCTGTGTTTATGGGGAAAGGAATGGAATAAAAAAATGTGATTTTGATTTTAGATTACTTGGGTTTGAGATGGCAATGAAGTGTTGGGTACTTATGATGTGGGAATATAAATTAGGAGAGAAGTTGAGGCTCGAACATAGATTTGGAATTTATCTAGTGTGAAGGTAATATTCTAAGGTGTGCGAATAGATGTGACCACAGTGCCTTAACCATGGCACCAGAGTTTACTCTGAACAGTAGCTCTGCTACTCGAATCAACACCACCAACAGCAAGGCCCTTACTAGCACTTACTATGTCTCAGGCTTTTTTCCTCCTGATACACAGTTAATTCTTACAGCAATGTCAGTACTAGTATCTGATTTTGCATAATGTCTGTGATTATTAGTATTATTCATCAAATTGCTATTCATCTAATTTCCTTTCTTTTTCTGATTGTGTGATTCAGGACAAATTACTTAACTCTCTCTCTCGCTATATATATATGTATACATATATACATACCACATATATATATATAGTAATTTTCTGTTTCTATGATCTTATCTTTGTGTTTTCATTATTACCATTACCAAAACTCATATGCTTTTTTACTGTTACTTAATTTTACGCATAACATAATTTTATTTATACATATATACATGTACATTTATCTTATCTAAACCTCATAACAACCATATGAGGGAGCTTCTATTATTAGTCCCATTTTACATATGAAGAAAACTGAGGCTTTGTGAGGATTATTAACCTGGTCAAAATGGCAGAGCTAGTCAGGTGAAAGTAAAAATGGTGGTTTCTGATCACAGCAAGTAGTAACATCTATCCACTTATCCAGACCAGAAACCTGGAGTCACTCAAGATCCTTTCCTCCAACAATCTCTGCATTTCACTGCCTAAATGCATCTTGTGTCCATTCTATCCTCTACGTTTCTGTTTGTATTGTTCAAATTCCTCTCTCTAGTGTCCAATTTTGCCCTTATCAAACCTATCAGTCAAGCCGTTGGCAGAGTAATTTATCTGACAAAAATCTTTGCCCTTTATTTGCTTTGTTTGTTTGTATAGTATGTTTAGTAACCCCAGTTTACCACATTGATGCTATAGCGCCCTCTTAGAATCAAGCCACACAGGTACCCAGGCAGCACAACCGTAATTACTTCACTTAACTTCTTAAGATGATTTAATGGATTCCTATGGCAGTTAAGATGAAAATTTAAATCTTTCCATGGCCTTCAAGCCCCTGCTGGTGCCCTCTGCTTGTTTCTCAGCCTCATTTTGAACCACTTGCCCTCTTGTCCTCACTCCAGCTACAGGGGCCTTCCAGTTTGTGGGAGCTGCTGCACTGCTTTTCTGCCTCAGGGCCCTTGAGCATGCTACTCCCACATTTGGAATCTCACATCTCTTCCTCCCTACTTGGGACACGTGTACATTCAAATGAAAGACCTATCGAAATAAAATCAGTTTTATTATTGTTGTTATTCTAGGATCTCACAGAACTGTGTCTCTTTCAGAGTACTTAATTCAGTTTATAATTATATAATCATAAATATGGTAATTTGTTTAGTGGCTTCTTCCTTATTTCTCTGTTGGGCAAAGGCCATGACAGTTTTGCTTATCACAGCAACTGCACAGCTGTACTGTGCATATATGAGGTACTTAATAAATGTTAATTGAATGAATATTTTCTCTAGTATTCCTGATGTTTTGGGTGACTTTATTCTTTTATCTCTTAGAGAATCATTTTCAACAGACCATCTAGAATAAATGGCAAACTGAGTTTTCTGATTGTAAAGAAACTTTGATCTCTCTTAAAATACACACACAAACACACACACACACATACACACATACACAGACTCTACAAGGAGGAAAATGCATGGGGAGAAGGCAGATGTTTTCATAGTTCCTCAAGTTTTCATTAAATTTGGGATTTTCTCACTGAAGGAATCCTGTTTCCTCTACCATACTTGGATCTGAGGCATTAATTACCCCCTCTCCTTCTTTGTATTCTGTGCCAAGAGGGAAAAATTCCCTTCCTTTATTTACTCTTAGCCTTGTTGATATTTTCCACCTAAGAAGAATTTTCTAAGGAATAAAGAAGAACTGAGATAAATACTGGAGTTCCCAAGGGACAGCCAGGTTGCTGAGCCCAGGTTCACTCCAGCTTGAGGATGGCAGATTATTTCCCCCTCTTATCACATCTCTGATCCATTGGTAGTGGCTGCCTGGAGACATGTGTAAGAGGGATTCTGAGGGCACCGCCAGCCTCAGTGGGAAAGTGTGCCATGACTAATTCATTGAACACATACTTACTGAGTGCGTGCTATGTAATTAGCAGGGCTGGCTAGGGGCGTGGGAGTACAGAGAGTTGGCAACCTTGTTAGCCTTTCTCTACACATGGAGGGCAGATACAATTTTGTAAGCATCTTGATTATTCTCTCTCAGTTCAAAGCTTATCCCTCTGTTACATGGCTTTCCATCACCACTGTGACTTCCTGACCCCAGAAGCAGGTCTAATAGTGAAGTTTGTTTTGTTGCTAGACAGGAATCAAAAGTCCTTTCTGCACTAAAACCCCCCAATTTTCATGACTTGAGCCAACCGTAAACCATCATTCCTCTTCCTTTTTTTTTTTTTCTGCTTTCTCTTTTGAGAGACAGACTTTGCTCCCATCTAATTTGTACTGACAGAATCATGACCCCTATTGAGGGCCAGTGAATAATCTGGACCTTAATTCTTGAGCTGTGGTAGAGACTTCTAACTGTTTATTCAATATCCATTTCCCTTTCTTTCTTATCAGGGATGGCCAGTAAGTAGCCATTGGGTGGGGATTTTCACACATTTTGCACTTTCAGTCTTTCTTGCTAGAAAGTGGATGTGATGGCTGGTATTTCAGGAATCATCTTGTGACTTTGAGGCTGGAAGTCATGATGGCAAAGCTGTAAGATAGATGGAGCCTGGGTCCCTGCTGAACCTGATGGGGCTACTAGCTCTGGACTGCTTACTTTCGGGCATCATTTTACATGAAAGAATAAAACCCTAACATGTCAAACCTACTGTAGTCTGGTTTCTATTATTTACAGCTGAATGCAATTCCTAGCAATATGGGTTCTTCAGCTCTGATTTCTCCCTGATTCTTTTATTGTATGCTTATTCAGGCGAGACCTCACTCTTCACCCAGGAAGGACTATTACATTCATGTTCCTCTCAGATTGGAAGTTCCCTGAGGACAGGGAATGTGATTATTTTGCTCACCAGTGTTTCCTCAGTGTCTAGCACATTGACTGACACTTAGACGTTGGCTCAAAAAATATGATGTGTGAATGAATGAATAATAACATACTTTCTTCAAATACAAGTCATAAAATATTAAAAAGAATTAGCAATCATACAATTACTAGAGAGCCAATCTCTCAATGATTAACTGAATATTCTTCTTACCTGAGGGCCAACAAAACTATATGTGGTTATAGGTTTTGTGGAATAAGAAAAAAAAAATAATGCTTGACATTAAAACACAGTGTAGTTTGACATTTGATATTTTTTGGTGATGTGTACCTTTACTAATTTGTTTATCCATTCATCAAACAAAAATTGTTTGTTGATTGCTTGCTTGATTAATTGAATAGTTACTCAGTGTCAAGCACTTGGCTAAGCTCTGGGAAAGTAAAAGTATTCCGTTCCCCACATTAAGGTGCATAATGGTCCAATGTAGCATGATGAGTGCTTGATACAGAGGTGCACCTGGGCTCTTTATCCAGACAAGGTTGGATAGAGAGGAAAGGGCAGATTCCAGAGGTTTCCAGGAGAAAATGTTACCTTAACAAGACAATCAAAGTTGGCCAGATAAAGAATGGGAAGAATGGTGTTCCAGAGAGGAACCTCCAGAGACAGACAAATATCATATGATATCACTTATTTGTGGAATCTAAAAAAATGATACAAGTGAACTTATTTACAAAACAGAAACAGACTCACAGACATAGAAAACAATCTTATGGTTACCAAAGGGAAGGGTGGAGGGAGGGATAAATTAGGAGCTTGGGATTAACATACACACACTATTATATATAAAATATTTAGGTAACCAACAAGGACCTACTGTATAGCACAGGGAACTATACTCAATATCTTGCAATAACCTGTAATGGAAAAGAATCTGAAAAAGAATATATATATATATATATATTGTATATACATATATATGTATAACTGAATCACTTTGCTATACACTTGAAACTAACACAACATTGTTAATTAACTAAACTTCAATTAAAAAATATTTTTTTAAAAAAAGAGAGGAACATGTGCAAAAGCATAAGCGTGAGGAAGTGTGGCTTATTCAGGAAACGAGAAGTCCTTAATGTGGTAGAGGCACAGCCTGGAATGACCAGCACAGAGAGATGGGGCTCTTCACTGTGATCCACTGCGGCCAGGTCATCAAGGGCTTCTGCTTTCACCCTAAGCGAGCTCAGACACTATTCTGTAAGTAGCAAGGGCCCCCAAAGAAAGCACTGTAGTTACCTTTATAATTCCACAGAATAATTTTGACCGAAGTCTGGAGGCTGGCACAGAGAAGAGTAACACCTGAAGTCTCAGGTAAAGGTGAATGAATTAGGTTCCTACCATATTGTTTGAGTTCCAATTTAACTGGAATGAACTCCACTGCAAATTTTGAACACCTCTCATTATTTAATGCTGGAAAGCTTCATAGGTATGAAGCATCTGCATGTGGTCAAATATTTCAGATAGGGTCAAATCTCTCTTTTCCACTCTAGTGAGAAGGAACAGAGAAATGTATAATACAAAGTGAGAGATAATGTCAACTAGTTAATTCTATATGTATGCATACTGATTATATATATGTTTTTACTAGTTTTGAATTTAGGAACTTCTAAAGTCTTAAAAATTTATTCCCAATCAAACAGCAAAGTGGGCTAAGGAGAAACCCTGGGACAGGCTCAGGAACATCCCCCCTCTTCTATGCTGATCTTGCCTTTCCATCATAGCCTCCGGCCATCAGATTCAATTCTGGGAATTGCTGGCTGCCTTCTCAAAAGGATGCACCAAAATAGCTTTTTCTCAAACCTTCTGTGATTGAAGTATTATATTAAAAATTGTAGTCGCCCCAATTCTTCTCTGTAGAATATGAAATGAGGAAGGGAAACGGGAGATATTAAACAGATTAATCAGTGGTATCCATCCTTGCCTTCCTCCTTGTGACCAGAGTAGGACTTGGATTTATAATGCTTTATCTGTAGCTCCAAATCCAAAAAGCTGAAAAACTAAAGTGTTTTCATGGCCGATTTGGCAGCAATACCTGACTAAACCTGAACTCATGTGGTCATAAAACCTGACCCAAGCTGACGGAAGTCTATTTATAATCTGCATTTCACTTGGTGCAAAGAGTCACACGCTTTGCTACAGAAATATTCACATGTTTGACATTGTTTGGAGTGTTACCTAATATCCTGAATATGCACTTTATTGCCTTTTTAAGGTTTCCTTAATTTTTTTTTATTTTGAGACTTGTAGATCTGTGTGCAGTTGTAAGAAATAATACATGTATTAGACCCTGCACCTAATTCACCCCCATGGTAACATTTTGCATAACTATAGTACAACATCATAACGAGGAGATTGACGTTGATACAATCCATGGACTTGCTTTGGATTTCACCAGTTTTACATGCACTCAATTTTGTTCCTTGCAATTTTGTCACATATAGATTCGTGTGGCCACGACCACAGTCAGATGAAAAATAGTTCATCACAAGGATCTCTCCTGCTACCGTATTATAGCCACAGCCACCTCCCTCACCATCCCTCTCTCTAAACCGTGCAACCACTTGTATGTTCTTCATCTCTACAGTTGTGTCATTTCTACAATGCTAAATAGATAGAGTTATACATTGTGTGATCTTTTGTGATTGGCTTTATTCACTCAGCATAATTCCTTTGGAGATCCATGTAAGTTGTTGCATGCTTTGTAATATCTGAAAATTCTGAACTCCAGAACACATTTAGCCCAAAGGTTTTAGATAAGAGGCTGTGGAGCTGCACTGAGAGTCTGTGGCTGCAGTTAGAGCCTTGCCTGCTCTTTGAACCACTGAGGAGCTAGGCTGGCAGGACCTGAGGGGCTGCGTTCTCATCAGTGAGTGGGGTCTGGAGATAGTTTGAAACCAACGTTTCTGGTGTTCGGTTTGAATGCAGCTCTCGCCGCCCATGTGACATTTGTCTCCTGTTGCAGCCTAATTATTCAATGTTCACACTCATCTGCCTTACTTGCCTTTGCCTGGGTTTCTCATTCTCATCGCATTTCCCTTCTGGGCCTAAATTCTAACCCTAATTTGCAATCTGCTTTCCTTAGTCTTGTTTCTATCAGCCCCTTTCCCTAGCACTGCACCTGGCTTCCTATATCACTTACATTGACTCCACTCAGCATGCAGATCTGTGACTCAGGGCTCAGATTTCAGCCCTTGCCTGTCTCAGGGCTGTGTTGTGTTCTCTCTGCCACTCAGATATCAAGAGTTGGATACAGGGTCTTCCTTGGAGAGCTTCCCAATGTGGATTCTCATCATCGTTAGAGTGAGTTTTGATGTCAATAAAATTAAGCCTTAAAAGTATAGTTACTGTTTATATTCTAAAGTAAAATTTGCCCCATTTAAGCTGATATTCAGTTCAAAAGATAGTTTGGTAAATTCTATAGTGCAAATTGTTAGGACTCCTTGGTGGCACAGTGGTTAAGAATCCGCCTGCCAATGCAGGGGACACGGGTTTGAACCCTGGTCTGGGAAGATCCCACATGCTGCGGAGCAACTAAGCCCGTGCGCCACAACTACTGAGCCTGCAAGCCACAAGTACTGAGCCCACATGCCACAACTACTGAAGCCCACGCTCCTAGAGCCCATGCTCTGCAACAAGAGGAGCCACCACAATGAGAAGCCCGTGCACCGCAACGAAGAGTAGACCCTGCTCGCTGCAAGAGAAAGCCTGCACAGCAACTAAGACCCAACACAGCCAAAAATAAATAAATAAAATAAATAAATTTAAAAAAAGAAATTGTCACTAAATGTAATAAGGAAATATTCTGTTCTTGACAATTGACTTATGCACATCTATGAGAAGTGTGGGTGTGTGTGTGTGTGTGTGTGTGTGTGTGTGTAAGTCTAAAGTGGCTAATGATATTTAGGGAAAAGGAACCATGGAAGAATGGCCCAAAGAGGGGAATTGATCACATTTGTCCTTGCATCCCACTTCTCTTTCCAGCCTGCTGCAGTGGAAGACATCAAAATAGTCAATGTTATGATGTCATTGTCCCAGTCAACCTTGATTTATATATGTCTTCCCTTTGGAGAAAGCTAAACTGAAGAAGTCATTGTAGGATCACCAAGATTTTATTTCTAGCCCTACAACTATTATAAAAACACACTTTCTGGTTAAAAGCAAAAAATCATTTCTAATAATTCATAGAATTTTTTCAGGTGGAACAATTATTTGGGAAATTTCTAGTTGTTTGAGTGTTTCACGTTTCCATCTGGTGTCTGCCATTGTGCGGAACAGCCTAGCATTGTTCTGTGATACTTTTGGTTAGCTTTTGGTTAGCACTGACTTGCCAAAATTTCCTGTTGGGAATATCAATAGGGTCCACTAATTCCCTGAAGAAATCAATTAAGAATGAAGAAGAGAAGAAGAAAAGGTAATATCTAATTCTGACTTACTTTCTCACCTAAGATATTGTCAGTCCTTTTCCCAAAGAGAACAAGCAACATGGATTTGGAAACTAAAAAAGAAAATAAGGGTAATTTGAGCAATCTTTTAAACATTTGTACAAAAGAAATGGGAAAACTAAATAAGAGAGCTATGTATTTTTTAGGGTGAATGAAGAAAGGAGAAAAAAGAATAAACCAGTTTTTCCCTCTTTAGAAATGTTTTCTTTAAGTCTTTTTGTCTCAATATCCACCTGCCAAAATTTTTTGGCAACTGAAAGTCATCCCATTCTCCTTCAAAGTCTTCCAGAATAGCATTGCAATGAATTCCTGTCAATGATTTTTACTTTCAGTTAAAACCATTTTTCCTTTTGCAAGTGCATCATTAGCACTGAAGAAAGAGCCATATTGATAGGCCTTTGCTTTTACTTTTGTCAAAACTACTTCCTGAGAAATAATTTTCATGTACTTTGCAAATCTGTCCACAGTTGAAAGAGTCATCAAATATATAAAATGAAACGCGCACAAGGCAGTGCATGTGTATGGCTGGTGACCCATAATGGAATGGTGAGGTCAAGGTAAATGAACATGAAAAATAAAGCCTGAAGGGTTTCTATTTTTTTTTTTAGCTTAAGCTATAGACATAAATGTTTGTTGTGGCTATCATTAGTTTATCTCAAATATTTAAATCACCACTTAAAGGAGACCTTAGAAGCTCATCACTATTGGGTGCTCAGAACAGTGGCTGGCACAGAGTGGGTGCTGAATAAATATTTACCGACCAAATGCAGGCATGAATGAAGATCTCTGTATTTATTCTCTCTCAATCCTTTAAAAAATTTCGTATGACAGTCCCAGAACCTTGACCAAAGCAAGTATTAATTTCTGAGTTTGGAACTAAACGTCGATTTACTTTGAAAAGTGTTTGGGAACGCTTTGCTTGTGGAATGTTAGTTGCACATAATGTAACATCAGCCTACGTTTCATAGCTACAAAAGTAAAGATTTTTGCTATCTGCTTTAATTATCTAATTAGAATTCAATAAGCTATGTAGAGGTTGCCCTTTGGGGCTCATTAAACCAGCAGGGTTACGAGCGTTGCAACTGAAGAAAATACATTTTCGAACGGAGCCCCTTGCTGCCGAAAAGTCCTGTGCTTACTACATCGCTGCTCGCGAGGAGAGAGCGGCCTTGGGCCAGATGGCGGGCAGGTACCCCAGGCGAGGAGGAGGTGCGGTGCCGGCGCGGCGGGCGGACGGGCGGGATCCGCTTACAGCTCGCTGGGACGCCGCGCCCCGCGGCCGCAGCAGCGCGGGCGGTTCGGCGTGTTGATGTACAGGGTCAAAACAGGCTTAATCTTTTGAGCTGGCTGACCCCAGCTTCACTGAAGAAACAGGCTGATTCACAACAGTCTCTGGATTGAAATCTTAGCTCCGATGGAACAGGAGCTTTTACTGTTGATGTTGCTGCAGCGTTTGCTCCTAAAGCTGGGAATTCAAGTGTTTTAAGTCTCCAGGGCCTTCGGTTGAAATCCTTCTACCAGCTTGAAAGTCTCACAGTTGTTAAAAGAAAAAGAAAAATCAAACACACAAAGCCACAAGCCCTTCACATTTCCTTTCGCTGGCCGTGGAATCATACTCATTTGAAAACAGAATGCCCAGCTTATCTTTTATAAACTGAGACTTTTGTTATTTTTTTTTTCCTGTATTTTAAACTTGCCCTGATTGCCGTGCCATGCATTCATCTCTTAACCAGAAAACAAAAGAGATATTTTGCACCTTGATATAAAATGCCAAGTCTTGATAACATCACAATATGCTACTTTATTACAAAAGGCCAGTTCTTCCATGCTGAGTTACACTTACTAGCCACAAAACCACTAGTTGTCAACATATCTTGTTCCAAAAGGTTGGATTTTTAAAACCTCCAGAAGACATTTGTCATTTTGAAGCTCCTGACTGTATGATGTGCAGCTGTATGAAGGTTCTTTTCAGCATTTGGAACGGTTCTCTGTCTGTAGTCAGGCCCTTACTAAGATGAAATGCATTTACATGTGAATTTATTGGGGTTTGCAGCCCCATACTCCTGCCTGCCTCCTTGATTTTGGCTCTCCTCACAGTTCCTTTTACTGGTTTTTGGCAGGTTGCTGAGGGCATATGTTTTGGACTTTTCTTGCCTGATTTGTGAGAGTCTGCTGACATCCAGGAAAGTGCCGCAAAAAACCTGTTGCTCATATCCAAGCTTATGTGTTTCATGGCAGAGCCACTAGCCCTGAGCTCAAGTTTCTTGACAACAAGTCTTATTTATGGAGAAACAAACATAGGCAGTATTCTGTGGGACTGTGCTGTTCTCTTTCTGGGAGTAACATTTGGCGTTTCTCTGCAAGAGGGCAAATAGTTTTTTAAACATCTCATATTCAAGGGTGTGACAGAGGAAGGGATATTGCTGCTGATGGTGATGATAGCTGCCATTTACTGAGCGGACACCCAAAACCAAGCAATTTGCATTGACTCATCACCGCAGAATTGCAAGGGAAATGCTGCTGTTCCCATTTTGAAGATGAAGAAACTGAGGGTAAGCAGCATTCCCAGAATCTTATGGAGTGTTGAAGGCAGGATTTAAACGTCAGTCTTTTTGTTTTTAAAGTTTATGTTTTTTTCCCTAAAGAAACCTGAGAGGCAAATACTGCCTTTGATTTTTTAATAAAGAAAATTTTTTTCTGCAATTGCCGTTCTATTTGATGCCAATGTTTAAACGTACACTATTTATAGGAGTTGGCGCCATGAGGACGCAGTAATGGCTAAGATACCGTTCCTGTTCTTTAAGGACTCATAGACTAGAGCAGTGGTTGTGATCTTGCCCCTCCAAGGGACATTTAGGAAGGTCTGGAGCCACTTTTGATTGGCAAGGTGGGTGAGCATGTTTGGAACTACTGGTATCTAGTAGGCTGAGGCCGGGCATGCTGCTAAAATCCTACAATGAATCCAAATTTGTTTTTGAGATACCGCTATTGAGATACCATGGTCTAGAAGAAGAAAAACACAGAAAATATGGTAAGATTTATGCTGTACCATTAATGATGGTGTGGTAGATTGTATTATTTGTCCAAAATATTTGCTGACACTCTCTATTGGGACCTTCTGTGTGGGGGAATTATACCTCTTGCCCCATTTATACCAGGCATGGCCATTTGACTTGCTTTGACCAATGAAATATGGGTAGAAATTTAAAGAGCCGTTGTGTAGTTTTGCCCTCTCTCTTTTCCCTCTGTCATGAGACCATCAGGTTCCAGGCAGTGGCTCCTTCATCTGGGACCTCAAATGAAGGCAACATGGAATAAGATGCAGTCTACTCCAAAGACTGGAATCATAAGCAAGACATAAACCTTTGGTGAAAGCCTGTGAGGTTTTGAGATTGTTTGTTACTCTAGCATAACTTAGTCCTTGCTGACTAATATGGATGTAGTCATTATTTCAACAGGTCAGGATGAGGTGGGATTATAGTAGGAGAATAACCTAGAAGAAAAGACTGGAGCCAAGGTATGCTAGATGGAAAAGGGTGGATTTTAATTTTATGTGTGGGAAGTTTAGTAGGGGTGAGAAAGGAAATTAATTCCGAGAGCAGAGGGAAAGATGATTCAGATACAGGGGGCAGGAAATCAGTGAGGCTATGATAATAGTAGTCCCAGTGGGAGGAGCCAGAGTCTGACACGGGCAGAGTCCATGTAAATGAAAAGTTGGAGGCTTATGAAAGAGTGATTGGGAAAGAAAAAAAATTAGTGGGCATGAAAATTTATTTAGTATGGAGAATGAGAAGATGATTCAAAGATGATATCAAGATTTTGAGAGTGGTTATCTTGGAAAAAGGTATCACACAGGAACACATTTTGGAATGGATAGGATAAATTTCTTCCAGAGCTTACTGAGTTTGGGATAAAGATGGACTTGTCCAGTGGGAGTTGTTCAGAGGCATTGGCTATGAGGGTCTGGACAGTGGGAATCGTGGTGTGATTTACATAGTTGGGCATCATCCTTGCATAAGGGTGCAAGTTGGACAATATTATCTAGGGATAGTGGCTGGAACTGAAAGAGGAACTTAAGGAAAAGGGAGTTGGGGTTTGGGAAAAAATAAACCTGATGGGAGGAATGTCAGACATTTAAGTAGAAAATGCTGCCATGGCTGGCTGGTGAGGAGCTATGTTTGGAGCCGGCAGAGGTGTAAGGAGGCAAATTAATGCCTTAATGCCTACTCCTTGGTTAACTGCGAAGTGCTTAAATGCCTTTGCTATTATTCTGAAGCAGTTAAGCTTTGGATAAAAAAAAAAAGTAGTCCAGATTTATAAGGTCAGGAATTTATAAACACTCATAACGAAAATGTAAGTCTGAAGTTTTCCTCTGTGTAAAAATGAAAACCAGAATAACAGTAGCACTTACTTGAAAAACATTCTTAACTTATACTTGGAAGTTTATAAAGTTTTGAGCTTTATTATGTCTTTGCTATGCCTACCAGTTAGAAATGAGTTTACTGCATTTTTTGGTTTATTTACTGGTTGTATTCTTAAGTAAAAATGTTCTCCATTCGATTATGACACATTTATCTTCCTTCTCAGTTTCCACATCTCAGGGCAACCTAACTCACAGATGTTCACAGCCATAACTGAAGGTCTGAACTTCTTGTCCGCGCCCTTCTCCACCCCCTCCAGGGTTCACAGGCAATGCATCCTTTAGTTTTGAAGTCTTGCCGAGGCAGCTCAGTAGATTAAATAGGTTGGTGATATGCTACGTTTCCTAAGAATAAGTCAGACCACCATCTATTTCTCTTCCTCTGGCTTCACACTTCAGTGTGCTAGGATCCTGGGACATCATGGCAGAGAAATGCTCACTTAATGGTCCATCATCAACCTGCCGGTGGCTGCAGGAATTACAGACAGAGTGCTTAAGAGAAGTCACAAGGATGCATGAGACTGCCTAGGGAGAGAAAGCATTAAGCACGCTGGTGTTAAATACCTCTCATCTCTGAGAAGATAGCACTGCCTTCTTCTGAAAGCAGCACTAACCCGAGTGATTTCATCCGGAATAATAATTTCCTTTCATTTCTCAGCCTAATCAGTCTGACATTTTGTATTTACTGTAAGAAAAAGTTTAGGGCTTTTCTCAGATATGGAGAGTTTAGGACATAGTCCTCTTTAGGCATTTATCAAATTATTAGATCAGGCTAGTCCTTTGGAGAGCTTGCAATTTACACTAGAGGAGGCTGTTTAATCTTTTATTTCCTATGCTTAAGCCATCTTATAATCATCAGTAAAACATCCTCTCTCATTGCATAGTAAATTGGAACAGCGGAATTAAGTTATGGAGCCTCATGTTCCCAGGTCCTCGAGATGCAACCTTTATCAGGAGTTCAGCATCCTCACGTGCCTGCTGCAGCAACCCATATTTTGCTTCATGCTTCTGACCCTTCCTTTACACCCCTTTGAAAATTTTGCACACATTGTAACATACGTGGCAGTTCCTTGGCATTAGCAGCAGGCTGCTAATTCGATCAGTTAACTACTGGAATAGATTACTGGGAGATGCCATCTTAATGTGCTTTATTCTAGGAATGTGCATTTTCCTGTTAATACAGACCTTCTGGAGACGTAAAACGTCAACACAAGTAGCTTTCATTAGCAGAATAATGTTCAGGAAAATGAAGGAGATATTTTTTGAGAAACCTTATAACTCCTTTTAATTTATACCACTTTAGTGATCAGCAACTTTGCCTCTCCACTCCATATGTGTAAAGAATAATAACTGAATGCCATTTTAATGTGGGTTGAGCAGAGACAAAACCAGGACCCGTGATTCACATTGTTACATTTTTAAACATTTATTTTATTTATTTCTTTTTGGCTGCATCAGGTCTTAGTTGCGGCACGCGGGATCTTTCGTTGCGGTACGCGGACTTCTCTCTAGTTGTGGCACGCGGCCTCCAAAGCACGTGGGCTCTGTAGTTGTGGCATGTGGGCTCAGTAGTTGCGGCGTGCGGGCTTAGTTGCCCCTCAGCACGTGGGATCTTAGTTCCCCGACCAGGGATCTAACCGGCATCCCCTGCATGGCAAAATGGATTCTTAACCACTGGACCACCAGGGACATCCCAACGTTGTTGCATTTTAATTATTGATTAGGGGTAATCAGATGATTTAGCTTTAAGCAGTTTTCCAGATTCAAATTTGTCCATGATAATTCACAGTATAAAAACTTTCTGAAGAAAGTGAATAATTCACAAGACTCAATCAAGACAGACAAGGAGAAGCATGAGGGCAGGTCCTGGTGAGGAGGGTGGAGTCTCTAATCTTGTGATTTGCTTAGTGATCATCACTGCTTCTACTTCTCTGCCTTGGCAGAACAGCAGGGATGATTTGGCAAGTCTGTGGGTGGCGGCGGAGTGATGTACCACTCTTGCGCTTAGAATGAAACTAGGGAAAACTCGGGGAGATGAGGAAGAGAAAAATGAAAGGGCTATGCCCCTCCTGAAACAGTTCAAGAATGAAGCTTGGGCCAGGAAATAGCTGGAGCCAAGGACTGGGGAAAGGGCAACGGTGAAAATATCCAACAAATGCTAGGAGCAGGGGCTGGACGGGAGTCCGGAGTGACTCTCCGTGGCTGGCTGCTTCACTATTGGAGGAGATTTGCCCTTTGCCTGTGCTTTGAGACCACATGAGATTCCCCCACGAGCACGCATCCTTTCAATACCCAGGCCCTGCGCATCTTTGGACATTTGATGGGCTAGGAGAGGGGCTCAAATCTCCACATTTTGGAGGCCCGAAGGGACAGATGGGAGTGTTTATTTCTACTATCTACAGATGAAAAAAGGGGATTGGATGGGTTAACTTACTCACCGAAATTCTCACAGAAAGAAGGAAGAGTTAGTATTTGAGCAGTGCATTTTTTAACTTCACAGCTGGGGCTTTCTACATGTAATCTGTTTTGTTATAATTGCAGAAAATACCAAGGCAGCAAATACTAGAATATAGCTAGAGGTTCTCCTTATGTGTCTTCTCTGTTCTCGGCTGTACATATGTTCTGGGTCCCCCTTGTGGTGGCTGGGCTAGACTAGGCAAGGATGTTGCCTGGATGGGTCCACATGGAGGCCAAAGGGTCCATATGGAGGCCTTAAGTTCTCAGGTGAGCTGGATGAGTGAGGTGTTTTCTTATGATGCTGACAACATTCAACTTGAGAGAATTTATGGCATGGCCTAAGAGTAAGGCAGAGCTGTCTGAGGAAAATTGAAATAATCAGAAGAGAATTTTCTCAGACTCCCACCACCCCATCTAACCATGAATAGCAACTGTACCATCATAGGCTGCCGTCCCATCTCTTCCATAGATACACTTCTGTGCCCTCAATTACGACTAATCTCTCCACTTTTTCACAAGATCCCATTAACTATCTACCAAAGGACATCACTCCAGCCATTCTTTCTTCTCTCTCTGATCAAGTTTTTACTGTCTCCTGATTCCTAGCAAAAATCACACTTTCTGTTATTGCCCCCATCTTTAAAAATAATCTTCCCTTGACTCCACTTCCTCTTTTAGCTACTGCCCCTTTGTAGCAAACATTTTAAATTCCTTTCTTCCTATTTCTTTTTCAACCCACTCCAGTCTGACTTTGTCCCAGACCATGCTACTGGAACTGCTCTTGCCAAGATCGTTAATGCCTCCACGGTGCTAAAGCCCAGGATGGATTCTCAGTTCTCATCTTAACCTGTCAGTAGCAGCTGATACAGTTGATCCCACTCATCTCTCTGAAACACCTTCTTCACTTGGCTTCTAAGGCACCACACCCTCCCAGTGGATTTTATAACATGCTAGACTCTCCTTTTCTGCTTTGTTGCTTCTTTCTCTTGTCCTTGACCTCCCACAGTCAGAGAGCCCCAGGGTTCAACCTTGATCCTCTTCTCTGTCTATGTTCACTTCCTAGATGCTATAAATCAGTCTCATAGCTTAAAATGTCACCGACCATCCAAAGACGTCTGCATTTCTATGTGACATCCAGCTCTCCTATATTAAATTCTCTAGTTGAAATCTCCATTTGAAGGTCTAATAGACATCTCCACCTTTATACATCCAAAAACTGAACTTTCTCCTAAAAGGTGTTCTACCTGCACCTTCCCCCAGTTCAGTCCATGGCAGCTTCATCCTTCAAGATGCTCGGGCTGAAAACCGTAGGTAGTCTCAACTCCTCCCTTTTGTTCATATCTCGCATCTAAACATTCAAGAAGTCTTGTTTGCTCTACCTTCTCACCCCCTACACTGCACTGTCTGGATGACTGCAGTAACCTTCTAACTGGTATTTCAGCTCCCATCTTTTCCCTCTAGAATCTATCCTCCACGCGGCAGCTAGCTCAGTGCTTTAGAAACAAAAATCAGATAATATTGCTCCTCTGCTCGAAACCTCCAATGGATTCCCATCTTAACTGGAGTAAAAACTGAAGTCCTTACCAGGCACCATTACCCTCAGAGCTCATTTCCTGCTACCCTTCCTTGTCTTACTCCCTTCTAGGCAAACAGTCCTTAGGGCTTTTGCACTAGAACACTTTTCTCCCATATAGCCCTGTAGCTAACTCCTTCACTCCTTCAAGATTTATTCAAATGCCACCTTCTCAATGAGGCCCGCTTGACAACACCACTTACAATTGTAGTTGATTCCCCCTTATTCTCAGTACCCTTGAATCCCTTTACACTGTTCTATCCATTCTTTTTTTTCCCCATAGTACTTATCACCTTTCAACGTACCTTATAATTTACTCATTTATGATATTGTCTGTCCCTTTCTAGCATGTTAGCCCCACACAGGGCACAGATTCTTGTCTGTTTGGCTCACTGATGCTTAAAGTGCTTAGAAAAGGTGCTCGGTATATAGTAGATAATCAATAAATGTTAAATAAATGAATGCATAAGCAATTTCCGTTACCAGAGACAAGGGCTATCATGAGGTCAGAAGCTGGGAAAATTAGGACGTGGAGGAGGGAAACTGGAGAAACAGGATGAGGACCATGGACAAACCTAAGATGGCAGGTTTTGTCTTGTATTGTGGAGGTGGGTGTGACACATGTAAGTTACCATGCAGCACCGAAAACCTAGTTTCTTCACAATTCTGCATAGGCTGTGGCTTCCAGGACGTCTACTATCTTGACTTTCCCCTTTGCATCCATTTTAGTTTGTTGGAATCCCTTTTAAAAATATGATGCCAAAATGAAACACAATATTCCAGATACACTCAGACCAGCATCCCATTTATATCATGGGTCATCATCTCCCTTTGTCTGAAGCTACATGTTCAGTAAATGTAGTCAAAGAGATCATTAACTTCCCAGGGTTAAATGACACATGTCTCAGAATGAACCTGCTGTCAACCAAACCCACAAGTTGCTTTTGTTTATTTTTTCACACAAACCACACTTCAACACAGTCTGCTTAACTCTATTCTTTTAACCTATGTGTATGACTTTTATATTTTTTCTATTAAATTTCTCTTTTCAGTTTAGATCCATTATTCTTACTGGTCAAGATCACAGGTCAGTTTTGTAGTAAACGCTCACAACTTTTCATTTTTGGAAATCTGACAATTAAAAAACAAGAAAAGATTGTTAAATATTGATAAAATGTTGTCCTGGACAGAGTCCTTGAGAAAACCTACACCAAACTATTACAAACCTTTATTTCCATAACAACAGGATCTATTTAATACTCAGGATATATAGGTTTAAGCCAGTTATTTCTTAACCTTACCCACAAAACTGTTACTGAATAATTTTTCAGATGCTTTGCTGAAATTTAAGTGTACTATGCCTATAGGATTCTGTTGATTTTCCAGTCTAGCATTTTGACCAAAAGATAAAATGAGGCCAGTTTGGAATACTTTTGTTAGATAAACCCGTGTAGCCTTTCGGGGAGCCCCTTATATGAGCTCACAAACCATCTTTTGTTAATTCTGTCTTACAGTCAGGCTTACTATCTCCTATTTGAAGATTTGATCTTCTCCATCACAGCGACATTTTACCTTTGTTTATTTTGTGACATATTTGGAAGGAACAATTTATATACTCCTTCTGGATGAGAGGTCCTTGTCATTTAAATTTTAATATATTATTTTCTACAAACGCACATATGAAAGCTTATCATACAGATCTTAGTGTCATCTTGCTTTTCCTATTTTGCTTGGCTCTCTTCTCTCCTTATCCCTCTTCCTCCATTCACACTGTCCATTTGCTCCTGCTCCAAATACCCCATATTAATGCCTAGTGTACATATTACATATTTCCATATATTTCGCACTCATATACTCACAGACGACTTCCTTGATGAACTCTTAGGTAGCCTATTTCAAAGAGAATCAGTTTAATTATCCTTCCCTGAGAGATAATATTACCCATAAAACTGTCCTAGAAGCATCTGTTTACTTTGAGACCCCAATCTAAAAGTAATAGAATAATTCATTTATCCTTTCACACAATAAGATTCATGGAGCTCCTCCCGTGTCCCAGGAACTGTGCTAGGTTGTGCAGCAATTCTGAGACTTGCCAAGAGATTGTGTTTAATCCACCTCTGTATCTTTTCTTTCACCTCTGAGGAAAAAAATCTCTCCTGCTTAGTAGGCCTCCATTACGAACTGAGTGTTTGTATCCTCTCCAAATTCACCTGTTGAAGCCCTAACCCACAACGTGGCTATATTTGGAGAGGTGGCCTCTAAGGAAGTAATTAAAGTTAAATGATGTCATAAGGGTGAGGCCCTGATCTGGTAAGATTAGTGTCCTTATAAGTAGAGACACCAGAGAGCTCTCCCCAGAGGGAGATAGAGCCTACTGGCTAAGAAACACAGGTTTATACCACAGATTTTTGTGAGAGGGAGAGGGGAGAGAGGTGGTGAACAGAAGTATACTCTGTGGTATACGAGGGAAAATATCTTCATTTAATAACATCAATAAAATTATAGTTATTCACTAGATGAATACTGTTACCTGTGTGTCCCAATTTCTTTCAAGACTCAAACATGCAGATTTCTGCTACAATATTCAGCAGGATTAAATATTAGTGTATTATGAGCTGAGTTGTGTTCCCTCTCCCCCATCACCCCCCATCACCTTGGAGTGTGACTGTACTTGGACATAAGACCTTTAAAGATGTGATTAAGTTAAAGTTGGGTCATTGGAGTGGGCCTAACCCAACCTGATTGGTGTCCCTATAGGAAGAGGAGATTCTGATACAAAAAGACACACCAGCACTGTGTACACAGACAAAAGCCTGAGTGAGGGCATGGGGAGAAGGAGGTCCTCTTCAAGTCAAGGAGAGAGGCCCCAGGAGGAACCAAGCCTGTAGACACCTTGATCTTGGACTTCTAGTCTTCACAACTGTGAGAAAATAAATTTCTGTTATTTAAGCCACTCAGTCTGTGGTATTGTGTTATGGCAGCCCAAGCGGACTAATACGGACAGGATATAAGGATTGCATTTGTTTTGTTTTTCTAACCCTCCCTTCTCCTAACGTTTTGCAGCTACTGCAGTTACCTTCTGGTCCCTTTGCTATTTAGGGAAATTGTTCTGGTCTGCTCTCAGATACCCTGAGCACAGTATTATTTCTATGAGTATTAAGTACTGGCAAATTCATGTGAAGAATGTGATTCTCCTATGTTAACCAAAAAGCTGGCTATCATGGCGTTAACCAGTCATTTTGAAAAACATGTAGAGTACAACATTCTATCTATTAAAAATCTGTTCTTCCAAAACAATGCATAAGCTTGCCTAGGACACACTCTGAAAGCACTTTTCATTTATTGTCGTTTATCATTCTTTTTACTTGAATTTTCCTTCCAGGTTCTGCCTGTAATATTCTCCATCTCCTTTTTATAAGGACAGAATTACAGTGTACCCCTCCAGATGGTGGGAGGGTGGTAGAAACAGATCCTAGAATGAGCCTTAACTCTTAAACCCACACTCAGTCTTCAAGGCCAAGGTGACTCAATGTAGCATGCAGAAAGTGAAGCCAGTGTCCAGGATTGGGGCATGTGGTATTTAAAATAAATAAATAAATAAATAAATGAAAGGATAGAGATGGGAAACAGCTGGAGTGACTCAGAACTTATTCTCTGGAGCCCAAATCTCCTTGGGGTTCCTTAGCTAAATTCCCACACTTAGTGTATTTTTTTGAGCCAGATTCTAATCTGTTCCCTGCTTTACCATGGAAGCCTTTGCCCCACAGCTGGGGCTCATTTGGTTTGGATTTTCATCTATAAATTGCTGTCAGCAAGGAACTTTAGGAGCTAATTGGTGAAAGTAACCTAAAAAGGGAACCCCAGAAGGGAACCAGAAAGACTCTGAATTTTCATCCTTTCTCTTCCCCTAAGAATTGTGTTACCCCTTGCCAAGAAACAACTAGCTTTGAAGCGTGAGTAATCTCTCTTATTTAAAAGCTAAAAACCAACTTGGATGAGATGCCATCAAATGAAAGTATGTTTCTCAGTCTTGTAGTTGAAGAGTATGGAGTGGATAGTGTTTGTGATTCAAAGTCCCACTTGGACACACTTCAAAGTGGGACTCCAGGCAGAACTGCTAAAAGCTCCGCCAGCACCAGGACATACAGATTTCTAGTCACTGGGGCCCGAGCTCAGTTTCTGCATCTGACGAGGATCATAATTGCTTTCCTTTTAATCTTCTTTGCTGCTTATCAAATGGAGGTCACTTCACAGCAGGACATAGGTTCAAAATAATAAGAGAAAAATTTGTAGTGATTTGATTTTCCTTAAAAAAAAATCTTTGCAGTGATACTGAAGCTTAACAAAAAGTGTAGGAATTTAAATTGGAATAAGGGAGTTCAGGAACAACTCAGATGATGGAAAAGCAATTCCGGCATCTAGGAACTGGTAGTGAAACAGGCATAGTAGATGCGAATGTCAGTTCACAAGCTAAGGTGTACAAATGTACAACTTTCCATTTTTATACAGCAGCTAATTTTTATCTCTAGATTCCACTCCATGAAGGTCATGTAACTTGATCTCAGTCTATTCAGGGTCTTCAATGCCCAAATGGCTGCTCAAGGTCACCTGTATACATCCCTCAAATAGGCAGTTTTGTGGTATCCATTATCCAGTAAGGATGCGGTCATTTGCTCATGTGTCTTGCCATCTTGATGCCTCTTGTGCCTACGCCTAACCTATTGGCTCCAGCAGCTCTATTTACTCCTTCCATGTAGAGTCTGGAGTACAAGGAGTCTCAGGCCACTTGACAAGGCACACGAGAAATCCTCCCCCAGGTATTGAATCATACCATAGAGATGTACCTGTGTTTTGCCCACTTTCTTCTTTCTCCTAAATACTAGACCTGTTCCATTTTAAACACTGCATTCATTCCATTTTTAGGGTCTTTTTCAAAATATGAGTACAGGATAAGTCTGAGTAGAGCACCTACTCTATGCAAAAAAAACCAAAAACCAAAACAAAACAACGAAGCAGAATAAAACTTTTTTAAAAAAGAACATATTTCTATTATAGTGGCTTATATTGTCAAATGTAAGAAACATGTGACCATATAAATAATTAGTATGAGAAAAATGTGATGGATTTTGTGACTTTAAAAAAGTGCATCAGGGGCAGAGTGTGAGGACACTAGAAGGATTCTTGGGGGAGAGGAGTCTTGGGCTGGGCCTTGAATGAGGTATAAATTTCTGCAGGCAGATAAAAGGTGATCGCAGGGATAATGGACATTCCAAGAAAATCTAGTGGTTTATCCTGGCTCTAGATCTCCAATTTAGATGACTTCCAAGAAGCACAGGCAGACTTAGGGTCAACTTACAAGTTGGAATATAACACATGGGGTTTGAGTTTCTTTGAGGTTTGAGGGTGTCAAGGCCAGCTTAGGTGTACCTCAAACAGAGCCAAAACTCTAGATTAGTTTCAGAGCTCTCCTGATTTCCTGGAAGTGCTCCTGACCACAAGACCAGCCTCTGGGTCAGAGCAGATGAGGAGATCAGGAAGCCCTCCCCACCAAACCTCCCACCCACTCCAGATGGAGTTTATAATTGCCCTGTCCCAGCCACCTCTTCAGCCCTTGCTCATCTCCCTCATTGGAGTCATCACATTGCTCACTTTGTTTACAGGGTCATCTTTCCTCCATGCTCTGGTCTCTTTGAGAGCAAGATTCTGTTTTATTCTCAGTGCCCCTTGGTGTCTTCAGCCTCTAGTACTTTCCTAGAACCTAGCCTAGGAGGAACTCAATTAATTGAGTGGAAATGAAGAGATACCACTGTCAACTCAACTCCCTGCTAGTCTTTACGGAGCTCCGTATTTTTATATAGGTTGTTATGAATCTCATCTAGCTCTTGTGGTAGAAAGTGGGTTGAATTAGATATTCTCTTTTTTCCATTTATTTATTTAATTAAAAACTTTTATTTGTATACATTTTTTACAGGTTACTTTCCATTTACAGTTATTACAAAATATTGGCTATATTCCCCGTGTTGTACAATACATCCTTGAACCTATCTTACATACAATAGTTTGTACCTTCCACTTCCCCGTCCCTTTATTGTCCCTCCCCCACTCCCCACTGGTTACCACTAGTTTGTTCTCTATATCTGTGAGTCTGCTTCTTTTACGTTATATTCACTAGTTTGTTGTATTTTTTAGATTCTACATATAAGCAATATTATGCAGTATTTATCATTCTCTGTCTGACTTCTTTCCCTTAGCATAATGCCCTCCAAGTCCATCCATGTTGCTGCAAATGGCAAAATTTCATTCTTTATTATGGCTGAGTAGTATTCCATTGTATATATATATACCACAGCTTCTTCATGCATTCATCTGTTGATGGACACTTAGGTTGTTTCCATGTCTTGGCAATTGTAAATAATGCTGCTATGAACATTGTGGTGCATGTATCTTCTCGAATCAATGTTCTTCTTTTGTTTGGATATATACCCAGGAGTGGAACTACTGGGTCATATGGTAGTTCTATTTTTAGTTTTCTGAGAACATTCCATACTGTTTTTCACAGTGTCTGCACCAATTTGCATTCTCACCAACAGTATACAAGGATTCCCTTTTCTCCACATCCTCGCCAACGTTTGTTATTTGTAGACATTTTGATGACAGCCATTCTGACAGGTGTGAGGTGAAATCTCATTGCGGTTTTGATTTGCATTTCCCTAACTTAGATATTCTGATATTACTATCAGACAGATGAAAGAATGGAGACTGTATGATTAAATGACCAAGGTTCCATAGTTAATAAATGCATATTTCTGGACTTTGCATATTTCTGGACTTTGAATTCCACTTTTTTATTATGCTCTACCTTGTAGAGTTAGTTTCAGACCTATGCTTAAAAAGAGGAACAAGTTCTGAAGAAGATTTTGATGGGACTCACAAAACTCTCTTATTACATTTATCTCACCCACCATTTGCCATGAATTCAGAAATACCCTTCTTTAAAATTTCATTGTTTGTTAAAACATGATTTTCAGAAGATTACTCTTAAACCTCATGTTTTCTGATAATAATTACTTGACAGTAGAGCTTACATGACATGGGTCAGTTGTTTTTCCAGTAATAATAATAATAAAATAATAAACATAATAGTAATAAACACCTGATTAGTGCTTTATCTATTTTAATTAGTCCTTGCAATAACCTAAGGAGAGAGATACCATTGTTTTCCCAATCCAGTAGCCACCCAATGTCATCAAACATTTATTAAGGGTCTACACTCCCTACTGCTATGTGCTAGGAGATAGAGCAATGCATGAATCAGAACAGTTTCTGTCTTCATGGAGCTTTTATTCTAGAAGTGGATAACAGGCCAACAAATGAATATTATAAATCAGACAATGATAAAAGCAATAAAGCAAACAGCTAGGGTAATGTAATGAAGACTGACTAGGACAAGGGAGGCGTGTGACTACTTTAGTTAATATGGCTGGGAAGTCTGAAACTTAAAGAATGAGAAGGCACCGCCAGCAAAAGTTCTATGGAGACCCCTATAGAGGACATGGAATCTCTGCTCGCTTTTTCCATACCTTGCCCTATGCTTCTCTTCCATCTGGCTGATTCTGAGTTAGATACTTTTATAATAAACTTGTAAGTTAAAAAAAAAAAAAAAAAGAGTCCTATGGGCAGGAAATGGAGAAGACCTTGCTCCTTATGCCTGGAGCTTGGGAAAGAGTTGAACAAGGGAAAGAGAAGAGGCAAGGCCATTCTTTATATGTAATAGTAAGAGTTTGAATTTATTCTAAGTGCCATGGGAAGAATTTTCCCCCGGGGAGTTTTATAAACATCTCTCTATTTTAATAAGGATGATTTGTAGTTGTTGTAGGTATAGGAGTAGGGAAAACCGTCAGGAGGCCATAGCACAGTGCTGGTCAGAGGTGAAAGCTGCTGGAACCAAGATGGTGGCTGGGCATATGGAGAGAAGGGAGTAGGGTGGGAGATATTTTGGAGGCAGAGCCTACAACTCTTACTGTTGGATTGGATGTGGCAAATGGGAAGAAAGGAAACCAGGATGAATCCTACATTTTTTACTTCAGTCACTGAACGTTTGTGTCATTTTACTGAGATGGGGAAGGACTGAGGCAGGAATCAGTCTTGATAAATGAGATGAAATTCAAGAATTTTTGTTTGAACTGTGATTTTGAGTTTCTTTTAAATATCCATCTGAAGTCTTAAGGAGGCAATTGCATATGGAGTCAGGAGCTCAGGGGTCACCGATGTTAAATAGAAGCTTCTAGACAGTGAGTTTTTTTTTTTTAATTTATTTTTTTTATTTTTGGCTGTGTTGGGTCTTCGTTTCTGTGCGAGGGCTTTCTCTAGTTGTGGCAAGCGGGGGCCACTCTTCATCGCGGTGCGCGGGCCTCTCACTATCGCGGCCTCTCTTGTTGCGGAGCACAGGCTCCAGACGCGCAGGCTCAGTAATTGTGGCTCACGGGCCCAGTTGCTCCGCGGCATGTGGGATCTTCCCGGTCCAGGGCTCGAACCCGTGTCCCCTGCATTGGCAGGCAGATTCTCAACCACTGCGCCACTAGGGAAGCCCCTAGACAGTGAGTTTTGATAACATCATAATAGAAGTTTTATGGTTTCAACATTTCTGGTCCTAGAGGAGAATCCACTTTTTCAAAAGTATGCCTTCACATTGAAAGTTTCAATTTTTATCAAAACAAGTAGGCTGTAATTCCCACCACCACCTCAGGGTGGCAGTAATGTTAATCAGGAAGATCACAGAGGAAGCAAGCTGTGTGCAGTTGGGAAATAAAATGTGCAAATGTGTGTGCACGCGCTGTAAATAAACTTACACCACTCCTGGGAAAAGTAGGTAACAGCAAGGATTGTATATTGGAAGTCAACAAAGCCGCTTAAGAAGACTGCTTAAGATATTGCTATTAAAATCTGAACTTTGATAAACCATAATGGAAAAGAATATGAAAAAGAATATGTATTTATATGTGTATAACTGAGTCACTTTGCTGTACAGCAGAAATTAATACAACATTGTAAATCAACTATATGTCAATAAAATTTTTAAAAATGAAAAAAATAAAATAAAATGAAATCCGAACTTTGAGCAAATATAGAGACGATGTCTGGTAATACTGACATCCAAATGCACCCCATTCCATAGCAGAGTGGTGTAGAACAGGAACAGACAGCCTTGGCCGGAGGATTAACAGGATGTGACAATACAAGGTGAAGATAAACTTAGACCAAATCAGAACAGAAACCATTCTCTCAGCTATATCTACCAAAGAATTTTCACCAAATTGTGGTGAGGAGTAACTAGAAATTTACATCAAAATCCCCACCATACATCCTTTGTAATTTTTTGAATGCATTTATGCCTAAATTAACTGTTTAATAAGATAACTGTATAATAAGATAAATATATATCTAATTCTAGTTTCGGTTCAATCTTTTTAGACTAATCCATTTTGATTTTCTTACTCACTAAGTCCAAGGTAAAGAGAATCCCCAGATTTTATTAGTGCCCTGCTGGCTGTTACAGTTAAGATTCTGATGACTCCAAGGTGGACAGAACCAGTTGGTGGAAGCTCACACATGATGCTGTCTTAGCCAGGTTAATTCCCTCCCAGATATGCTACAACTAACACCTTAAAACATGAACACAGATAAATCGGCCGTATTTCTTGTCTGAAAGCTAGCAGAGAACAGCCCTAAGCAAGTGGACCTGGCCTAGGTGGATTTTGCACTGAGAAGAGGGGATGTACAAAGGTATAGAGCACTTGTAAAGAAAAAATGGGCCCAGGAGGGTGGGCTCAGCTTCTGGGAAAGGGGATCTCCACCTCT
Source organism: Eubalaena glacialis (assembly GCF_028564815.1). Taxonomy (NCBI): domain Eukaryota; kingdom Metazoa; phylum Chordata; class Mammalia; order Artiodactyla; family Balaenidae; genus Eubalaena; species Eubalaena glacialis. The sequence continues at coordinate 128,667,421 of NC_083720.1, read as the reverse complement.
GCTGCTCGACTCGAATCCATCTATGCTCTAATTGGAGAACCCAACTCTTCCCCCTTTAGACCTTGCCCAAGTCACTGAAATGCTCAGGAAGTCCACCAGAATTATTCATCCTTGTCAGTTAATGTTTACGGCTCACTCACTGCATGCTGGTCATTTTACTGACGAGGCAACTCGCTATGAACCCTGCTCCTCAGGACGTGGAGGGCTAAATGGAGCAAAACAGAGGATTTGGCAAAAATGTGGCACCCAGTGGGCTGGATATTCTTCTGCATTTCCCAGGATATGGAGAACTGCTGGGTCAATGACTAAGCCAGAAGCTCATTTTCCATAGACTTCTACTTGGTTTTCATTATTTCATACCACTAGTTGTGCTCTGCATTATGCCCGTAAACAAATATAAGAAAATATATCATAAAGCCCATGCGACAAAGGAACAAAACTGGAACCCATGTCAGGCCTTATCAAATACATTCATGAAAGCATGTAGATCCATTTTATGGGGCATGTTTGGATATGAATGAGAAAAACACTATTTAAATGATACAGACAGACAGATACCAAGGATTGATAGCACATAAAAGCTAAAGAAACGTTACAGGTGATACAGTCAGATGTTCCTCAAATGGTTTTTAAACTGTAGGACATTTTCTTCCACTGAAAGTTTATGCAGAAGCCCAATATATAGAGTAAAGCTTTCCTGTGCGAGGGTGGGGTGAGGGCTCTTCCTTCTTAACCTCCCCTGAAGCACGTCCAGAGAACTGGAGAGGGTCAGCCTGATCATTCTCCAAAACTAGCTTCCTGGCCCACAGGACCCCTGGGGTGATTAGCCCCAGGTCACATTGTAAATAAGTAATTACAGCTAGAACTTGATTCTACTGACACCAGGTCCATTGAATCACATAGTAGGAATCAGTTTTTCCCACCCCCAAATTACATGGAATCAGTGAAGAAAGGACTGTATGCTTATTGCTATTGCTTTTGTTTAGATCTTTCTCACTTTTGAGAAGGAGTTGAATGGCCAGAAGGAACCACATGCTTTTATAACTTGACCTTTTCTTCTGGTTTTGGGGGAAAGTCCAGCTTACTTAGCTGAGAACTCAAGTCCTTCCAGTCTGTTCCTAGGTTGTCTATTCGGCCCTATTGACAACTCCACAATTTGCCCATCTGACACGTCAACTTCTCAGCATCCTGTGCTGGCCTCTTCCCTCTCCCTGGACCCCATGTGTCTTGTCTGGGGCTGACTTGTCTTTTTCAGATGCCCTCCTCCCGTGTCTCTTGTCACTGATATCTTAACATCTCAAATCTCAACCCTTCCCCATAGCTTTTCAGATGCCCTTCTCAGCTCTCACATCCCTTCTGCCAGTTCTCCAGACTAGCACTTATCAGAGATTGCCTCTTATTAGAGTTATTTAGTGCATATGTATCTCCTGCCTTCTCAGTTGTGAACTAAGAGAGCTCTGGAAACAAGTCATATTCATAACATCAGGCAAAATGCCTGCCCATCCTAGAGGTCCCCAAACTCTTAGTCAAATAGAATTGCACAAAGTATATAGAAATGGTCTTTTTGTCTTGTTTTGATTACAAGTGACAATGGAGTTACAAAACGGAGAGTAGAGACAACCCAATTATGGGATTGTTATAAAAACTGAGATTTTGACTACAAATAGAACTACCATACGACCCAGCAATCCCACTACCGGGCATATACCCTGAGAAAACCAGAATTCAAAAGGAGTCATGTACCACAATGTTCATTGCAGCTCTATTTACAATAGCCAGGACCTGGAAGCAACCTAAGTGTCCACCATCAGATGAATGGATAAAGAAGATGTGGCACATATATACAATGGAATATTACTCAGCCATAAAAAGAAATGAAATGGAGGTATTTGTAATGAGGTGGATGGAGTTAGAGTCTGTCATACAGAGTGAAGTAAGTCAGAAAGAGAAAAACAAATACAGTATGCTAACACATATATATGGAATCTAAGGGAAAAAAAAAAAAGGCCATGAAGAACCTAGTGGCAAGACGGGAATAAAGACACAGACCTACTAGAGAATGGACTTGAGGATATGGGGAGGGGGAAGGGTGAGATGTGACAAGGTGAGAGAGTGTCATGGACATATATACACTACCAGATGTACAATAGATAGCTAGTGGGAAGCAGCTGCATAGCACAGGGAGATCAGCTCAGTGCTTTGTGACCACCTAGAGGGGTGGGATGGGGAGGGTGGGAGGGAGGGAGATGCAAGAGGGAAGAGATATGGGAACATATGTATATGTATAACTGATTCACTTTGTTATAAAGCAGAAACTAACACACCATTGTAAAGCAATTATACTTCAATAAAGATGTTTTAAAAAAAAAACTGAGATTTTGGAATTTTATATTTACAAGTAAATATAGGGACATTCAATATTCAAGGAACTGGGAACCTATAAAATATGTTACCTGAGGTTTTGTGTACGTAGGACTTGAGTTGGTCAGCCTGTTTCTGCAGTTCTCTATTGAATTCCTCCCAGTTTTTAAAAAATATATATATTTTTGGAGCATTGCACCTCCAGTTGATCTATAATTTCTTGCTTAGAAAAAATTTTCTCCTTTTTTATTTTAAAAATTTTCTCAAAATTTACTGTTTTTCTGACTTTGTTTTTCTAGGAGTTCTGAAGGTATTGACAGTTAATTTATTTTATGTATCTAACTCTATACATTATAAATTCTATCATCTATTCATCTATCATCTATCTTTCTATCTCTATAAGATAGTCAGAAGCAGGTTTAAAAAGCCGTCGTTTTGGTTCTTGCTTGATTATAGACGTTAGTAGAAGGATAGTCACTCACATTGTTGGGCCTTCTGGAATCATCTTTCAAAATATGTTCGGTTGTAACAAAAAACCACATGACATTATAATTAAGACCATGAACTTTGGAGTTAGGCTACCTAGGTTTGAATCACAATTTCACCACTTCTCAGTTGTGTGAATGAGGGCAAGTTACTTTAACTCTCTGTTTCCTTGACTGTAAAATTGGGATAATAATAGTACTTACCTCCTAGGGTTGCTGTAAAGACTAAATGAGGTAAAATTTTAAGTGCTTAGAACAGCACCTGGCACTAGTTATATTATATAAGTGCTAGTTGTTACTATTCTAGAACGCTCTTTTTGATTTCCCCCTCCCACCTCCCTCCCCCTGACATGCTCTTTGGGATGTTCTCGAGCATTAGTTATATGGTTGAGATGAACATGAGTAAATATAAGCATATGCACCTCAAAGAACTCTGCCTATACACTTCTCTAGGGCAGATGAGAAAGTTCTTGTATCAAGAGTATTGTAAAAGGGTTAATGGCCCTGCTCATAACCGGGAGTAGAATATGTGGAGAAGTGATTAGAAATGCAGTCACCGCATTAAGGAAATGTTCAGATACTATAGTATGGGCTTTACCATAGGTAACTTTTGGTGTATTATTAAGGTATGAGCAGAGCTGCATATCTCAAAAAGCCATTCTCGACTGAGAGGTTTGCTGATGTTAAAGAAGTGCAAATGTATACGATTAATGGCGGAATGATGGGGGGAAGTGTTTGCTGACTCAGCCCAATATTGAGTTGCATCTGATTGATATTATTTACAGCTCTTTGGGAAACAACAAGCCTCCTGCATGCCCTGAGAGGGTTTTAATGATCCCTTTGCTTGCCATCCGTCTGCATAATAAGACTAACCTTCGTGGACTTTTTTCCTGAGTTTTGAAACTCTGCAGGTTTTTTTTTCCCTTACCCTTCTTATATTTCTAAAGTATATGTGTTTAGTAGAGAAAGGCTCCAAGCTGTGTTCACCATGCTTGATTGGACACGTAGTTTTTCCACTTTGGGTTTTAAATAGATTTGCAGATTTAGGAATCTGCAGAGGTGAAGCTGCTCTATGCCTTCCTGAATGGACTATCTACTGCCCTTAACCAGATAATTCAACACCCACCAGAACTTTCCAGTTAATGTTTTCCATGCTTATTCATAGATATAAGTCCAAATCTATATGTTTACTTTTATTTTTAATATTAATATTTGCAGAAACAAAATGATGGATCCTTCCTTCATAGGAGATGTCAAGGCAAGAGAAGAGGAAGAGGAAATGGAATGTATATGTGTAATTTTATTTATTTATTTATTTATTTGCTCCATAAAATCATGGCTTGACTAAGGAGCCTGGCAAGTAGTCCTAGGGAAAAGTATAGGCTAATGCCAAATACCTAAATAAAAACCAAAGACCTCACATAAACTTTCAGACATCCTGTCTCCATAATATCAGATAGCCAGATGCGTGAAAATATCTGCATAATGGACTGAATTTTCTAGATTTTATCTGACGTGTGATGTTATTTAGAGGTAAACCTGACTCTAAGTGATTAAATTAGTTCTTGGAAGTCTCGAGTGCTGTCTTCTGTGTGAGACCCAAGAAGCGGTTGGAAGGTTAGCAGCTGACCTAATAGCGTTTAGCACTAGATGGTCTCTACTTAGCTACTTACTTGGGCATGATACCACCTTGAAGAATGGATCTTAGTGATCTACTAAGTTAATTTCATCTCAAAAGATAAACAACTGCTCCCAGAGAATAATTTGGTAACAGTGCTTCTGGAAATGATATGAAAACACCTGGAGAAATTTGGTTTTGTTTCTAGAAGAAATCAAGGAAAATCTTTGTTGTATTACCTGGAATTACTCTTAAGCATGACCATGAATGTTTCTTTACCAATCTGAGCCTGCGTTCCTTCCTAAGTAATGTAGGTATAACCATACCAATTTTGGAGCTGTTAGGAGGTTAAATAAGAAAATCTGTGTTAAAATATCTAGTCCAGGATCTGACACATAATAAGTGTTCAATAATGGTAGCCGGGGGGTGCTATCACATACCTAGGCTATTGACAAAGCTTTGCACTAGTGTAGGGTAGCTGTACTCAATCCTGCCATAGCTGTGGCATGAGTGTTTAATGCTGTTCTCTCCAATTACTGAGTAAAGTACGTTTTATTTTTAATAACTAGGACTTGAGGATGCTCCATTTTGCAGAGTCTTCAGTTGAGAATGCTCGACTAAAGGGCTCTCTCCTTGAGGGACTCAAGTTAATAGTTGATAGCCCTTCTGTTAGTCTCTGCTGCCCAGAGGAATTTCTCTCTCTGCTCCTAGAAGAGGTAAGAGAGACGGATGCAATGTTTTATCAGATTGGGAAATGATTATTGAAGGTCATGCTTACTACTGCATGATTTGATTTTCAACTTGCCAAGGACTTTGAGGAATTTAAACTTCTAAGTAGTTTCCATGTATTTTTTTTTTTTCTATTTAAATTAATGATTGGGGGAGTAAATGCCATATGTAGATAGGTTACTTGTGCCTGTATGTACTGCCATGTTTCAGGGACTCTGAATGTTCAGAACATTGGTGGATATATTGCTAGGAAGCAGACATGAATGAAATGTGTCAGGATGGTTTGAACTATGGACTTCTGAACATTGTTCCCGAGAACCCCAAGATGAGGGTTGGAACTTGAATTCTGAATGTCTTTCCTGTTAGGAGAGAGTGCAGAGAAAGAGGCCTTACTGTCACTCCGGAGACATACTCTCACCACTCTTTCACCACGAAGGGCAGAAGAATAGGATCTTAGCTAGGATCCAGTTTCAAGACAAAAAACTAAACTGCTCATTTTAACAGAGAAAGCTTAGTGAAGAATTGTTAATTTGGTATTAATGAACTAAAAATGCCCCAAATGAACATTAATGTATCACAGAGAGGTGGTCCCTGTGCATAGGGGTGGCTTCATGTGTGTGTGACCCCTGCATTTCCACAAGGTCTTGCATTCGGAAGGGCCCCATGCTTGGTTTAATTCTCTGCTGCTGCCATCTTGAAATTCTTAGTAATTTTTGAACAGGGATATAATTTTTCACTTTTCACTGGAACTGCAAATTATGTAGTTCGTCCCACCTGCAGGAAGAGGCTACCACCTTTAGGCATGGGGGAACAAAGGGAAGAGGTTGAGATTATTAAACAGAAAATCTTTGAGGTATGGATGCCATGTGGTGCTGGTGTCTCTGAGTCCAGACAAGGGACCCTGTGAGTCTGGGGCATAGACCTCTGAGAGTGAGTGCCGGCTGCCTGGCGCTGGAATCTTGGAAGGAGCATGCCAAGACCGGTTCTAGAATCTCTGAGGTGGCACCATGAGGCTGGTTCTGTGAACGTTAGAACTTCAGACTTCCTACAACTGGAAGGGATTGCTATTGATGGTTTGATGAAGTATTGCTCAGTGATGCTAATAAAGCCAAAGTCCAAGAGGAGCAGGAAACAAGAGATTCAAGAAGCAGACAAAGAGGAGCCAATCCCCTCTCCCTTTCCCAGCCTTCCCATCTTCCCCTTGTCTCCTATGGGCAGCGTTTAACAAGCAGCCAGCTGGCAAAGCACCACTGTGGCCTGTAGAGTCCTAGTTCCAGAGTCACAAATGACATCCAGAAAGGTGTATGTGGAGAGAGAGCTTAGTAGCTTTCATGAACACTAAGAGACTAGGAGAGAAGGACGAAATATCTCAAGTCTCTGTCCTCCCAGCAGCGTTTGCAGTAGCCCCGCCAGGACCAGTTTAGGCAGACCTTCTGATCGTCACATGAACCCTCGGAAGACTCAGCTAACATGACCTTTCCGAGTTGACCTTACAATACTTGTAGCTCCATTTTGCCCCGAGAACTTTATGATACTTTATGTGATACATAATTCTGGTTCAGACGGGTGGTGAAGTGTTCCAATGCACACATGTTAGAAAAGGGGAGGGAATACCTCACTGTGCAGAATACGGGCTTTCCCTCTGAGTGCTTCCTGGAGGGAAACGTTTTATTTTAAGTCAGCATCAGATGTCAGACTTCTCCCTTTGTCTTTTCTCAAGTTTGGAGTTGTATGTGTGCCAGTGCTTGGGGAAAATTTGATAAACATGAAGTTTACATCTAGTACAGTTTTTTAAGAAAATTCTTTACTCAGTTAAGGTAAAGATTATTATTTCATTTTAAATGAAAAACTTTTACATTGAAGGATTCCAAGTTCCCTGTAAAGCTGGCCACCCTGCAGATGAGTGGGCGCTCATTTTTCCTTGCCCCTTCTCATGGAGCTCTTCCACGCCCCCCAAATTTCTCTGGCAACCAAAGCTGTAGCAATAAGGAGTTCAGCTCTGTAGGTCTGGTGGCATGAAAATAATTAGGTTCTGTGATAGCACTTTATAAGAGTGGCATCCTCACCATACATCCCTTTCCCTATAGCTTTTTTGTAAAGCAACATATGTATGTATTGAGGAAAAAGGGTTTCATCATAATGATGACGTCAAGCAAGGTAACTATATGAATTGAAACTTAAGCTTACCTTCACAAGGCTCGTTTCTCCACCTCTAGTGCTGCCTTCTTAACAACACCTTTGAAAGCCAGATAGGTCTATGGTTGCTAAAGGGCCAGCGGTACAGGGGAGAGAGAGAAAGCCTGGGACAGAATTATTTTGTCAGAGTAGTTTGCAAATGAAGAACCAGTATAGTAATAGTTCATATACTTGTCATCCATCATCCACCCCCGTCTTCATCAAAGAGGAGTGGAAGGCACCTTATAATAGAATGTCAAACCTCTGCCTTGAGCAGTTCAGCCAGGCCCAGCTGACATGCTCAGCTTAGAGCTGTCATTAAGGGGACAAGCAGGCAGGCTGACAGGTGAACTGGATACGCTTGATTTCAACATCATTGTTGGATCAAGGGCAGACACAGCAAGCGTGCAGAATTCAGTGAAGTTATTGCTTACAAAATGCCAAAGGTAGGGTCTAAACAAAAATATCTAAGAGAAATCCATCTGTGAGATGCATTTTCTTCATAAAGTGCACAATCTACCACAAAGCACAAAAGAATAAAGCTACCCTTCCTGCTACTTCGCTCGGCTCTCTTTTTCATTTACCAGCGAGGATTCCCAAATTATATAAACATGTAAAGGCTTTGGTGCTCTTCTGGAGAAAGGAAGAAAGAGACCAAGCTGAATCAGCTTCCTAAACGACTGCGTTATTTTACCCTGATGGCTTTAATTAGAGAAAAAATAACTGCATTGAGACCATCTGCATATTCATAATGTAGAACATATGGCTGGTTTTCAGGATTTTGAAAAAGAAAATGCATTAATACCATGCTTCTTTCCGTTCATTTCTCATATTCCAGACTATTTCTTTGAAAAATAATATACTTGAAAAAGCTGTTTACTCTTTACACAGGCCAAATGTTCTCATTCCTTTAGGCTTTTTGTGTTGTGTCTGCTACTATTGTATATTTCAGCAACAAATGCTAAAACAGACTATGGTTGTTTATGATGAAGAATGCCCCATAAGTGAGTTCATAACACTTTGTAGATGTGTATTTACATCAACACAGTGTCTTTTGATAGGCATAAATTATCGGAGCTTTATTTATGGGAAAGTCTTGCTAGAATTTCCTGAGAGCGTGATGAGGACTCAAGCCAAGATGGATATGTAGTGTGTGTGCCCAGGGACGTGTGTGTGCTTGTGTGGATGAGGGTGTGTGTATCTTAGACAGGACATAACAACGTACATCTAGTTTTGACCAAGTGAAATAATTAGCAATTGTGAAAACTAAAATGATTAAATTCATAGAAATTATTTCAGACTTAATGTTATACTGGTAAGATAATAAATAAATGGATTTATTACATAATTTTTGAATTTTAAATTCTTAATGAAAGATAAAGCAATCTCTAGTTATATTAGAAGAAAATGGAAAAGCAATAAAACTTTCAGATTTTTTGTCAGGCTTTTGGGTAGTCACTGGATCAATAAATCCAATTCCCAGTGTAAGGCAACAAACAAGAAAACAACCAAATCACTAGAATTGGCATAACTATTTTCAAAACAAAGCAGAAAAAGGTGTGAACAGGGGCAAAAAGATTAGGAAAGAAATGAAATTTTGCTCCTCTGAGACCAAGCTGCTATGTTTGTAAAGCAACTGTAAAAAGAAACAAGTGAAATGAAAATTAGATGGCAGAGTCGTGTATGTTGTGAAGAATTGGAGGAAATCCACCTTCTCCCCAGGAGGCTGTGTGTCTGGTGGACATGGTGCATCTTAGTGGTTCTTGGTCCTCCAAGTCTCTCTAAGGCCCCCAAGGGCTCAAAGATGCAATTTCTTTCTTCTGTTTTGCCACACTCTTTTGAATTTGGCAAGAGGCCTTAGGAGCTTGCTAGCTCAGATGAAACCACTTGTAACTTGTTGTACAGTTTGCAGATTAAAAAAATGGAGGTATTTGGAGAAGGTACTGTCTATTACAAAGAAAATACTTCAAGGCAGTAATGGACATTAAAATAAACATACTGCTTACATCAAAACTATGCCAGAGTCTCTGTTTTGCAAGAGGAAATGATCTGACACTTTCATTTATTAGGGAAGGCATTGGAAATTTCCAGTATTTCACAAAATCTACTGTGATGACTATCAAATTGGGAATGATCTTGCTTTTATGGACACAGTAAATGAGTGACTTCTTTTCAAGCAATTGACTTAATTAAAATGAATTTTGTCTTTTTTTCCCTTCTAGTTAGAACATCAAACCTGTGATTTCACAAGTATCCTGTTTTGAAATAGACTGTATTAACTCAGTTCAATTGCTATAGCTCTTTGAAAGTAGAAAGGATGTCTCCTGTTTTTATCTGTCTTCTGATTGCTAGTAAAGATGATACAAAGTTAATCACTTTCATATGGTTTTGAAATTTCCTTCATATTTACTGTCCTTACATCTACCTAAAAATTCCTTTTGCTTTCCTTTTTACTGTGAATATCAAACTTACTTGCAATGAATTCAGTCTGGTGTTTCTTGTGTATATATTTATCTTGGTTGTAAGCCGTGAAATATAAGTATTCCTTTTGCTCTGGGTCCCATATTGTTTTATTCATCCTATTCATGACTTTTTTTCTCTGAATTTTATAGTATTTGGAACTCAATTATAGCTGATAAAGTTGTCCCCATTCTTTTTCAGGGGACAGAGTGTACTTAGATGTAGCAATGCCATGTTTTAGTAAAATATGGACACTTCAATCAGTGTGACTCTCCCGCTTTCTTTTTTAAAATTTGCTTTGGCTTCATGCCAATCCAGAAGTGAACATGGAAGATCTCTTAATAACTGTTTTCCTTTCCTTACTGACTTGTGATAGAATGTGATATACGTCTTTTGGTTCTGTGCATTTAACAATTCCTCAAAAATCTCAATCAAATCAATTATTCAATATGAAGTGGCCCAAACTTTTGAAATAAGTTTTCCTTTTTCTTTTTATTGTGGTAAAATATATGTAACGTAAAAGTTACCATTTTAACCATTTTAAACATACAGTTCAGTGGTATTAATTAGTACATTCCCATTTTTGTGCAATCATTACCACCATTCATCTCCAGAACTTTCCCATCACTCCAAACTGAAACTGTGTACCCATTAAACAATAATTCCCCATCTGCCCAGCCCCTGGTAACCATTATTTTACTTTCTATCCCTATGAATTTGACTCTTCTGGGTACGTCATGTAAGTGGAATCATAAGGTGTTTGTCCTTTTATGTAAATTTTCCCTTTTAAAATGGATTTTACAGCTTTAAGGAGATGACTTGGACTCCCCAGATTGCTCCTCTACTTACCTTCAGTTTCCAGTTCCGTCACCAGCCCATGGAGTACGGCGGGAGAGCCATGAGCCCTACCCACTAGCCCCGGTGAGGACCTACCTCAATTCACTTCGTCAAAGACGTTCATTTTGCATCTTATCAGGCTGCTAGAATATATCTCACTCATATAAAGAATAGTTTTAAGTTATGTAAGTTAAGGAAAGCAAAATATATTGAAATAATGAATTAACTGAAATTATTCCCTCTGTATCTTGTGTGTGTGTGTGTGTGTGTGTGTGTGTGTGTACTCAGAAAGGAAATGATTTTGCTTGGTAACATTAATAACTAATCTCCGTAAGTCATAGTATAGTTCACAAAGGACTTTTGTACAGACACTTTCCTATCAAACATGGTTAATGTTTACTAATTAACGTAGTAATGTTTCTCCCCACATCTAGATGCTATAATTCAGGCTCAGTGAGATTCACTCCCTCACATTCACGAGGCAAGTGAGTGGTGCTGCTGGGCCCCAGTGCAGATCCATTGTGTTGACTGCCACCTCCCTAATTACCCCCCAGTGGCACAGGAAGCCCCGGCTGGGCCGCGTGGAGTCCCAGTTTGGTGCGCTAATCAGCAGATGCAGTGCTGGCCTTCTTTTAATCTGACCTTCCGAGAGACCCTCCCCTGTGTCCAGCTCTCTGCTACTCACTCTAAGGACCAGACACTTGCCCTGCACATTGTGAGGCTCCGTGAGGGTCAGAAACTTCCCACGTCTGGCAAAGAGCTTCCCTCAAGCTGCAGTCATTAAGGATCAGGAACTCTTTTCTCTCACCAAAAGTGGGTCACATTACAGATAGTGGGGAGAGATAGTGTGGAACTAGTTCGGAGTGGCAGCTGACCAAGTTCTGTTGCTGGCAACGAACGTGGAAAACGGCCTTATGTTAAAGTCCAACATGAAATTGCAAACGATTAAAATAATAATAAAAAAATGCTGCCAACGGCATTTAGAAAAAAACCTTTCAAAATGCAAGGAACATCGTGTAAAGCATATTGGTTTACTCTGTGATCTCTCAGCTGTATCTCTGTGCCTGGTCTGTACAGGAAACAGCGAAGACAAGGAGGTATGCAGCAGAAACCTCAGCTCTGTGCTTTCTTGACTCTTGGAGCCGCGCGTTCCCAAGAGTATTGTCAGAGTGGTTTTAAAATTTTTTTTTTTTAAATGTAGCTTGGCAGAGCTGTAGAAGTGTTTTATTTCTTGAACCCTTGCTGGACAAGTCTGTTGACAGAACCGTGTTCTGCTGGTCCGGCAGAGCTGCCAGGCGGGGAAACATGTCATGCTGAGTGGATTCATCCCGCAGTCCCTCCTTAGTCGCTCCTATTTTCCATGGCACTTTGATCCTCTCTCATTTCCACTCCAGATTGATCCCTGTGTACCCTGTGTCAACTGGCACACTTCTATTAGAGAAATGTTTTGCTAATAATATCCTAGCTGTTCTGAATTCTCCACAGCCTCTTTCATCCTATCTGCGTACAACGCTGATTGTTCTAAATCCCGCTGTTTAACCTTGCTAATACAAGCTCGACCCCTTAGCTTTCTGTTCAACCTGTTGATCGAGAGATTCACCAAACATCCTGACTCCAAAGAGTTCACATGTTTGCGAAAAGTTGTTTTTATTGAATGACATTTTATTTTAACAATTTGAAAGGTAATTATTTTTAAAAAATCTATAGTGGTTTGCTAATTTGTTAATCTTGCCCAGTGTGCTTAGGCGAGTTGAAATCGTTTTTAATAGTTTTAATAGTCTTTAATTATCAAAAGATACCTTTGTGGAATGGCTCAAAAGACTCTCTTTCTAACTAGCTGTGATACACTGCATGAGTTGCTGACCTTTCCAGACATGTATTCTGCAGCAAAAATAAGGAGTGGAGACTTTCACTTGCCTCTGGGCATTGAAATGCAACAGTTTTATAAATTTATAAGGTAAAAAGCAAACTTGGCCTGTTGCCTGAGGCCTCCTAGCAGTTATATTTCAGATGCTCTTGGCTGTGTATTTCTAGAAATCAACTTCCTCATTAGTCCTCTTTCAAGTTGTTTTGAAATTCGTCTCTGGATTTCTTCTGTCTCCCTTCCACTGCAGTCCAGCTCAACTTGTTTATTTCTAGAAGCCAGAAGCTTCTCTATGTGTTTTGAAACCAAGCTCTCTATCAGCTACTGAGAGCTACATGTGGAATTTCAGTAAAGGGATTTCATAAAACAGTAACTGTTAAGGCAGTGAGCTTCTGTCCTTTGTTTTCTTTTTTAGACCATTGAACCATTGTAAGACATGATTTCTGTGTTTTGTTTGAATTGGGTGACTTAGTTTACATGAATATTTTATTATTATACATTAACTTGATCTGGAACATGATTTTTTAAAGTTCTGTTTGAGTAAGGATGTTTCTACTATGCTCGAGGCCTCGTTTTTCTATGGAAATGTGCTTTCAAATGTTATAATGCAAGTCTGTTGGAAAACAGGATTAAAATGAAAGCATTTCATTCTGAAAGCAACTTTTCAATAATACTACGTCTAAGACCTTGATAAGGTTTTTAGGCTTTTTCTATCTCATGAGGTGGTTTCTAAGTTTGAGAGAAAACTCTACATTCCTTAGAGACAGAATACTTCTACATATTTCATGAAGGAAGATGTCTAGACTTTAAATTTGGTAGCTTTGGACTTTAAGCTCATCCCGCCCTTAGCTGAATGACCTTAGACAAGTCATTTGGCTTCTTTGAGCCTCAGTTTTTTACCTGTAAATTGAGGGCAGTAATAATTACTTCCTAAGATTAGAGCTAAATACAATCTAGCCCACAGGACACACTTAAGAAATGGTATGAATGGGATGAATGATTTTCTATTAAGCAATGAGAGAGTTTTTAGTTCTCCTAGGCTTGGGGTACTATTTATTTTTTTCCTCTGGACTTGAAGTAAGAATTCACTGGGTACAATTGTGCAATTTAACGATCACTTAATAAATTTGTCTTTAAATGATATCTATGAATGGTTTCCTTCATACTTTTTATCACAGCCTCAGCCTTCTTAAAAATTAACTGTCAGCAAAGCAAGTCAATGGTGTATCAGAGGCTTTCTTTTTTTTTTTTTTTAACCCAAACAATACTACCAGTATATAATTTGAGTTCCCCTTATATACTTCATTTGCTTCTCTGCTGGTTTTCTGACCTGAATCAAAAACATTTCTCTCTTTTTCTCTCCCTCTCTCCTCCATGTTTTTCTTTTTTCCTCTCATTCACCATGTATTTATTGAGTGTAGTTACTGGCCAGACACTGTTCTAGGTCTTGTTGTAGAGCAGTGAACAAACTAGAAGCCTCCTTTAAATGAGAAGGTCAGAGAGGGTAGCATCTAGGCTGAGCAATCTTTATAATATAACATTTAATATGACATACATTTCTGATGAAGTCCATCATTTTTCTGAAACATGGAGAAAGTTTGCAATATGAAGCAAAGTACATACATAACGCACATATGTAATCTCTTTTTCTCTCTATCTGTCTCTCTGACTAGATACCTAAACAAATTCTGATGAGTAGGGGCATTTCAGGAAACCATAGAGAGAAGGGAAATTTAGAGATAATATTCTAGGCTGATGAGGAAAAATGAAGTGCAAAAGGTCTAAATACATGCCTATGTTGATGGTGCCAGAGTTGAAATTTAAACCAGAGCTTGTGATTCTTACTTTGGTGTTATTTCTTACAAACTCCACTTCCCCCAAATCTTTCAGAGGTCCACCAAATTTGACTGAGTTGGCAGGAGAGGTAGAAAGCACTTACCATATTCTGGGAGCCATGCTCAGTGTTGCAAGCAAAAGATGATCCCTGATCTCATGGTGTTTATAGTCAAGTGGAGAAAACAAACCATTACCTTAGTCCCGGTGCCTGTTATGTTTCAGGTATTACCTGGGCCCAGAATGGGATCTCGTGCTTAACACGATTTAATACTTAAGTTTACAAAAGTCAGTGATTTTGTTCATTTTTTCATTCTTGAAGGAGGATGTGATAATATTGCAGGGCACCGGGATATGGTTGAACCAATATTCACTGACAGCCTATTATGTACCAGGTATTATACTGAAAAGTAGGGTATAATGCTTATGATATTGAACTTGAGTACTGCTCTCATGTAGATTACATTCTTGCAGAAAGGTAGAGATTAAGCTTCTAAACACATGATTACTTATATAAGTATATAAATAATTAAAGTGCTTATGTCTTATTTGCATATGTTATAACAATCCTGTGAGCTGGTTGCTGGTTATGGCCCATCACTTAGGATGCCCCCCTTCACCACAGGATCATAAGACTTTTACAGCATCATCTTATTCTCCATCAGTATTCTAGTAGGAGTCCAGCAAAACTTGCATGGCTGCCATTTTCTGCTGTTATCCTGATATCTACATGAACAGGGGCAGTGCGGCCTTCTTACCCTTTTAACAAAGATTTCTGACACCTCCCGTCAGATGATCACACTGCCGCCCTTAGTAACTCTAACATGGGTCTAAACCAATCCTTTTCCCTTATGGGCCAGCTGTTAGGCTGCAGAAAAGGAGACGCTCATAACATTTATGTACTTCACGCTTGTGTAGCACATTTCTATTGAGGAATTCAAGGCGCTCTGGATTTTTTATTGCCTTTAATTTAAAATAACCCTGAGATTTAAGGTGAAAATGGTATTTTTCTTGCCTACAAAATGGAGAAGCCTGAGCACAAGGTCCCATCCTTCATGCTCCAGCTCTGTTCCTACAAAATGGCACCTAAGCTGATGCTTGCAAATCAAGCAGGTGACAGTGGTGATACAGGTTGCAAGGTAAAGAAATCCTATAATGAAAGTGCTCGTGAAACATACAAATTCTCCTTTTATTTTTTTAATTGAAAATTCAGCTTTATGTATGCTTGGCCTTAGGAAATAAGATGTGCTTAAACTACATTTCTTGGACTAGAATTGTTAGTAGAATCTTCAGTCCAGGGCTCTTTGTTCTGGATTTTGTTGAAATGTCAGTGGCAAATGAACTTCCATTTGCCTATAGAAAAAATGATCTAAGCTCCTAAGGCTCGTCAACAAGACTTTTTAGAATCTGGATATCACCTATATTTCCAATCTTATTTTTCTGCTATTGGCTATATTTCTTTAGCCAATTAAAGTATATTTATGGTTAGTTCTGGTGGCCACAGTTCAGCAGATTGGCAGGTAGTACTGAAAGCTGTAGGCTCACCCTGCATCAATAAGCACAAAGTTTGGCAGGGGTATAAGGAAATTTCTTCTTCTGAAACAGAAAATATTCTGCACCTCTGAGCCTTAAGTGCCTGGGGTGGGTCCTTGGGTGCCCCTGTGTTCACAAGCATCCGCCTCTCCTTTGCCCCCAGGAATCTGCCCTGCAATTTTCTGTTGGACTTGAGCCAACTCAGAACCTGCCCTTTTCCAGTCAATCTCTTCTCCCAGCCTTTGGTTCTTGCTCCTTCGTAGCTTACAGAGCTGCTTGTGAATTGCTCTGATTATTTTTCTCTATTTCCTACCTCAAAATTCATCCTCTAGCAACATATAGCTTATTTACACATTTTTCTTGTCTCTAGAACTTTGCTCATATTGTGCTTCAGCCTGGAATGTCTTAGCCAATAAAACTTCCACAAACTACAAGACTCAAGTCACAAGTCAGTCCCTCCAGAAACGCTTCCCCAGTCCACAAGCTAGGTACATTTTCTTCCTTTATTCTTTCATAGGAAATGGAATTGTAATTTCCTGTTTGTATATATATATTTATAATAAGATCCTACATCTGCCCCATCCCATCCCCATCCTACTAGCCTATTAAGTTCCTGAGGATAAAGACTAAAGTATTCCTTTTTGCATGCCTAACATGCTAAGACATTATCAGATTCTCAATAAATGTCCCTTGGATGACTAAGTGCTTCCTGGTCGCTAACTAAGATCTTTATCAGACTGGAAAACCTCTTCTGGAACCAGGACTCTTACTCACTGGCCATGAGTCCTCACCACAGATTCATCCCCACAGATCAGATCTCAGTAACATGGACCACCTGGAGGTGGGGGGTGAACATGGCAGAACCAGGTCAGAGATGGACCGGGGGAAGCTGGCCTGGGCTTTCAGCGGCATTGAGGCTGCCCAGTGCTCTATGCCCCAGAGATACCGGGAGGTCAGACGTAGTTCATGACAGTGTTGGGACCAAGGAGTCCAATCTGCTGTGTGGAGTGGGGCAACGTGGGGAGAATCTGGGCAGCAGGATTGTACTGTGGCTCCACTTAAACAATGCAGTCCTGCTAGGAAGCCAGTCAGGCTGAGGGAGCAGGGAAGGCTCTGGCAAAATCTAGGTAGAATGGGAAGAAAGGCTCTCAGATCAGTAGGAAATAGGGTTGGGCTAACAGGGTGAGGCAGAAGCCCAAACCACATGATGGAGGTGAGGAAAGGGTGGGGAGAGGGAGAGAAAGAGAGAGAAAAGGAGGAAGGGAGACAGAAAAGGGAAATGAAGAGGTGGCAAGGCTAGCAGTGAGAGAGAAGAGAAGGGAGAAAGAATTGAAGAGGGGAGAAGAGAAAGAGAAGAGGAGAGGAATGGGAGTGAGAGAGAGGGGAGAAGGGGCAAGAGAAGGAGATTAAAAAGGAGAAAGCAAAGAGGAGAATGGGGCACCAGAAGACTCATCCCTGTATACCACCTGCCTGAACAAAGTCCAGCCCAGGAGTCACCTTAAGGGAGTGGGTCAAATGGCATGATATCCTCCTAAAATCACCAATAGCTTTCACCTACTTTGATGCAGACAATTGTGATTTTTCTCATCTCTTGTAGAGTGTGAATAAAAGCATTTTAAGCAAATTTGGCTACATTTAATTTGCATGCTACATACATTATTCGTTATATATGTGCATACATTATGTATATATTATATATATTATGCATGTATTCTCCATTAGACAAAAATGCAATGTGATTGCTGTGCAAACACAGCTTCAAAACTGATTTCCTAACAACCCACTGCACTGCCTGCTTCTACCTTAACTATATCACTACATTCCCGCGTGCAGCTCTGGGTTGGCCAGAGTTCCAGTCACAACCAGCTTGTAGATGTGAGTCTGCAGATGCATTTCCTGGCCTCTTTAGAATTGTCTCATCACTGGACAGGGTCAAGGTGGGAGGTACTTGAGAGAGTGGTCTTGATGCAGTTCCAAAAAAAAAAAAACCCACAAATTTTGTTGTATTACATTTCTGCTTAAAGATCTTCAGCAGCTGTCCATTGCTTTCTTTTTTTAAAATTTTTCTTTTATTTTTTAAATTAATTTTTTTTGGAATATAGTTGATTTACAATGTTGTGTTAGTTTCTGCTGTACGGCAAAGTGATCCAGTTATATATATACATATATCCACTCTTTTTTAGATTCTTTTCCCATATAGGTCACTTCAGAGTATTGAGTAGAGTTCCCTGTGCTATACAGTAAGTTCTTATTAGTTATCTATTTTATATAGAGTAGTGTGTATATGTTAATCCTAATCTCCCAATTTATCCCTCCCCCCCTTCCCCCTTGGTAACCATAAGTTTGTTTTCTACATCTGTGACTCTATTTCTGTTTTGTAAATAGGTTCATTTGTACCATGTTTTTAGATGCCACATATAAGCGATATCATATGATATTTGTCTTTGTCTGACTTACTTCACTCAGTATGACAATCTTGTTGCAGTTTTAACATCCAAATAAGAACAGCAGCAAGAATGATTCATTCCTAGCACTCTTTAGTATTAGATATGAAATAGATCGAGGCAAATAAAATAATACTCGCCTGTATAGTGAGGCTGCTGTGAGGATGAGAGACTGGCCCAGACAGCAGTAACTTGCACAGAGTGCTGTTTAATATTATCTGTTATCACTTTTATTTTTATTATTATTTGTTTAGTGCTTAGACTTTATCATGCAATACCTTACCTGGTCTTTACAACACCTGTAAGGTAGACAGAGCCCACGTTGTAACTTGCTGTACTAATGAGGAAACTGGGTTTTGCTCAAGGTCATGCCCAGGGAGGAAAGCGGCCCCAGAGGCCTTCCAGTCACCTAGTTCAAGGTCATCTGTACCCTTGTGAACTAGAGCCAACGAGACTAGCTAGAGAGAAATGGTTATTTCTAAATTATTTCTAAATGGTCACAAAATAATACATGGTATGTCTCCTGACAGCCCTCCAGTAAATGATTTCACAGCTTGATATAATTTAAAATTTTTATTATCAGCCAGAGTTTATTTCTGTGCTCTTTCTCCACTATCTTTTAAAATTGGGAAAGTAATATGAAAATGTTAAGGCTAAAGTGTCACTAGCAACAAGGGTTCAAAATAGAAATGGCTTCAGAACTGCTCCCAGTTCTATTAGGGTGTGTCGAACTGACATTTGGTGGTGATTGTGTGGTTTTAAAGTTACCCTTGGTTGAGGTGAAAAGACCAGGTGGTAAATCCAGAAGTGGAATGAGGTCAACTGATTTCTGACTTGCTCTGCGACTCTCACAAATCATTTAATATCCATACTTTGTGATCTTCCAAATGCAAACGGGGGTAAACACCAGGACAGGAATGGCATGGGGTTCTGTGATTTCCAGCAGTCAAACCATAAGTTGAAGCAATTTGTGCATGAGCAATTTTCTCATATACACACGAGGAGGTTGGATGGATTTAAGGGCTCTGAGGGCTCAAGTCCCGTCAGATGGATACCATCAAGGGCACTGAGTTGGGTGTTGTACACAGATTCTTATTCACTGGCTGTTTTGGGGCCTTGGGGATTATTCCTAGGGGACCTGATATGGGCAAGTTACTGCCTCTGGTGGATGCATATTAATTCTCCCCCTATGGCCTCCAAAGGATTGCCGAGGAAAAGCTTGAGAAATTACTTTGGATTCAACTCAGACATAAGGTTTTCCTACAAAAGGTCCACAGCCAAGCATTGGCTGTGCCTTGTTCATCTTCTGGAAGCCCGGGGAAGGCCTTTCCTAAGGCATTTCTGGCATATTTTGAATGTGTGAAACCTGAGGGAATAAAGAAATGGAAATCTAAAGAGATTGTATGTCTCTTATAACCATGTTCTTCTTCATCAACTTAGCCGTGATGCTTACACCTTGAATAAGAATTTTACATAATCCCATTGAGAAATAGAATAGTCTCTTCTTGACCTTCCACAATTTTAAAGCTCCTCAGAACAATCATTTTAGAATAAAATTTGCTCAGGGACTGATTCATATTTCAGATTTATGGTGCTGTTCTTTATTGATATTCACTCCTTAGGTGATCTCATCTAGTATCGAGACTTTAAGTACCATCTATGCGCTGACACTCCCATATTTATATCTCTGGCCTAGACCTTCCCTCTGAACTCCAGATTGGATTTCCAATCACCTACTTCACACCTCCACTTGGTGTCTAAAAACATCTCACACCTAACATGTCCAAACAGAAATTCCTGTTTTTCCCACCAAACCTGTTTTTTTCAAAGTCATCTCCAACTCCATGAATGGCAACTTCATTCTTAAGTTACTCAGTCCAAAAACTTGGGATTATTCCTTTTTCCTTCTTTCACAACCCTTATTCAACTCCTCAGCAATTCCTATCAGATTTACTTTAAAAAATGTTTCCAAAATCTGATCCCTTTGTGCCAACACCACTACCGAGCTGGTCCAGGACAACATTGTCCTTCATCTGAATTATTGTAATAATATTCTAAATGGTCTCCATGTCTGTTGTCACCATGGAGTTTCCTGTGTGATCCTTTAAAAATGTGAGTCAGAATCAAACCTTCTGGAATCTTCCCAACATATGGAGGTTAAAACAAAACCCTTAAAATAACCTACAAAACCCTATGATACGTACAACCTTCCTACCTCTCTGTCCTCATTTTCTAATAGTCTTTCTCTTGCTCTGTTCCAGGTACTGGGCTACTTACTCTTCCTCCACAATGCCAGGCACACTGTAGTTTCAAGGTCTCTGTATTTTTTGTTCCCTTTTCCTGAAATGTTCCTTCACCAGATTGTCTCAAGGTGACCTTCTATATTTGTCTTTCAACTTTCAGATTCTGCTAACTGCTTCCTCCTTTCATTGCCACCTTTGGACTAGGGGTGGTAGCAAAGAGTCTGGAATAATACATTATCACTTGTGGTTCTTCCTAAATCTCATTTTGGTAAATTGTCCTTTTGTTATAAGCCTCCTTTGAATTATTCTAATTTGAATGTGCTCTTTCCTGTTGTGACCCTCAGTGATGCAATAATTAGTATTACATTTTGTATTTATTGGTACTGGAAGTGGCCACAGGAAATAGGCCTTCCAAATGGGATTCTGACATTGAGTTTCTCCTAAATTCATCAAACACAGAGATAATCATCCTGCTAGGGGAAAGTGGGTACAGAGGTATTTCTATTACCCAATTTATTATCACTGATGGTGGTAGAGGATTATGTGCAGTTGGAGGGGATAGAAGTGGGAGATCACTATGGCAACAATAGAGATTATAAAGCACGTGGAATAAGCTGACTTCATTTTTCCCTCAAGGGCTTACTTAGGGGAAAAAGAACTTAAGAGATACAAATTTATATAACACATATGGAGAACAAGAAGCTTCGAAGGAGTTCTTCATCTTCTACTGTTGCAGGACCTATTTGTCTAAGGCACAAGCCCAGGATGTGATTGTAAGAAGTGGGAGACTGCAGCATCGATCAAATTCTCCACTATGTCAAGTTTCTCAATTAAAAAACAAACTGGTAGAAAATGAGTTGTACTCTGAGGCAGGGGATTTGGACATTTGAGCAGACATTGGGCTAACTTTGATCCTCCAAATTCTCTTGAAATTCTCTCGCCTGGGGAGGTAGTCTCTGCTCCATCCCCTCCCTCTGAAAAGTCTTCTTCTGCATAAAAGGTTTTCAATGATTGAACCTAAGGCAGTTACCTCATAACCTGGTGCTGATTTCCCTTAGGACCCAACATCATCAACTCTTCTTCTTTCTAGACCTATAATGATAGTTATTTTCCAACCTAGCACAGTTTAAGAAATTCAAGACCTGACTCCATGAGGAAAGAGCATATAGAAAAGGAAAGAAGAATCAACCAATCTCTATCAGCAGATGCCTGTTTAGTCAAAACCTTTGGGAGAACCCAAAGGATGCACCACTCACCAAAGGATTTAGAAATGTATTGGTGTGGGGACAGCTGTATGCTTGAAAAGTTCTTTGATGGCTCCTTTTAGGAAAGAGATGATGGAGGGGATGATGCAATGTAATGGGTTCACTGATCTCAATGTGAATAGTGGAAACCTTAGATTTGTAGAGGATGTTTAGTAGCAATTAACTGTCAGAGACAAGGTGGGTGCTATAATAAGCCACATGATTTATAATAATCATAAATTTGGATCTGAGGGGTCTGTGACAATGCTGATTCGATGAGGAAGTCCCTAGTAATGAAATAGATGGCAGCCTACTAATAGGCTGTCTGACATATGTAAGTGGAAAAATTATTGGCCCACAGTACAGAAACCTAACTTGAATCTTTGAGGTGAGCTTCATGCCTTCTATCCATTTTCTAAATCTAAATTGATTCATATACCTGAAGTCTCTTAACTGAGGGGTAGTCCAAGTCCCTTTGAGGAAAGACATTGTAATATGGACTTATCAATCCTGTAAATCTCGTCCCAAGACTTCCCTGGGAGCTCTGAAATAATTAATTATGGTGACTGTGCACTGAGCAAATGATAAATACCCACACTTTCTGGGGGTTATTTTTGTCTATGAACTGAAGTGAATCCCCTAAGACTAAAAATTGCTTTTGTCCTAATAAGCAGGGGCTCACAGAAACCAAGAATAGATGAAATCTTGGCTCACATCTAATAGTAGTTCTCAGAAGACTGGGGATAAATACTACAATTAATTCCTTATCTAGAAAGTTTAGGAGAATTAATTTGTTTAAGAAGAGACAAAATTCCCATATTGGTACACTGACCTATGAAGAGGGGGACATTATGATAGAAAAGATCAATAGAAACCTCTGAAATGGGCTCCCCTGCTCTACCAATAAGATGATGAACCAAAACAATATCTCATTTCTGGGGATATTCTAAAGATTAGTGTCACTATAAAAATTTTGAGAAATGAAATCGTGGTTATGCTTACCACATATTATTGAACATGCCTATTTTGTTGGTACAAAAGCCGGATATATCACGGAGAATAATAGTAAACTATAGCAAACTTAATCATGTGGTGACTATATTTGCAGCTGTATTATCATTCCATTTCAATCAGTGAGGAAAATCAGAAGCAGTTCGCATTTACATGGCAGGGACTACAGTATACAGTTACTATTTGGTCCAGGTGCTATGTCAACTCCCCTACTCTGTGTTATAATATAATCTAGATGGACCTTGATCATCTTATTTCACTAGACATCTTACTCGCCTACTACATAAAGGTGACATTGCTAACTCGGTCTGGTAAGTAGGAAGCAGCAAGCACTCTAGATATCTTAATAAGACATATGCATTCTAGAAAGGAATGAAAACTATAAAATTTCAGGGTCTGAAATATGAGTGGTCCAGTAGGCATAACGTGACCTCCTTTCTGAAGTAAGTGGCAAGTTGCTACACCTTACACAAAACTCATCACTTAGAAAAAGGTATATACCTAGGACCAGTTAGGATTTTGCAGGCAATGCATATGGTTGAGTATGATCCTATTACCTATGTACTGGTAATTTATAAGGTTACAGGTTTTGAGAGGGAAAACTATAGCAAGAATGGGCTCTGTAGCAAGTCTAGATTGCAAATGCAGGCTGTTCTGCTATCTGGGCCTCATAATACAGGACACGTGAATAAAGGAAGTATTTGTGGCAGACAGAGATGCTCTTTGAGCCTCTGGAAAATTCAATAGGAAAATCAACAGCACAGATACCCAGGGTTCTGGAATAAGGCCACGTCCTTCTTTACTGACAACTATTTTCCATTTGAAAAGCAGCTCTTGGCTTGCTACCAGACATTAAATACTTGACCATGGAAAGTAAAATGACTATGCAATCTGAACTTCCCATTATATCTGAAGTATTATTTGATCCACAGAAATTAACATTGGACATAAACAATAATTTTATACTATAATTGAAGTAGCATACACAAGTCCAGCCCTAAGCATATTCAATCAACTGCAGAAGTTCAGACTCAGTATTGTACCTGCTTCTACTGCTTTGCCATCTTTCCCTCATTCACATCTATGGCTTCATGGAGAGTTCAAAATGACTAGTTAATTGTGGAAGCAAAAGCATGGACCTGACTTATGGATAGATCTGCATGCTTTGCTGGCACCAGCTGAAGAAGGACGGACTTTGCAAAACAATCACACTCAATGGTGACCCTGAAAGACAGTATGATGGAGTTATTATCACTCCATGATAATACAACAGCTGATGGGACTTCATGTGTCTCCTGAGATAAGAATATGTATTTTTCAACTAATGAAGGACAAGAATGAGTGGTGAGGGACAAAGCACATAGGCTGTGCTGAATATCTCTCATATCAACTTATCAACATATCTGCAGATCAACTTTTCCCCTTCTGAATTTCCATCTCTGCCCAGGGAGACTGATTTGTGTGGTTATGTCACAAGCTTCTCCAACATTCAGCTGAGTAAGGCCAGTAGGGACCACAGGCAGATCAGAAACAGAGGGAGGTCAATGTGTTGATTCCCACGGCTCTTTTCTTGTGAGTTCACTTTAAACTAGCTGTGTCTCTTGACTCAACATCACTGTTTATTTCAAGGTAACTATTTCTACATGATTCCCCCCTTTCATGATCTGGTAACAAGTCCCTCCCTTGTCTTTTTAGGCCTATGGGTGATTACAGTACTGTTCTACCCAACTCTGAGTTAACACACAATCCTTGTGTTCCGATCCATCCTACCTACACCTTTGTAAATAGAACCTTAGTTTTAAAAAATCCTCTAAAATTTTCCAATTTGAGAGTACCATCTGTTTCCTATTGGGAAATACACCTCATGCAGTCATCTTTCCTCTTAGCTACACACTGTTTACTATTTAGAGCTCATGCGTTTGCAAGTGACAAAAATATTCCAACTAACCTTGCTTAAGCTAAAAAGCATAGGAATTTATTAGCTTGCATCACTAGAAAGCCCAAGGGATAGCAATTCTTTCTCCAGGCATGGTTGAATCCAAGAGCTCACATGATATTGACAGGGCTCTCTCCTCCTGGCTCTACTTTGTGTTCCTTTTTAGGCAAGTCCTTTCCACAAGGTGACAAATATGGACACTGGCAGTCCTGGTTTATAGTGGCTTCACAGGTTGCGATCCCAGAAAAAAGAGCATGAGAGATACTGCAAGTGTCCTAACGCCTGTCGTGATGTGATTCCAATGGTGAACTGCTGGGTGTAGCTGAGGTTGCTTCCCTGGCTGTCTCATTGGCAGTCACATAAGAATAAATGAACAAACCCACTGCAGTTTGACCGAGGAGTGGCTGTGAATAGAAAAGAACATTGCCTGGCTCAGAGGAGTACCATCTCTCAATCCTCAATTAGAGCTCATTCTCTTTGAAGTAGTGTAGACTTGAAAACAAGGAAGGATGCTGATAATAGAGTGAGGAGGGCAAACTAAAGGCCAGCTTCTGTTTTGACTGGAATGCTCTTCTTGCTAAAATGTGGCATCACTTTTCTGCCTCAGAAGAAAAGCTGATTCAGCAAATCCATTTGGAATGGCCTCTCAGCCTCCATCTGATTGCCAAGTTCAATAATATTGTAAAGAGGGATTCCCTTGGGTAAACAGTGAAGTAGATTTGTTCTAAGGACTTTATAAAAGGCAAAAAAGCCTTTTGGGAATGTTGCGTTTCTTCTTTGGCAACCCATGCTGCAGATATGACTTGTAGCAGTTTGTGTGAGCCGTTGGGATGAAGAGGACTGTAAGGGAGCAAAGCTTGTCTAGGATGGAGCGTGTACTCCACCCTCTGTAATAGAGAATAGATAACACAGCTGGATTATAGCAGCGGAGGGAACAGACAGGTAGGATGGAGTGAGCTCCTGAAGGGAATAATCCCCATTAACGTAACTAGTAAAGCCATGGAAAACCTTGGGGGTTTCTTATTAAAGTACAACGTGAGAGTGGCAGGCATGGAAAATAGCTTTGGCCATGGTGTTAATAGACTGGCAGGAAAGAGGTTATTACTGTCTAGGAAAGGAGTGCTGGGGTCTAGACATGGGAATAAACAGTTTATTGGAGAGAAAGTAAGACAGAGAGGTAAAGAAATTGCTCTATGCTGAAAACAAAATAATATGTGCTAAGAAATAGTAGACAGAATTCATTTGCCTCTTAAATTCTTGTTTGCACACATCAAGCCAGGAATCAAAGTCCTATAGAAAGACACATTGCATCTTTCACAGAACATATAACATTTTGTGACTGGAGCTTTTGGCATCTTTTACTCAACAGATTTTTGTTAAATTCTTTATTGACTACTATGTATTTAGTACCTACTAGGACAGGTAGTGTAATAATACAATAGAAAAATATGGGTTTTGGTGTCTGGTAAGATGGGTTTTAAATACCTATTCTGTCACTTACTAGCTTTGTGCTTTTGACCAAATATCTGAACATCCTGTGTTAAAGGCAGAACACAATTCCTACCTCACAGGATTGCTGTGGATATTAAATTAGATAGTGCATACAAAGTGGTTGGTACAATAATCACTCAACAAATTGTTGTTGATATTATTACTGATTCCTTAATGAAAAAGGAACTGTTAAAACCAGAATGGCATCATAGTTAGTTGCCATGTATATCAATGTTTATTCGCACTTCTCTTTCCCCACAACCATAAATTATTTGAACAAACTGAACCTGTTAAGGTTCAACACTTTTTACTTTTGTAGCCTTGTTGGGAAAGGAGTTCGTGGCTTCTCCGTGGTATAGCTTAATCCCCCACTGGGATCAAAAGGTGGTATATACTTTGTCTGTCAATCTGGCTCACAGACTTCACCAGAGGAGACATAGACTACCTCTGCTAAGAAAAATAGCTGTAGTCTGAAATTTCTGGTTGCCAGCATGGGTGTGTTCCTATTCATCCCAATAGCTCAGTATTTTCATTGTGTATTTAAATGTCAGTGTAGCTTAACCTCTTGGATCTCCCCTCATTTTGCCACCAGTTAAAGCCACTGGTGCAGAACTTGTTGTTGTTTATTGCTGGTGTTGTTGTTACATTAGCAGATGAGAGGGGCACATTTAAATGGCATATTTGTGCCCTTATTTTAATGGAGTGAGTTAGCTAGGAGGATGGTGCTACAGCAACTGGTTACACAAGTGTGCCGGCAGGAGAAAACTTCTGAGTTAGGGGAAAGTGTCTCTTTTTTTAACTTTTATGCACATTATTTAAAACATGGTTACAGCAAATTGTTTCCCCCTTTGCTATTGATATCTCAAGATAGTTTTTCAGTTTAAAATTTGACTTATTGGAATCACATTTTGAAAGTTGGAACTTAGAATCGAATATAAGAAAATGTTTTTCTTGATCATTTTTTAATCAGAGAAAGTATATGGTGGCTGGTGTCCATGGATTATTCATTTTGGAAATTATCTGTTTGCTTTTTGCTCTTTCTAATTCAGAACTATGTATCCTGCTTTCATTTTCTTCTCAGTTACTTTGTACTTACAACTTCTTTCTGATTTTCCCAGGTAGGTAAAAGAGAAATCTTGAGATGTGCATTAGAACAACAGCAAACAGGAACACAGTTGTGTAAAGCAGAAGGACCTCATTAAAATTATATTGTTGTTTCTTAAGTTACTTAAAAATCAATAATGACCTTTTAAAACTCAGAACATTTTTTGGTTTTAATTAACACTTTTATGTCTTTGTTTAAAACCTCCATGCTGGACATTTTCAGGTTGCAGTGAAGAGAGGCATGCTCAGGGTATCAAAGGTCACAGTGTTTATGGGGAAAAGATGTCGAAGCGAACGCAAAATCACTAGAGTTCTTGTGACCTGATTCTTGGTCAGATTTCAAGAGCTGGTGCCTGTAAATCTTCCATCACTATGGTGTCTCAGGTACTCCATCTCTATTTCTATTACCTCTCCTTCTCCTGCCATTAAGGACCAACTGACCCTGTGAAACTCAAACTTTGTGAGTTTAATCCTGTGAAGACAGACTGTGGGACGGAAACTGCGAGAGGAGATATGGTTTGATGCCCTTTGTGAACACCTCTTCTGCATCAAAAAACCTGGTTCACCTGTGGCTCAGGTGCCATTCTTTGGTCCAATCAGCTGTGGCCAGAAGAGCAGGATTACGTATGTAAGGCATGAGATCACATGTCTGAAGGGCCATCTGGTACAACTTATGGTGTCTTATGCCTATTACCTCTTTCTTAGCAAAGGACATAGTCATGGCAAACGTTCAAAGCAAGATAAAGTCCTCTTCAGTGTATGTCATAACACGAAATGCAGAATCTAGAAGCTTCCAAGAACTTAAAACACATACCCTACTTCACACCCATTAGGATGACTGCTATTAAAAAAACAGAAAATAACAAGAGTTGGCAAGGATGTGGAGAAACTGGAACCATTGTGCACTGTTGTTGGGAATGTAAAATGGTGCAGTTCCTGTGGAAAACCATGTGGTGGTTCCTCAGAAATTAAAACTAGAACTGCCATATGATTCAGCAATTCCGCTTCTGGGTATATATACAAGAGAACTGAAAACAGACGCTCAGAGATATCTGTGCACTCATGTTCATAGCAGCACTATGCATGATAGCCAAAAGGTGGAAGAAACCCAAGTGTTCATCAGCGGATGAGTAGATAAGCAATAGAATATTATTCAGCCTCAAAAATAAGGGAAGTTCTGACACGTGCTACAACATGGATGAAACTTGAGGATATTATGCTAAGTGAAATAAGCCAGTCACAAAAGGACAGTACTGTACCATTCCACTTCTATGAGCTACCTACAGTAGTCAGATTCATAGACAGAGATAGTAGGATGGTGGTTGCCAGGGTCTGGTGGAAGGGGAAAAGAATGAAGAGTTATTATTTAATGGATGCAGAATTTCAGCTTCACAAGATGAAAAGATTTCTGGAGATGGATGGTGGTGATGGTTGAACAACAATGTGAATGTAGTTAATGCCACTGAACGATGCGCCTGAAAATAGTTAAGATGATAAATTTTACGTAAAAAATTTTTGAAATGGCAAAATATCCCACACACACCCATAAGACACTGGAATCACACATGTGCACATGCATGTGTGTGCGTGCGTGCGCACACACACACACACACACACACACACTATCACACCTACGGAAGAGTTAGCTCGGAGTAGTGGTAACGTGCGTGGACCAGTCTATAATCAGGCTGCCTGGGCTCAAATCCTGCCTCTAGCACCTGACAGCTGTATGACCCTAGACAACTTAACCTCTCTGGGCTTCAGTTTCTTCATCTGTGAAACAAGGATAATAACACGATTTAACTCATAAGGTAAATCATGAGGATTACTTGAATTAATACAGCATTTAGAATAATCTCAGGAACATGCCATGTGCTCAGGAAATGATAGCTGTTCTTACTATTTGGGTATGCATAAAATGTGATACTTTATTGAGTACATCAAAGATGGGTGACTTTGGCAAGTGCAAATTCTCTTACAATCTGAAATAAGGAATTTCTAATAGAAGGTACTAATATCCTAAATGTGAAAGAACAAAAGCTCTTTGTTTTGGGAACATAATGGTTTTGTTTCTTTAGGTCAGAGATGTCCACGAATAAACCCACATATTGTATTCTAAGTAAACATTGTCTTTTGCTTGTAATTATTTTCAGTGTTGCCATTCTCTTAAAGAAAATGTATTTCTACGTTGGATATTTTGCTTTCTCAGTTTCAGACAATAGATTTTTTGCTAGCTTTTCTCTCTCAGTTATTCTGGGTTTGTATTTATTGTAGAATGATTTAGTGAGCTTCTGAAACATGGCTGGGCATATCTAATTTTGCAAACCAGACTAGGCTAGACACAGAGGGATCATATTTGCATAATGGCCACAGTACAGGTAAACTTAAAGCATTTTCCTTTGTATAACAATGACATTCAAATCATTATGCTGCTCAGAAAATAGCAGTAAACTAACCCAGTCAGGTGTCCTAGTTTAATATAACACACTGTGGTCCTTTTCTCCCTCAACATACCTAATGAGTATCCTGTTTTGCCAGTTTTTCATGTCACCATCCACATAGGGCATTTCAAATGATTGTGTGCGTGTGTGTGTGTGTGTGTGCTAGTTTGTGTATAGGAGAGTCTTGTTTGAAACAAAATAATCTGTTTTCCTGATTTGTTTTTATTTCTATTGCAATTATTTTCTCAATCTGTATTCTTTTTTTAAAATTTAATTTAATTAATTTATTTTTTATACAGCACGTTCTTATTAGTTATCTATTTTATACATATTAGTGTATACATGTCAATCCCAATCTCCCAATTCATCCCACCACCACCCCCTCCCCCCGATGCTTTCCCCCCTTGGTGTCCATACGTTTGTTCTCTACATCTGTGTCCCTATTTCTGCCTTGCAAACTGGTTCATCTGTACCATTTTTCTAGGTTCCACATATATACGTTAATATATGATATTTGTTTTTTTCTTTCTGACTTACTTCACTCTGTATGACAGTCTCTAGGTCCATCCACGTCTCTACAAATGACCCAATTTCGTTCCTTTTTTATGGCTGAGTAATATTCCATTGTATATATGTATTATATCTTCTTTATCCATTCATCTGTCAATGGGCATTTAGGTTGCTTCTATGACCTGGCTATTGTAAATAGTGCTGCAATGAACACTGGGGTGCATGTGTCTTTTTGAATTATGGTTTTTCTCAGGGTATATGACCAGTAGTGGGATTGCTGGGTCATGTGGTAATTCTATTTTGAGTTTTTTAAGGAACCTGCATACAGTTCTCCATAGTGGCTGTATCACTTTACATTCCCAACAGCAGTGCAAGAGGGTTCCCTTTTCTCCACACCCTCTCTAGCATTTGTTGTTTGAAGATTTTCTGATGATGCCCATTCTAACTGGTGTGAGGTGGTACCTCATTGTAGTGTTGTCTCAATCTGTATTCTTATTGATGCATTTAAATGATTTTTAAAAGCTTAGTAAATATACATATATGACCAGTAACAACAGCAATTTGTGTCAATGTATACTATGGTTTTAGAATAAGTGTCATGTGATTTCAAAATTTTCATTTTAATTAGATATATTGAGAATACAGATATTGTCCTGGCTGCCACAATGTCGTGTTTTTCAATGGTATATGGAAAATTTTGAAATTATAGATTTTTGTTGTATTCTTTTTTTCTCTTGAATGATAGTTATGAGCATGAAATTTGGCATTATATAGACCCAGGCCACTTGCTTTGCTATCTGCTATTTGTTTGAATTTGGGGAAATGAGTCTTTCTAACGCTCAGTTTTCCTATTTATAAAGTGGGGTAATAATACCTATCTCTTAGTGTGGTTATTAGGATTAAATGTGAAATCATAGAATCTGGCTTCCTTCTCAGGCTGGCTCCTCATCATAGTGGCGAGATGGCTAGAAGCAGCTCCAGACTTACATCTGGCTGGTTAAATAACTATAAAAAAGAGGGCTACAAAAGGCAAAGGACCAATATTCATTTGATTGTCTCAGATAACAGGTACAGTCCAATCTCTATGGCCAGAAGAAAGGCATATATGAAATGGTGAGTCTCATGCCAACTATTGTTTTTCAGTTTTTTTTCTTTTAAGCTGCACTGAAGTATAATTTACATGTGATAAAATTCACCCATTCTATTGTACCATTTGATGAGTTTTGATAAATGTATACTATTGTGGAACCGCCCACCACCAGATCAAGGTATAACACATTTTCATCGCCTCAACAAGTTCCTCTGTGCCTCTTGCAGTCAAGTCCCTAGCCCCAGCTCCTGTACATCAGTGATATATTTTTTGTCACTATTGTTTTGTCATTTTCTAGAATTTCATGAATTCGATGATTTCATGACTTCTGATGAATTGAATCAAACAGTTTTTTATGTCTCCTTTCTTTCATTTAGCATTCTAAATGCTTTTCAGATTAATCCATGCTGCTGCCTATGTAAGTAATTTCTTTCTTTTCACATCTGGGTGGTAATCCATTCTATGGATATGGCACTATTTGCTTTTCCATCACTATTTGACCAATTTGGGTTGTTTCCAGTGTTTAGCTACTATGAATAAAGCTGGTATGAATGTCTATGACAAGTCTTGATATAGATGTATGGTTATTTTTTTTTGGAAGGGGGGAAAACCTAGGAGTGGGACTTTTGGGTCATGTAATATGTATTTAATTTTATGTGAAACTGCTGGACTGTTTTCCAAAGTTGTTGTACTATTTTTTCCTTCTAACCAGCGATATATGAGAATTTTAGTTGCTGCACATCTTTGCCCATAGTACTTGGTCAATCTTTTAAATTTCAGCTATTGTACTGTGTGTTCTATGTCTAGCTGTGGTTCTCATCGCATTTCCCTAATGACTAGTGATGCTAAGCATCTTATAATGTATTTATTTGGTGAAATTTCCTTTTAAATCTTTTCCTCTTTTAAAAATTGTCATATGTCTTTCAGTTATTAACTTTTAAGTATTCTCTCTATATTCAGAATGCAAACTCTTTATCAGATACAGGTTTTGCAAATATTTTCTCCAAGTCTGTGGTTTGTCTTTTCATCTTAATGATATTTCTTGAAGAGGAAAAATATTTAATTTAATGATATAAGTTATCACTTAAAAAAACATTTCATACTTTTTATATTCTATCAAATCTTTTCCTACTTCCAGGTCACGAAGATTTGTTTTCTATATTTTATTTTGGAAGTTTAAAAATTGTATCCATTATGTTTACATCTATAATCCATTTTGAGTTATATGTATATGACGTATGATAAAGATACAGGTTCATTTTCTTGCTTATAGCAATCTAGTGTTCCAACACCATCCAACTCCAGCTTTCTTTTGATTAGTATTAATATGTACATCTTATTATGTCTTTTTCTTATTCGTAAGTGTGTTTCCTGTAGGAAGCATATAGTTGGTTTTGTTTATGTACAATTTGACAATCTCTATCTTTCAATTGTTGCTTTTATATCATTTATATTTATATTTGGTCTAATTCTTCCCCTCTTCTTGGCAGTATATCACCTATCATATTTTGAAGGCAGCAATTATTAAAACTTCACATTATGATTATTTCTCCTTTGATTCTAGGCTACGGAGGCAAATTTATACTTAGATTTTTTTCATTCTATTGGTTTTCTGCAGGACTATAATGCAACCAGTAAGAACCACTGTAGTCTGCCTAAGAGTTATATTTCTAATTGTCAATCCATTCATTGATATTCCTGGTTACACAGCTGTCTTTGTAACCAGGGTTGGCCCCAGGAAACTATTCCCTTTGAGTGTGCTGATATCCTTCAGAGCTGAGGTTCATGCCTTTAAACATGATGATCCCACTGAGGTCCTATCACCCTTTGAGGCCCTGAATGGGTGTTCTGCCTTTCCAGATAACTCTCTCCATTTTTGCTCTAACTGAAAAACAAAGTCTGGCTTTAAATGAATGTTTCTTAAAGAGTAGTCTATGGAGCATTTCCATAAGAATCATCTGGGGTATATCTTGTAGTGTAGATTCCTGAACCCAGATTCAGGATAATTGAATTTATCTGTATTTTAACAAGCTCTCTAGGTAGTTTTTGTGCACACTCAAGTTTGAAAACCATCATTCTATATCATGAACTTTGATAATTAAAGCTATTTAGCATGCATCCTCTTATTTAAAATGATATTTATAAATTTTACAAGTGTGTCACTATATTAAAATCTTACAGAGATGATAAACATAGGCAAAATAGATGTTAAAGCATTGAAATTTAAAATAAATAAAAACGGAGGTTCTAATATTTTATACCTATCTTCCAATGGTCATTTGTATCCACTCACTTTGCAGACCCCTGTTCTAAACCTTGTGGGAGCTGGGTAGGCTGAGGTTTATTTTCAATAATTTTATAAAAAAGAACCAACACAAATGCTCCAAATAAATTATTGGAGTGTTGATTCTCAACCATGATAATACCCAGCCTACACCCCAGACTAATTAAATATGAATCTAGGATGGGACTCAGGCATAAGTATTTTTAAAGGTTCCTACATCATCCCAATGTACAAAAGGTTGAAGATGATGCTATTAGAACAATACTTCTTAAACTTTAGCATGCATGGGAATCACCTGGAGAGCTTGTTAAAGTATGAATTCTTTGACTCTACTTGCAGATAGGTCTAGGTGGGGCTGATTTTTGTGTTTTTAACAAGCTCCCTGGTGAAGCTGATGTTATTGGTCCGTGGGCTACACTCAGTTAAACTGTATTATAGTGATGGTACAGCCTCTCTAAACTTTCAGACAGGTCTTCACCTCTGATAATATCACCTAATTATAGTAATTAAAAACTTAGATTCAGCCTATGCCTACATTAATGAATTGTTCTTTTGAGAAGAAAATATTACTTAAAAACAGTTTAATCATAGGCTCTATCTTACAGATTTGAGAAAGACCAATTATCACTAACTGTATACTAGGTCATCCTCACCATATATTCTGTGACCTAAATTAGCATCATGGCCATATGATCTTGGCCATATGATGACCAGGACACATCAACAAGTTTATTAGTCTACCTTTTCTCCTTTACTGAAATTTTTGTTTAATATCATATATTCTTGATATAAATGGGGCCTGATTCCTATGATTAAAGGTCCTTCATTTTTCTGGATTTAGTCTTTCTGGACTTCATTGTACCATTTCTCAAGTTGCAAAAATAGTCACAGAGGGGAAATAGGAGTGAGGAGACTTAGTTCTAGTCTCACTTTGCCATTAATTCTCTGTGTAAATCTAAAAAAGCCATTTTAAACTTATTGAGCCTCGTTTTCTTCATCTATAAAATAAGGAGTTGGACAAAATGAATATTTCTAAGTTCTTTTCCAGTTCTAAAATTGTCTTCTCTATAATTTTGTGAAATACTAGACCCAGAGCAAAAAGATATTTATTCTGTGATTGTACGTTGGTTCAATAATTCAGTACATTAAAAAAAAGTAGTTAAAATGCCTAGCTTTCTGGAGCTTTAGCTTTTCAGCTTTTAGGGCAGAACAAATGCAGTTAAAATGGGTATAGTTCCATAGTGGCTTTGCTTGATCCAGCTGTGGCTAGGAAACCTCTCCACAGAAGCTACTTGAAATGATAAAAATCATCAGTTTCAGCCTTCCTTGGCAAAACAAAAGGACTCTGTTGTGCTGGTAGAAATTGTGCTCTTCTGTAAAATAGTCTATGTGACAAATAAAGTAACTTGATGACATTATTGCCAGATTAAAAAAAATAAGATTAGTGATTTTTAATAAGGGTACAAACTGGAACTTCTAATCTGTTAGCTCCATATGGAGCTGTTGGGTATTTGACAGTAACCTATGGCAAGGGAGAATTAAAAAGGTGGGATTTAGTTTATCACTGATTTTAAGGATTAACAACCTAGTAACCCAGTGATTGGAGAAAAATTAGAAACATTTTAGATGTTTTTAAAAAGTAGATTATAGAACTCACTCTTAATTACTCAATAATTCCACATCTAGATATATTTCCTAAGGAAATCATTAGAAGCATGGTAAAAACTGCATTCATGAAGACGTTGAAGGTAGGTTTATATACACATACAATAGGAAAATACTGGATGCAGCCTAATGTCCAATAATAGAGCAGTTAAGTAAATTATTTCATCCATAGGATTGAATAATATGAAGACATAAACCAAATTGTAATAATTATACAAAAACATTGAAAAATAGTTCTAATATGTTAACTGGTGAAATCCAAGTTCAGAATATGTACTATAATAATCATGATACAAAATCATGACGTAGAAAAGATAGAAAGAGACTATACAATTTACAATAGTTATATAAGGATTATGGGTACCTTTTCCCTTTACTTTTCTTACTTTCCATAATGTTTATGTGTTACCTTTATATCACAGGGGCTAAGATACAAACTTTGCAGCCATATGCCTGTGTTCAAACCCGGCTCCACTTCTTAACACCTGGGTGAATTTGAAAAAGTTATTAACCCCTCCTCTCAGTTTGCTCATTTATAAAATGGGTATAATTTTAGCAACTTCTTCATAGGTTGTCAAGATTTAATGAAATACATATAAAATCTCTTAGGTCAGAGGATATGGCAACTGACAAGCTTTATGTAAGTGTTTGCCATTTATCATTGTTTAAAATAATGTGCCTTGTTTCATTTATAATATTGATATCTATTGATAGAACTATCCAGATTTTCTTTCTAAATGAAATGAGTATAAAAGTTCATTTCTTGGGGAGACCTTCAAGATGGCGGAGGAGCAAGACGTGGCGATCACCTTCCTCCCCACAAATACATCAGAACTACATCTACATGTGGAACAACTCCTACAGAACACCTACTGAACGCTGGCAGAAGACCTCAGACCTCCCACAAGGCAAGAAACTCCCCACGTACCTGGGTAGGGCAAAAGAAAAAAGAAAAAACAGAGACAAAAGAATAGGGACGGGACCTGCACCAGTGGGAGGCAGCTGTGAAGGAGGAAAGGTGTCCACACACTAGGAGCCCCTTCGCGGGCGGAGACTGCGGGTGGCGGAGGGGGGGAGCTTCAGAGCCACGAAGGAGAGCGCAGCCACAGGGGTGCGGAGGGCAAAGCGGAGAGATTTCCGCACAGAGGCTCGGCGCCGAGCAGCACTCACCAGCCCGAGAGGCTTGTCTGCTCCCCCGCCGGGGCGGGCGGGGCTGGGAGCTGAGGCTCGGGCTTAGGTCGGATCGCAGGGAGAGGACTGGGGGTGGCTGCGTGAACACAGCCTGAAGGGGCTAGTGCACCACAGCTAGCCGGGAGGGAGTCCGGGGAAAGGTCTGGAGCTGCCGAAGAGGCAAGAGACCATTGTTTCGGGGTGCACGAGGAGAAGGGATTCAGAGCACCGACTAAACGAGCTCCAGAGACGGGCGCGAGCCACGGCTATCAGCGCGGACCCCAGAGACGGGCGTGAGACGCTAAGGCTGCTGCTGCCGCCACCAGGAAGCCTGTGTGCGAGCACAGGTCACTCTCCACACCGCCCCTCCCGGGAGCCAGTGCAGCCCGCCACTGCCAGGGTCCTGTGATCCAGGGACAACTTCCCCAGGAGAACACATGGCGCGCCTCAGGCTGCTGCAACATCACGTTGGCCTCTGCTGCCGCAGGCTCGCCCCGCATCTGTACCCCTACCTCCCCCAGGCCTGAGTGAGCCAGAGCCCCCCAATCAGCTGCTCCTTTAACCCCATCCTGTCTGAGTGAAGAACAGATGCCCTCAGGCGACCTACACGCAGAGGCGGGGCCAAATCCAAAGCTGAACCCCAGGAGCTGTGCGAACAAAGAAGAGAAAGGGAAATCTCTCCCAACAGCCTCAGGAGCAGCGGATTAAATGTCCACAATCAACTTGATGTGCCTGCATCTGTGGAATATCTGAATAGACAACGAATCATCCCAAAATCGAGGCGGTGGACTTTGGGAGCAACTGTAGACTTGGGGTTTGCTTTCTGCATCTAATTTGTTTCTGGTTTTATGTTTACCTTAGTTTTTAGTATTTAGAGTTTATTATCATTGGTAGATTTGTTTATTGATTTGGTTGCTGTCTTCCTTTTTTTTTAATATATATATATATATTTTCCCTTTTTCTCTTTTTGTGAGTGTGTATGTGTATGCTTCTTTGTGTGATTTTGTCTGTATATCTTTGCTTTTACCATTTGTCCTAGGGTTCTGTCTGTCCATTTTTGTTTTTTGTTTTTGTATACTTTTTAGAGCTTGTTATCATTGGTAGATTTTCTTGGTTTGGTTGCTCTCTTCTTTCTTTCTTTTTCCTTTTTTTAATTACTTTAAATTTTTTTTCTTTTTAATAAATTAAAAATTTTTTTAATTTTAATAACTTTATTTTCCTTTCTTTCCTTCTTTCTTTCTCTTTCTTTCTTTCCTTTCTTTCTTTCTTTTCTCCCTTTCCTTCTGAGCCGTGTGGCTGACAGGGTCTTGGTGCTCCAGCTGGGAGTCAGGCCTGTGCCTCTGAGATGGGAGAGCGGAGTTCAGGACATTGGTTCACCAGAGACCTCCTGGCTCCATGTAATATCAAACGGTGAAAGCTCTCCTAGAGACCTCCATCTCAACGCAAAGACCCAGCTCCACTCAACGACAAGCAAGCTACAGTGGTGGACACCCTATGCCAAGCTAGTAGCAAGACAGGCACACACCACCACCCATTAGCAGAGAGGCTGCCTAAACTCATAATAAGGTCACAGACACCCCAAAACACACCACCGGATGTGGTCCTGCCCACCTGAAAGACAAGATCCAGCCTCACCACCAGAACACAGGCACCAGTCCCCTCCAACAGGAAGCCTACACAACTCACTGAACCAACCTTAGCCACTGGGGGCAGACACCAAAAACAACGGGAACTACGAACCTGAAGCCTGCGAAAAGGAGACCCCAAACACAGTAAGTTAAGCAAAATGAGAAGAGAAACACACAGCAGATGGAGGAGCAAGGTAAAAACCCATCAAACCAAACAAATGAGGAGGAAATAGGCAAAAGAAAAAGAATTCAGAGAAATGATAATAGAGATGACCCAAAATCTTGGAAATAGAATAGAGAAACTACAAGAAACATTTAACAAGGATCTAGAAGAACTAAAGAGCAAACAAACAATGATGAACAACACAATAAATGAAATTAAAAATTCTCAAGAAGGAATCAATAACAGAATAACTGAGGCAGAAGAATGGACAAGTGACCTGGAAGATAAAATATTGGAAATAACTACCGCAGAGCAGAATAAAGATAAAAGAATGAAAAGAATTGAGGACAGTCTCAGAGACCTCTGGGACAACATTACATGCACCAACATTCGAATCATAGGGGTCCCAGAAGAAGAAGAGAAAAAGAAAGGGACTGAGAAAATATTTGAAGAGATTATAGTTGAAAACTTCCCTAATATGGGAAAGGAAATAGTCAATCAAGTCCAGGATGCACAGAGAGTCCCATACAGGATAAATCCAAAGAGAAACATGCCAAGACACATATTAATCAAACTACCAAAAATTAATACAAAGAAAAAATATAAAAAGCAGCAAGGGAAGAACAACAAATAACATACAAGGGAATCCCCATAAGGTTAACAGCTGATCTTTCAGCAGAAATTCTGCAAGCCAGAAGGGAGTGGCATGACATATTTAAAGTGATGAAAGGGAAAAAACTACAAACAAGATTACTCTACCCAGCAAGGATCTCATTCAGATTCCACAAAGAAATTAAAAACTTTACAGATAAGCAAAAGTTAATAGAATTCAGCACCGCCAAACCAGCTTTACAACAAATGCTAAAGGAACTTCTCTAGGCAGGAAACGCAAGAGAAGGAAAAGACCTACAAAAACAAACCCAAAACAATTAAGAAAATGGTAATAGGAACATACATATCAATAATTACCTTAAATGTAAATGGATTAAGTGCTCCAACCAAAAGACATAGACTGGCTGAATGGATACAAAAACAAGACCCATACATACACTGTCTACAAGAGACCCACTTCAGACCTAGGGACACATACAGACTGAAAGTGAGGGGATGGAAAAAGATATTCCATGCAAATGGAAATCAAAAGAAAGCTGAAGGAGCAATTCTCATATCAGACAAAATAGACTTTAAAATAAAGACTATTACAGGAGACAAAGAAGGACCCTACATAATGATCAAAGGATCAATCCAAGAAGAAGATACAACAATTGTAAATATTTGTGCACCCAACATAGGACCACCTCAATACATAAGGCAAATGCTAACAGCCATAAAAGGGGAAATTGACAGTAATACAATCACAGTAGGGGACTTTAACACCCCACTTTCACCAATGGGCAGATCATCCAAAATGAAAATAAATAATGGAACACAAGATTTAAATTATACATTAAACAAAATGGACTTAATTGATATTTATAGTACATTCCATCCAAAAACAACAGAATACACTTTCTTCTCAAGTACTCATGGAACATTCTCCAGGATAGATTATATCCTGGGTCACAAATCAAGCCTTGGTAAATTTAAGAAAATTGATATCGTATCAAGTATCTTTTCCGACCACAACGCTATGAGGCTAGATATCAATTACAGGGAAAAAATCTGTAAAAAATACAAACACATGGAGACTAAACAATACATTGCTTAATAACCAAGAGATCACTGAAGAAATCAAAGAGGAAATCAAAAAATACCAAGAAACAAATGACAATGAAAACACGATGACCTAAAACCCATGGGATGAAGCAAAAGCAGTTCTAATGGGGAAGTTTATAGCAATACAATCCTACCTCAAGAAACAAGAAACATCTCAAATTAACAACCTAACCTTACATCTAAAGCAATTAGAGAAAGAAGAACAAAAAAAACCCCAAAGTTAGCAGAAGGAAAGAAATAAAGATCAGATCAGAAAAAAATGAAAAAGAAATGAAGGAAACCATAGCAAAGATCAATAAAACTCAAAGCTGGTTCTTTGAGAAGATAAACAAAATTGATAAACCACTAGCCAGACTCATCAAGAAAAAAAGGGAGAAGACTCAAATCAATAGATTTAGAAGTGAAAAAGAAGTAACAACTGACACTGCAGAAATACAAAGGATCATGAAAGATTACTACAAACAATTATATGCCAATAAAATGGACAACCTGGAAGAAATGGACAAATTCTTAGAGAAGCACAACCTTCTGAGACTGAACCAGGAAGAAATAGAAAATATGAACAGACCAATCACAAGCACTGAAATTGAGACTGTGATTAAAAATCTTCCAACAAACAAAAGCCGAGGACCAGATGACTTCAAAAGCGAATTCTATCAAACATTTAGAGAAGAGCTAACACCTGTCCTTCTCAAACTCTTCCAAAATATAGCAGAGGGAGGAACACCCCCAAACTCATTCTATGAGGCCACCATCACCCTGATACAAAACCAGACAAAGATGTCACAAAGAAAGAAAACTACAGGCCAATATCGCTGATGAACATAGATGCAAAAATCCTCAACAAAATACTAGCAAACAGAATCCAACAGCACATTAAAAGGATCATACACCATAATAAAGTGGGGTTTATCCCAGCAATGCAAGGACTCTTCAACACACACAAATCAATCAATGTGATAAATCATATTAACAAATTGAATGTGAAAAACCATATGATCATCTTAATAGATGCAGGAAAAGCTTTCGACAAAATTCAACACCCATTTATGATAAAAGCCCTCCAGAAAGTAGACATAAAGGGAACTTACCTCAGCATAATAAAGGCCATATATGACAAACCCACAGCCAACATCGTTCTCAATGGTGAAAAACTGAAACCATTTCCTCTTAGATCAGGAACAAGACAAGGTTGTCCACTTTCACCACTATTATTCAACATAGTTTTGGAAGTTTTAGCCACAGCAATCAGAGAAGAAAAAGAAAAGAATTCAAATAGGAAAAGAAGAAGTAAAACTATCGCTGTTTGCAGATGACATGATACTATACATACAGAATCCTAATGATGCTACCAGAAAACTACTAGAGCTAATCAATGAATTTGGTAAAGTAGTAGGATACACAATTAATGCACAGAAATCTCTTGCATTCCTATACACTCATGGTGAAAAATCTGGAAGAGAAATTAAGGAAACACTCCCATTTACCATTGCAACAAAAAGAATAAAATACCTAGGAATAAACCTACCTAAGAAGACAAAAGACCTGTATGCAGAAAACTATAAGACGCTGTTGAAAGAAATTAAAGATGATCCAAACAGCTGGAGAGATATACCATGTTCTTGGATTGGAAGAATCAACATTGTGAAAATGACTCTACTACCCAAAGCAATCTACAGATTCAATGCAGCCCTATCAAACTACCAATGGCATTTTTCACAGAACTAGAACAAAAAAACTTCACAATTTGTATGGAAACACAAAAGACCCCGAATAGCCAAAGCAATCTTGAGAAAGAAAAAAGGAGCTGGAGGAATCAGGAGCCTGGATTTCAGACTATACTACAAAGCTACAGTAATCAAGGCAGTATGGTACTGGCATAAAAACAGAAATACAGATCAATGGAACAGGAAAGAAGGCCCAGAGATAAACCCACGCACATATGGTCACCCTATTTTTGATAAAGGAGGCAAGAATATACAATGGAGAAAAGACAGCCTCTTCAATAAGTGGTGCTGGGAAAACTGGACAGCTACATGTAAAAGAAGGCAATTGGAACACTCCCTAACACCATACACAGAAATAAACTCAAAATGGATTAAAGACCTAAATGTAAGGCCAGACACTGTAAAACTCTTAGAGGAAAACATAGGCAGAACATTCTATGACATAAATCACAGCAAGATCCTTTTTGACCCACCTCCTAGAGAAATGGAAATAAAAACAAAAATAAAAAATGGGACCTAATGAAACTTAAAAGCTTTTGCACAGCAAAGGAAATCATAAACAAGATGAAAAGACAACCCTCAGAATGGGAGAAAATATTTGCAAATGAAGCAACTGACAAAGGATTAACCTCCAAAATTTACAAGCAGCTCATGCAGCTCAATATCAAAAAAACAAACAACCCAATCCAAAAATGGGCAGAAGACCTAAATAGACATTTCTCCAAAGAAGATGTACAGATTGCCAACAAACACTTGAAAGGATGCTCAGCATCACTAATCATTAGAGAAATGCAAATCAAAACTACAATGAGGTATATAAACTCACACTGGTCAGAATGGCCATCATCAAAAAAATCTACAAACAATAAATGCTGGAGAGGGTGTGGAGAAAAGGGAACCCTCTTGCACTGTTGTTGGGAATGTAAAGTTATACAGCCACTATGGAGAACCATATGGAGGTTCCTTAAAAAACTCAAAATAGAACTACCATATGACACAGCAATTCCACTACTGGGCATATA
This sequence comes from Eubalaena glacialis, assembly GCF_028564815.1. Taxonomy (NCBI): domain Eukaryota; kingdom Metazoa; phylum Chordata; class Mammalia; order Artiodactyla; family Balaenidae; genus Eubalaena; species Eubalaena glacialis. The sequence continues at coordinate 128,624,637 of NC_083720.1, read as the reverse complement.
CCCTGAGAAAACCATAATTCAAAAAGAGTCATATACCACGATGTTCATTGCAGCTCTGTTTAGAATAGCCAGGACATGGAAGCAACCTAAGTGTCCATCGACAGATGAATGGATAAAGAAGATGTGGCACATACATAAAATGGAATATTACTCAGTCATATAAAGAAATGAAATTGAATTATTTGTAGTGAGGTGGATGGACCTAGAGTCTGTCATACAGATTGTAGTAAGTCAGAAAGAGGAAAACAAATACTGTATGCTAACACATGTATATGGAGTCTTAAAGAAAAAAAGAAACTAAAAGGTTCTGAAGAACCTAGTGGCAGGAAAGGAATAAAGACGCAGATGTAGAGAATGGACTTGAGGACACGGGGAGGGGGAAGGGTAAGCTGGGACGAAGTGAGAGAGTGGCATGGACATATATACACTACCAAATGTAAAATAGACAGCTAGTGGGAAGCAGCCGCATAGCATAGGGAGATCAGCTCAGTGATTTGTGACCACCTAGAGGGGTGGGATAGGGAGGGTGAGAGGGAGATGCAAGAGGGAGGAGATATGGGGATATATGTTTACGTATAGCTGATTCACTTTGTTATAAAGCAGAAACTAACAACAACAACAAGAAAAAGTTCATTTCTCAGGTCCCTCTGAGCAATTCCCCACAATACAGGAAAAATTACTGGTAAACTTGTATGTTTTATACATAATCCCTGCTCGGCTCACAGTCTACATTTTATATACTGTTTCTTGGAAAGTTTCTTGTAGTACATTTAGACAAACCAGTTGATTTATAGCTACACAGTGTGTGATTATCACTGGGCTCACTTAAAATGAGACTCTTAACTTTTTTTTTTGCTTGAGTCTCTGAAATCATCAGAGAATCTTTGGGTGTCTTTGATCAGCAAATTGGGAAAACATATTTTTAAAACAACAATCCATTATAGGAAATTTAATTTCCAAAAATACTGAAAACCAGAATCTAACTTTACTTCTTCTAAAAGTCCCTGGCACAGAGTTTGTTTCCATAGTTATAAGGCAATAGAGAAGGAGTAAAACTGAAACTCATTAAAAAGAAGACAAATAAAAACGTTTAAGCATCTTTTAAAATGAGAAAATATTTGGAATACCTGGAAGTAGATAATACCTAAGTATTGATAAAGATTAGTATTGATATGTAGCTGTTTCTAAACATTTTGTAAAAAAATTTAAATTGGAAGGAAAATTGAAAGGCAATTCCTTGGTCCACGGCTCCTTAGCCCTAATGCAGCTGCTCAGAGGCAACAACTAGTATGGCTTTCATTTTCAGTCCTTATTGTTATTCTATATACTTAAATAATGTGCTGGTACTACTATTTCTTTATTTATCAGTGTTTCTAATCTGACAGACTCTCTGTTTTACGTGGCAAGTCAGTGCTTTTGTATATGGGATGATCACTGGTGTATTTGAAATGATTTCCACAATCTTACTTTGTGTTTCTTTTAGTCCAACGCTTTTCCCTTCCTCCGTCCTTTTCTGTCGTCTTCAATTTATCAAGATTTAGAAAATTCTCTTATTTGCTTCAGCTAGTTTAGAAGTTATGAATTGTATCTTTGCTGGTTACTTACCTTAACAAACTTACATTGACTGATTTTCCAATGTTAAACCAAATTTAGGATTAACATAAATCCACTTTTGTCACGAGGTAGTATTCTTTTCATATATTGCTGTTTCTGAGTTGTGACAACTTTAGGATTTTTTGTATCATTGTTTATGAGTGAGATTGCCCGTCACTTTCTTCTCTTTTACTGACATTACTGGGATTTGCTATCCAGGCGATGCTAATTCTTAAAATCAGTTGAATCAGTTGAGAATTGAAACGTATTTTTAATTCTTTGGAAGAGTCTGTGTACATTAGAATTATTCACCCTTAATGTTTAGTAGAACTCAGCAGTGAAACAATCTGGACCTGAAATTTTTGAGGTAGAAAGTTTTAAATTATTGACCTGAGTAATTTAATATTAAAATGTTTTCAGAATTTATTTATCTCTTACAAATTAAAGCATTTTTGTCTGTAAAATCTGTAATGATATCAGCTTTTTCATGACTAAACTGGTTATTTCTCTCTCCATCAGCTTATTAATTTTAATAATCCTTTTTTAACTTTTTAATTTTTAAAAAAATTTTAGCTGCGCCACGCAGTATGTGGGATCTTAGTTCCCCATCCAGAGATCGAACCTGTGCCCCCTGCAGTGGAAGTGCGGAGTCTTAACCACTGGACCGTCAACGAAGTCCTAATGGTCTTTTCAATCACTTGTGACTTTGTCGAACCTCTCCATTGTGTATTTGTTTTCCATTTTTCTTATTAACTCCTCTTCACTTTTCTTTCTTTGATATTATTTGTCTTCCAAATTCTTGTCTTGGATTCTTATCTCATTTATTTAAGACTGTACAGTTTTCTCTACATGGTGGTTTAGTTGCATCCCATGAATTTTGGTATGAAGTATTTTCATTTAAAGAAGTGGATCTGAGTGGAGCAAGAGGAGTTGTGTGGTGAATGCTGAGATGCACTTCCTTATCACCCTTCGGAAGGGAATAGCGGATCCCGTCAATTACTGAGAATCCTCCAGGCAGAAAGCCTTCCGCTCTAGGCCCCCTTCACGTACTGCCTTGACTGATGAGAGCTGCCTCATTCAAGGTTATGCCTCCTGCCTCGGGTACTCTGCACCCAGTGCCTGGTTGATCTGGGCTACAAATTCCCCACCCTCTCTCCCAACTTAGGACAGCACTTAAGGGTCAGCTTCAAAACTCCCTCCGGAGTCAGCTCAGGTTTCTTCAGATATTTCATCACAGCTATACTTCCCCGTCTGTCCAATCTTGTTTTCTTCCCTTTCTTCCATCAGATATTGATCCTAAGAGGACTCTTTAAAAATCTTCTGACAGAGTAACCTCTGTGTCATTCTTCTTCTCAGAGAATGAAACCTATGAGAGAAGGCTTTCTGGAGGAAAGGACATTCAGCCTGGAACTAAAGGAGTTCTATTTAAGAATATGTACACTGAGTACCAACAGCTCACAAGGTTGGAGAGTAGGTGTTTGCACATGTCTGTGTGCTAAAGTGGAGGGATGCTGGGGAAGCATGTGTTATGAGAGATAGAACCAGAAAGGCAAACTTTACCTAAATTACACAGGGTCTTATAATCCACCGTGAGATGTTTGGGGCCTTACATCCCACTACTAGTACTATAGCCGTGGGTGCCAGGCACAGCTCATGAATTAGAAGAGCTAGGTGGGAACTCTTTACTGCATAGAATTCAAGAGTATAAAGGGAGCCAGATTTCCTTCAAATAATAAAGATATTGTCATTTCTTGAAGTGTGAGAGCACTTAGCCAACCACAAATGTTTGCAGATAAAATGATCACTAAATGATTACAGAATTTCTAACTACCCTATTCCTCATTAGAAGTCCATTTCACTGTTGACTTACCCAGCAGGATTTTGGAAAATGTTTTTACCCTATGGGGACCACGCAGCCTTCTCCTCTTATGACTTGTGGGCAAATAGCACCCTCTGGGAAAATTCTACTGCACAATGTCAGTGTTCAGATATGCAACCAGATCACTGCTGTGCTTTATTAAAGGCATAAATCTGAACTTGTGCTGAATATGTGCAAAGTAAATTTGATTTGTACACCTTTATAACATAAAAGAGTTGCTCCAGTTTCCAAAGGCGGCCTACTTACTGTCTCATTAAAGGATCAGCAACACAGTAATATTTTCCAATAGGTGATATCATTGACAGGTCTGCATTTCCTTATTTCAAATTCAGTGGAGAATTCAACGTAGTCATAAGTAAAATCCAAGCAAATACCTACTTCTTCAATTGTTATTCATCAGATATGGAAAATAATGATTTTATGATTACAAAAAATGCAGTTAAAATTAGGCCTTTCGGTTAGAAAAAGAAATTTGTATAAGTATTTAGCGAATCTACGTAGGCGTGGGTGACAGAAGGAGCATGAAAGAGGAGGAAGAGAGGAAAGTGAGGAAATATCTGCCTGTGCTTGATTGAAGAGAAAAATAATGATGATTTTCTAAAGATTGGAATGAGCTCTTCAAAGATCTGCCACCAGCAGAAAAGTCAGCGGAGTCACTTTGATAACGAATTCAGCTGCAAGTAGCAAACCCTGTTGCATAATACAGTACTTCAGAAGCAGTGTCGCAACTCCTGAGTGACACGCTGTGAACCTCACCAGCTAAGCGTATCCAGGAGAAAACGATGTTTGTGTATAAAGTTTCATAAAAGGGGCTGGTAGGCATAGGGATATTTTGTGGTTTCTATTCGGTTCAGAGTAGCTGCTGCAATAATTGAAAGCAGCAACATTCAGTCGCTCAACACAAGGGAGGTTATTTCTCACACGTACAGAAATCCAGTGAGGACAAATCATATGTTCCCACCTACCTGCTGTGGAGGCTGCGAAATGTAAGCCGTGCCTGTGAAGCCACTTCTCAATGTCACCTTTGTACTCTGGCAGATTTTAGTGTGCAGTTAACTCTCCTCCACGTGTGCCGTCACTGTCCTCAGAAAATAGCAACAGATCCCCTTTTGATGTGTTTTTCTGATCATTTCTGCATTGGAATGCACACATCTGATCTACGTCTAGTCCTCTGCCTTCATTTAGAAATAAAAAGGATTCTATTCGGTTCAATGTAACACAAATTTTTGTACTAAATATTATAGGGATCTAAGATTGTTGCAGGGCAACTGTAGAGTCTGTGAATATTAATAGTAAATAAGATATTGTTAGGCTCCTCAGGGAACACATAGAGAAGATGTTCTAATAAAACCCAATTTCAGTACAATGCAGTAAGTACTAGGCTCCTTTAAGAGTATCAGAGGTTTACTCTTTTTTATATTTTAATGAAGCATCATTCATTGGAGGATTAATTGTCACAAATTATCACAATTGTGCTGACATTTGAATTAAGTTGATTTATGTCACATGCCAAAAAATGAAATAAACTTTATAAGATTTTAGTAAATTTCTAAAATGTAACCATATTGAGAACTTGGCATCGCATCAAAAATGTCTGAGATTTTAAAGAAAATTCATCTCAATTCTGTCTTTCCAAAGTGGAGGAAGAATGTCAGTCAGACTCAGAGTAGCCAATGTCATTTTTAATTCCGTAACATAACACATGGAGTCAGTCTATTATTGACAACTAATGATTGATATTTTGTTTTAATGAGATTTAGTTCAACAAGTTCTCCCAGACTGAGGCGTCTGAGAAGTCACACAGTAGCACAACCACAGCACATACAATAAATAGTTCATCTCGACTATATCATTACTTTCTATGTTATTCAGTGTTTTCCACAGCCCAGATTTACTACTCCTAATTCCACTCTTATACTTTTTGATCAAAAATCGAATGCATTTTGGAACTTCATGTGTAATTAGATATTGTAATGGAAAAAATCAAACCCAAAGGGTCTGGATCTGCCATTGTGTGACCCGAAATATGCATTTAAACATGCAGTGTCTTAGCAGTTTCCTCCTGTGTGAAATCAGAGTTTCAGATTAATGAAGCTTCAGTGCCCTATGTATCTTGTTTGGTGAGTCTATTATTCTAATACATTTCTGTATAACTATGTTGTCTATGCAGGGAATTTCAATGTAAAAAAAAAGTCCAGTGGACATAGGATATTTCAATAATAGCCCTTTTGTTATTTAGATGTAAACTTACCTACTTGTTCAATTTGGAAGTCAGTTTGTTTATGCTACCTTCTGTTTATGTCTTTAGCTTCTTCTGTGCTATATCTCTCTTATCCCCATCCCCATGAACGCAAAGTATTGACTACCTGAAACTTACTTCATAAGCTACAAGCTTAAAACCTTGCACAATTCTTATGTTTGTCAAAACTCTGCTGAGGAAGATAATATACTGAAAAGAAATAGGCTCGGTTTTGGGAATACTTCCAGTTGTGAGTCCTTGGCAGGTTTGGACTTCCACTGGAGAATAAGAGTAGCCAAAGTTCTAGTTCAAAATCTTTTGAAAGATAAAGCTATGGGGATTACTCTAATGTATTCAAGGTGTGCATGGACTTTGAGTACAGCTAATAATAAGCTCCCTGGAAAATATGATGAAGACATTGGCAGATTATCAAAGTTCAACAAAATCAACTTCACGCACATCCGAGACTACCGTTTCCAAAATAGATTGCTGGATTGCAGGTTTACTGTTTCATTTGGAATGTTAACTTTGGGAGTATGGGAGGCATTTTTCATAATCACAGGGAAGGAGACCAGAGCTTTGCTCCCCACCTTCAGTATGTGTCCTGATGCTGTTGTCTCTTAGCATCTGAAATTCAAAGTAGCTTCCTCCAAAGCAGAAGGCCACCCAGGAGCTGGAATGAGATGAACATGAGGAGGAATTTGTGGTGAAATTTGGCTGCAGTCCCTGAAAGCCCCCTTTCCTGTATTTTTAAAAGAGTGTTGAGTAATATTTGAGTGCTTATAATGGGATAGATGTTCTACCCACCAAACTCGGCCTCTAGGGATTCTGGAGCCGCACTGTATTCTTCTCAGAGTGATCAGTCTTCAGAAGTGACAAAAGATATTACTTCTGGGTTCAAAAATACAGAGAAACTAATAAAACTATTTCAGATCATGAGAATTTCCCCAGTAATCTAGCTACATCCAGGATTCATAGAAAAGGGTTTAATTTTCATAACTGAATATACAAATGCCCTTTCTCTTGAGGAATTACATCACTTCTAGCAGTCGTTTTCAGCTAAGGAGGGGACGTGAAGGTTGTATCAGAGTCACTTGTGACACTTTTTCAACTCTCACATTCTCTCCTCTTGACAGACTCCATTTCTCCCCGAGATTCTGGGGAATCCCTGCCCCCGGGCAGCATGGCTATAATCTGTCACTGTGATCAATAGTTACTTGTAAGAGTGGGTTGTGGCTTCTGGATATTGGAGTGGGACAAAGGTTGAGAAAGAGCTCCTCTGTCTTGGGACAATGCTTAACGACAGTGTCCCAAGCTCTTTGGGGATTTACAAAGTTAGTAACGGAGACCTGCAGGCGGTGTTCATTATTTTTTAAAACAACCTTGTGGAAACTGTAAACCTACTGACAATAAAGCTGCTTCAGCTGCTGGATAAAACCTTGTCTCTCCTCTATGGGCTAAAATTATATCAACTCATGGTGATAAGCGAACTATCACAATCTCTGTGCAAGCTCTGATGAATACTTACATATTCCTTGGCGAATAGAAATGGAAAAAATGAATTTCTATTTAATTAAGTCTGGTCATTTGATCGGTAGACTGTTTCAAAACATGGAACACATAGAAGAAAAATAATTCCAAGGGCATGTGGCAACTCAAAATTTTGGCAACCATTGACCTCAAATGAGATAGAATTCAGCACAGGAGAAGTATCTGTTGATTTCCCTTTAATCAATAACTTATTAATAGCAGCATCTATATGTATATATGGGCACAGATATGTATATTGTTCTAAAATAGGATGGAAGAAAGAACATCAAACCTATTAATTAAGGAGAGAGTTCTCTATATATTGACAGCTGTAACCATTATTAATTTTAATTATGATCTTCTAAAATTATTCATGTTTTATTATCTTCAGTAAATTTGAATTCCACACCCTTACTCTGCCCGGGATGGGTGATGTGGGTGATAAGACTGTGGGAGACCCAAATTTAGAATGCATTTTTACCAAATTACTCTCATCAGTAAGTTCTGGGTCTTAAGGTATGAGTGACTGACTTAAAAATATATCTGCTAATATGAATCTCATTAAAGTAGTTATTACTACTTTTGGTATAATGGTTGATAAATTAGAGTCTGGACACTTAGATCTCTTTCTTTCTATTATAGAATTAGCATGAATTTCTACCAGCAACTTATTATTAGAAAAGTTGTTGTCAAGGCAAGAAAATCATAAAGCAGAGATAGGAGCCTTTGAAAGCTACCAGGCTTTTAACTTTCAGGGAACAGAAAGCTCTTTGTCCTTTTCTCTATTTTCTTCCTAATTCCAATTAGAATTGGAGGGAGAAGGATGAAAAGTGACAGGGCTCTGTGAAATGGCAGTGAGAAGGGTGACAAAGGTTTGAGATGAACAAATATCTGGGTCTGTTGGTTTGATTTCCAAGGTATCGGTAAGAAAACAATGAAAGAAGGCTGACTTGCTGACTTTCCTTCATGGAAGAAAGGTGTCATTTAACTCTGAAACTAAAGTGCATTCTAGAAGGATTCTACTTTTTAAAACAATAGTTAACAAGTTCTTGAGACTCCAGGTCATCCTTTTAAGTTGCTTGAAGAGAGAGCAATAATACACTGTAAATATCAACCTCAGTCCACTAACATATTTATTTAACAATAGCTTGGCACTCTTGGAGTGATTCTGGACTGCATCATTTTCAGTGTTCAACTGGTGGTCATAGCGACTCTTCAGTCAGATTTTGACAAAAGGAGGTTGGGCAGAGAAAGAAAGAAAAGACATGAAGTCTGCCAAGCATTTGCCTTGTGAAATAACATTATAGGGATTCATCTTTTTGAAATCCCTTTCTCATCTCTGCTTGTTTCCATTGTAAAGCAGGAATAATAATCGGGAACTTGAAAGCAGTTTGACATCTGTTCCACTTCATGTGTCTAATATCTCTCCTCCACCAGCATGCACTCTATCTAGACAGCAGAGGAGAGAAGCCCAGAGCACAGCCATCAGAGAATCAGCATAATGCAGACCCTTTGTTCTGTGGTCCAGAGTGTCAGAGGGCTCGGAACAAAGTCAGGAAGAGAGTTTTTCAGATGCTCTGAGAACCTAGCAAACAACTGCCAGGAAAAGTCAGAGATCATTGCATTGTCCATCTGTCAGCAGTTGTGAAGTGATCTTTCCCCTGCTCAGAACTTAGTGCATTTTTTATCCTTTGTATTCTTCTTCCCCATCACAATACTTAATGCAGTACTCTGTATGCACATCGGCCTCTCAACAATTGTGGGCAGGTTGGAAATATGATAAATTTGAAATAATAGGATGGGGCAGGGTGAGGGCCATGAAAATGCACCACTTGGATCTAACGTGGGGAACGTAATTGATAGGTGGTCCCACCGATGCCTTCCAAGTCCTCCCTTGTGTTTGTACGGGGCTTGCTCTTGGCCGGGCTGCTCCTGTGAGGGCAGGACTCTTCTCATGGGTGACTTTAGCTTGCAGACTCTCTTTAGACATACCCAAGACCGTCTGGAGCTGTGCTGCAGTGTTAGACCCTCCCTACCAGCCCTCCCTCCTTTTCCCTCTTCTTCCACAGGAGTCAGGGCTGCGGTGCCCTCCGGAGGTTTCCCCGGCTCCTCCAGCGTCCTCCCCTTCACCCTATAAAAGGGATTTTCTCCAATGAATCTCTTGCAGGTCTAATACTGTGTAGGCAACTGCTCCTCAGAGGACCTGAGCTGAAACAAAAGGGAAAGAGATTTTCTCCCACACTTTAGAGCTCTAAATTTGATGTGAATAATGCATTAGAGAAAAACTAAGGGACAAAAAGCAGATATTCTAATGGAATTCCAAACTGTGCTTGGTCACCCTCTCTCTCCTTTAACTGTTTTGCCTCTTCCCGGCCCATAGCAGGGGTTGGTCAACATTTCGGTAAAGGGCAAGATAGTAAATGTTTTATGCTTATGGGTGACATGGTCTCTGCTGCAACTACAAAACTCTGCTATTGTAGAGTAAAAGTACCCAGAGGCAACACATAAAAGAGCGGACATGGCTGTGTTCCAGTAAAACTTTATTTAAAAAAAAACAGGTGGTAGGGCATGTTTGGCCTGTGGGCCATAGTTTGTGGACCCCTGGTCTTTCAAGTTCATACTGGAAATTTCCTTTGGCTGAATTATTCAATCACTTATTTAGGCCCCTGGAGACTGAGAAGACCATTTAAAGCTAAAAAGAACAGGAGGCTCTGTGTTTTGCATTGGCATCTTCTCCCTTACAGATACCTCACCCTGTAGTCAGCATTCAAGGCCCTCTTTCCTGGGGATCCGGTGTCTTATGTGCTCCCAGAACTCTGTCATTTGCTTATAAATTTGCTAAGCACTCCACTTCCTATTCTAAGAAAGGAAACTTCATTTTTCTTGTTGCTGGAAATTTTAAAACTGAAATATAACAAGACGATGACTGCATCTTACAAAAGCTTCTAGCAACTACAATAGGAGTCACCATGGCAACGCACATTTTTTTGGATTAAGGCATTTTGGAGTGGGAGCTGATGAGGAAAAGAAAATGCTGCATGCAGCCAACTGAGGTTTTGACTTTAGCTAGAAAAAATACCTTGAAGTCTCCCCAGAAGTGTAGGGATTGAGAAAAAGGAAGTAGAGCTGAGGAAGGTCCCATGGCTGAGAACAAACCCAGGTAGGAGGTGAATCAATCAAGTGGCCAGGTATTCTGCAGCCGCAAGTGAGATGGGAAGGTTTTACTTCCCTGATTATGCTTAATTGGTGGTGAATTTTGGTATTTTGTGATTCATATTTTGTATGCTTGAAGTCACTTTATTCATATCCTTGCTCAGATATCACACTTGGATTTTACTATTCTCGAAAAAAGGATTTAGCAAAGGGCACTGGACCCGTTTGGATTGTCTTTGGCACTTGTTGTTCCAAACTTCAAGACAGAATGGCAGAAAATGGCCTCAATACTTGGAAAAAGAACTGGGATGGTGGCAATGTAAACACTGACTCTCCCTCTTGAGAGAGATTCGTGACTCAGAATGGATTTCCAAGCCATATCCTTTCGTCTCTTGGCACTTCACCCTGATCCCGTTGTCCTTCCCTCCCTCTTTGTTCTTGTTGAGGACTGAGATAGAGCCAAGCCAGCAACAAGTAATAGATGATAAAACTTCATTTACACAGAGCCTCTTAAAAATAGTAACAGTCTGCAATACTTTTAATGAAGCACCCATAGTTGTGAGGATTAATCATTTAATTAATGATAACATATAATTAATATAAATCATTAGTGACAATAATAATCGTTATAAAGTGGTAGACTAAGCAGGATCACAATGACTACTAAAATAATAATGAAATGTGTATCATCTCATTTGATTTATACAACATCTTGTGTAGTTGGCATTTTATAGATTAGAAAATTTAGGCTCAGAGTTTAATTCTGATTAATCGATTCTACCAAGGGCATAAAGCTGATAATTCATAAAGTGGAAATTTTTGGCTAGTCTGGCCTCTAATGACTGAGAAAATGGTTAGGCTCAGAACTTTGAAGTCAGATGATCTGGGTTTGAATCCCAGTTCTACTCGTTCATAGTAAGTTACTCAACCTCTGTGTCTGCCCCGCAGGGCGGTTAGAGGATTAAATGAGTAGTATTTGGATAATGTTTAGAACCACGTTCAGCATACTTACTATTATTAGTGTTTGTAAAATAAATAATTATACCACACTGGTTCTGAGAATTTGAATAAATTAGCTGACATTAGGAGATCTACCTAACCTTTCTAAGCTTCCATTTCTATTTATCTGCAAAATGGAGCTAATAATGGTATCTACCTTACAGTTATTTACAAGCCTAATTGGACTTAACGTAAGTACCTCATTACAGTATCTGGGACTATTAAGGGCTCTATTTTTGTTAGCTATTGAACTAGTCTGGGTTCTCTAGAGAAACAGAACAAATTATATAAATATATAATATAATATAATATGATATAATATAATATAATATAATATAATATAATATAATATAATATAATATAATATAATATAATATAATATATTTTAAACTATAAGGAGTTGCCTTATACAGCTGTGGAGGCTGAGAAGTAAGTCCATGATCTGCAGTCAGCCAGCTGGATACCCAGGGGAGACAATGGTGTGAATTTCAATCTGAATCTGAGTCTAAAGGCAGAAGATCAAGGTCCCAGCTCAAAGACAGTCAAGCAGAAAGCATTTGTTCTTTATCAGCCTTTTATTCTATTCAGGCCTTCAATGAACCTCACCCACATTGGGGAGGGTGATCTGTTTTATTCAGGCTAACAGTTCAAGTGTTAATCTCTTTCAGAAACACCCTCCCAGACACACTCAGAAATAATGCTAGTAATGGACTGAATGTTTATGTCCCTCTAAAATGTATAGGTTGAAATCCCAAACCTCAAGGAAATAGTATTAGGAGGTGGGAGTCTTTGAAATGTGATAGGGTCATGAGGGTAGAGCCCTTATGGAAGAGTTTAGTGCCCTTTATAAGGGAGACCCTAGAAAGATCCCTTCCTCCTTTCACCCATGTGAGGTGACAGGGAAAAGACAGCTGTCTGGGAAGTGGGCCCCCAACAGACACTGAATCTACTGGTGTCTTTATCTTGGACTCCAGCCTCCAGAACTGTGAGAAGTACATTTCTGTTGTCCATAAGCCACTCAGTTTATGCTATTTTGTTATAACAGCCCAAATGGGCGAAGACAATGTTTAACCAGATATCTGGGCACCCAGTGGCCCAGTCAAGTTGCTGCATACAATTAACCATCCAAGCTAGTATGGTTATTTTTGTTGTTATTGTATTATCTTCTTTTGTGGAGCTGAAATCTATGCAGATAGATCAACCACATGGGCATTGAAATATAGACAAGTATAAATGGCTAATGTGGGTGATGTGCATAATATTTTCAATTTCGTAGGAGCACACACGTTATTCAAAGATTAATCTGCTTGGCTGACAAAATCATTTCAACTACATTTTAAGGACATTTCTTCTTACAGAGAAACATCTTGTTCAGGTACCAGACAACTTAAGAATAATGGGTTGATTTAAAAGACAGTAGACTCAAAATTGACCACTGTATGAAAAATCATTAGGACCTTCCTTAAGTGTTGGAACTTTAAGGCATCGATTGGACAGCAGACTTTTAAAACTGCGAAATTAAGGCAGAGTTCTTGCCAGACAAAGCACCTTTGCCTGTGAGGGGAATTTGTGAAATGTCACAGATGGTTTACTAACAAAGACCCAGAGGAAATTCTTACAACCTATGAGCAAAGCGGCAGGTGCAGGACATAACTCCCCTCAATCTGCCCCTATGAACACGTAGAGCCTCAGCCTGTGTAACCCGGGAAGACCTGGGCCTGTGTGTGATACAGCCCCTGCCTACCTCTCCAGCTCTATCTATGTCTCCTCCCCCTTTCTCTCCTTCACTTACGTTCGACTTTTCTTAGCTCCATAGTTAGCTGTGCTGTGCTCGCTTTCAGGGCTTTGCACCTGCTACTCCTTTCTGTGAAGAATGTTATGTCCTCACTCCTGCCTAACTCCTTCTCATTTTTCTGTCCTAGTTTAGCTATCATTTTTCCAAGGGGGTTTCCACGATCCCCCAGGCAAGATTAGACCTCTCTGATGTATGCTCCAAGAACATTATTTTCCAGTGTTATAGCACCCATCTCCCTTAATTATTTTTCTTACTTCATATTTTAGTAACTATATGTACCAAGACCATGTAAACTCCTGAAGGGCAGGGCCTGCGTTCATTCCATATTCTCCATTCTTACCACAGTGTCTGACACATAGTAGGACCTCATTAAATACTATCTTTGATTGAATCTAAGATGCATTGATTGTAAGACACACCAGTATTTCATCTACCTATAGGAAGAAAAAAACTTCCAATTAAACTACGACATCACACTTTTTTTACCATTTAGCATTTTTTTAAAGATTTTTTTTTTTTGATGTGGACCATTTTTAAAGTCTTTATTGAATTTGTTACACTATTGCTTCTGTTTTTTGGTTTTTTGGCCGCGAGGCATGTGGGATCTTAGCTTCCCGACCAGGTATCAAACCTGCACTCCCTGTATTGGAAGGCGAAGTCTTAACCACTGGACCACCAGGGAAGTCCCACCATTTAGCATTTTTATTCTGTATTTAATAGAAGACATTGTTTAGTCTTGTGTAGGTATAGATTTTTATCACATATCACTCTTGTACTTATATGAAAGGAAAAAGTGGAATAAATTTGTAAGTACATGTCTTAAACATCTTCATATTCAGAATCTGACTCTTCTGATCATTTTATTTTTTATTGTGGTTAACTATACATCACATAAAATTTAGCATCTTAACCATTTAAAATGCACAGTTCAGTGGCATTAAGTACATTCCCATTGTTGTGAGATTTATTTTTTACCACTTAGTTTAGGTGTTCTTTTTTCCTCTGCCCCATCCCCCCCACCCTCAAAATATCCTCTGTGCCATCAAGCACATTGGGGATGGCACATCTTAAAAAGATGATCAACTATTGTCTCTGAGAATTTCTTGTAAATTTCACACCCATTCCTCAAGAATTCATATACACATGTCCAGGCAATGACTCCATCATGACTGCTGCTAGGCCAAAGTGATATTAAGATGCATCCTATTTCTGGAGTTGTTGAAAGTGAAAAAAAGTGAAACAACAAACATGGCATTTGCCAAATAAATACTGTAAAGTCTACAAATATATGTAAGAAGTTCTATGCACGTATATATGTAGGTTGGTAGGTAGCAATGACATTTTGTGCTCAATATGTCTGTAAAAAATGAGGAGGCCACTTCTGATTGGGTATAGACAGGCCTCCTTGAGAGGTTTAGAGGTCAAGGCAGGAGAGTTGCTCCCTCGTCTTTCTCCTGCTTCCTGCCTCTGTATGGCTGGAGGGAGGAGAGGGCTGGAGATTTCACTCACAAGGAGGAAACTTGGCTATATCTTTCTTTTGAGCTTTGGTCCTTTTCCCACCAGCCTCTTGCCTTCTCATTCTCTGACTGAATTTATACATGGTGACTTAGGATCCTGATTTTGTTAAGGTATGAGGACACCATAAATTGTATCTAGTCAAATCCCTTTATTTTATAGAAGAGGAAATCTGATACCCATAGGGGTAAGAGGAAAATTGTTCATACTCACGTGTGGACAAATATAAATCAGAGAAAATTGAGTAGATGCTCCAGTGAAAGGTCATAGGCTAAGTGTCTGGGAAGCCTAAACTCATAATACTTACACTGTTTGAAAGCATCTGTTATGGGCTAAATTGTGTTCCTTCAAAATTCATATGTTGAAGTCCTAACACCTAGTACCTCAGAATGTAACTGTATTTGGAGGTAGGGTCTTTAAAGAGGTAAGTATGGTTAAAATGAGGCTGTTAGGTGGACCCTAGTTTAATCTGATGGGTGCCTTTATTTATTTATTTATTTATTATTATTTTACAGTAGGTCCTTGTTGGTTATCTATTTTAAAAACAGCAGCGTGGTGTCTTTATAAGGCAGAGGTTAAGACATACAGAAAGAGACACCAGGGATGCAGCAAGAAGGCAACCATCTACAAGCCAAGTAGAGAAGCTTCAGAGGAAACTAACCCTGCTGACAACTTCATCGTAGACGTCTAGCCTCCAGAGCTGCGAGAAAAGAAATTCCTGTTGTTTAAACCTTCCTGTGTATGGTATTTTGTTATGACAGCCCCAGCAAACTAATACAACATCTTAATGAGGGAAGAGAAGAGGGGATTCAGAAAGATAATTACAAATGAGGGAGGAGTGCACGCGAATGTTTTAATAACTTACAGCAAGATTGGGCTATTAGAGAGTGTTGTCCAAGGGGTCCCAGAAGAAACTAAATCTTCCATCAAATCACAGCACTCTTCTTCCCAAGGCACTCAAGGAAAATATAGAAGACATGGATCAAAGACAAGACTGCAGCGCTTTGTGGTGAGCAAGGCTATGTGTCGAATTCCATTAGAGAACTCTGGTTTGCTGGGCTGGGGAACAGAAGGCAGCCTTCTCTCCGTACCCTGGCTTCACACCAGTTTTAGCCTCCAGTTGGTTATGCAGGAGGAATGTACACAGAAGAGAAGAAAATGCCATTCTCGGCAGTTTCAGCTTTTTAATTTTATTGTTGAGTAAATCTGTGCTATTTATATTTCCCCATAAAGTCATCAATTTCATTAAAATTTTTAAATGTATTAGTACAAAATTGTACAGATTTTTCTTTTCTAATAAAAAATACATTTTCTGTATTTATTACAGACCTTTTCTCATTCCTTGTTTTGTTTGTCTTTTCCCTTCTTTTTCTTCCCTACTCTTTATTGCCTCAAAAGAGAATTTTATTTTAAACATCGTTATTGGAGTATAATTGCTTTACAATGCTGTGTTAGTTTCTGCTTTATAACAAAGTGAATCAGCTATACATATACATATATCCCCATATCTCCTCTCTCTTGCATCTCCCTCCCACCCTCCCTATCCCACCCCTCTAGGTGGTCACAAAGCACTGAGCTGATCTCCCTGTGCTATGCGGCTGCTTCCCACTAGCTATCTATTTTACATTTGGTAGTGTATATATGTCCATGCCACTCTCTCACTTTGTCCCAGCTTACCTTTCCCCCTTCCTGTGTCTTCAAGTCCATTCTCTACATCTGCATCTTTATTCCTGTCCTGTCCCTAGGTTCTTCAGAACCTTTTTGTTTCTTTTTTTTTAGATTCCATATATATGTGTTAGCATATGGTATTTGTTTTTCTCTTTCTGACGTACTTCACTCTGTATGATAGACTCTATGTCCATCCACCTCACTACAAATAACTCAATTTCGTTTCTTTTTATGGCTGAGTAATATTCCATTGTATATATGTGCCACGTCTTCTTTATCCATTCATCTGTTGATGGACACTTAGGTTGCTTCCATGTCCTGGCTATTGTAAATAGAGCTGCAATGAACATTGTGGTACATGACTCTTTTTGAATTCTGGTTTTCTCAGGGTATATGCCCAGTAGTGGGATTGCTGGGTCGTATGGTAGTTCTATTTTTAGTTTCAAAAGAGAATTTTAATTCTACT
This sequence comes from Eubalaena glacialis, assembly GCF_028564815.1. Lineage (NCBI taxonomy): Eukaryota > Metazoa > Chordata > Mammalia > Artiodactyla > Balaenidae > Eubalaena > Eubalaena glacialis. Next base: position 128,607,800 of record NC_083720.1, on the reverse strand, counting down.
GTATCTGGTTCCCTTGGAATCTTCAAAACACTTGTGCTCACATGCTGCCATTGCCTCTTAACCTGTGCTCTTAATGTTGGTTTCTTTGTGTCATAGGGGTCATGCTCTTTTCCAAGCTTATGAGACGATTCTCATGATAAATCGGTTTCAGACCTATGCTCTCCTTCTGAGTCTTCCTTATCTTGTTCTATTCTCCTGTACTGCAGCTTTTCTTCATAGGCTGTACTTTACTAGCTTGTTGTTTACTCTTCCTTGAAGGAAATGGATCTATACCTGGTGTTTATAAACACATACAATATGTAGATTGCCTTGATCTCACTCACCATCCACTTGAGTGTTTGTTCAATCCCATATGCATGACAAGAGAACAAATCGCTACACAGTTTCCATTTCCATTTCTGGAGTTTGGCAGCCTTCCACCTGATAAACCCTGTTGAGGTTCAATCATGTGACACCCCTCCTTCAGCTCCCCGTCCCCAAATTCCTTCTGTAACAATTCGAATCAGCACGCTAGATGAAAAAGAATACTCAGAATATTCTATTCTTAGGACCCTTCTTGTGCATGCACTTAAGACCTGTTCCTACTTTCTAGCCTGTTGTTTTCTGAGTGTTGCAGTCTCTATATGGAGAATAGAGAGGTATTACAGAAAGAGAGGTAGGGTGTCTTGGGGACGAAGAAGCATGAGAATATCATCTTGCTCGCCTCAAAAAATAGAATCCACGCAGCTGCAGGATTCATGCTCAATGTTTTAGTTAGGTCATATCCTCTTTTTGAGTGGGCAAACAGTGAGGAAATAAAAAGACATTTTCCTTTCCATTATCTTGCTTTTCAGAGAAACAGGTTTGCTCTCTTTTCAGAAGCAAAGTATTTGTGGGGCCTTTTCCAGTTCCATTTCATCATTTTAATTCTAGTTTTAGGCAAATGTATGAGTTTTCATCTTTTTCTCTGACCTCTAAGTGGGCAATAGCTATGTCTGTCTTGCCATTTTACTTCTGACATAGTGACAGTGTTTGGAACAACCTAGGTTCCCAATAAATAATTCATCTACTAAATTGATGTATGTCACCATTGTTATATTACTAGGGTATTAGGGAAAAATGTATCAAGGACAATTAGCCAGAAGAAATTTTAAACTAGGCTTTCCTATTAAGGTAGATTTTGTTAAAATTTCAGGGCCAATTTTATTTCCTTCCCACCTAGTAATGTGGCTATAGCTATAACATAGGCTAATGACTTGATTTGGAAACTTTGATATGCCAGAAATTGTATTAAGATCACTCGTTCATTCCACATGCATGCATTGAGTGCCTATTAAGGTTGGCTCCATGCCGTGGTAGAATTCTTTCCAGCCCCATGGGAATGAGGATTTGGAAGTGGCTATGGAAATACAAAGAGCACAGGTTAAATATACAAATATACTTTTATATTAAAATTATTGCAATCAATTGTGAGATATAATAGAGTTATATAAAATGTACAATGAGACACAGAAGGAGTGACATTTGAGTTCTGTTGTGGGTCTTTAGAGAAAGCTATAAAGGCTAAGAGTTATGGAGGATGGCGGTCTAAGAGGAAGAGCATTTCTGGGGAAGGTAGTAATACCTAGGGTCTGGAATAGTCAGGGATTTGCGTGTAGTTAATTGTGATCAAAATAAGAGGATGGAAAATAACTGGAAGTGTTTTGAAAATGCAGTTATCCATGGATCACTGAGGATAACTTTCACCTAGAATTCATGGACGGTACTAGATTCAGAAAGGTGGTGGACCATAAGCCAAAGTGATAATGCCTGGGGAAGACTTTTTGCTTTGCCTAATCGTGTTTATGTCCTGACAAAAGAGTCACAGATTCAATGTAGATACAAATAATCGAATACAGAATACACAGATGAGTGAATGCCTCAAGGAAGCATTATAGTGTAAGAGATAGAGAATGATAAGCCCCTGTTGGTTCACAGGTAGTTCCTCTTTACGAATTTGCAACATGCTGAGTGGTTGATAAAATTGAAAATGATCTTACCTTATCTCTAACTATATTCTTAATAGTTATCTCACTATTGATACCGAGCAGAAATATCTGCTGGGTCCAAGTGCAATATATTAGATTTAAAAACCTAGTTGTAGTCTTTTTTGAGAAGAAAACTGGAGAATGGGAGTATCTAGTAGGGCAACTGATTTATAATTTAACATAGTTTTCCTTTATAAAAATCATATAGACAACACTTTATTTTGAAGAATTAATTGTATAGCTTGACAAGCATTGGATTCTATCACTAAGCACTGGTTCTGAACTATTTGATATTTTAAAGTATTGTTCTGTCTCCTTGCTCCCTCTTTTTAGTTTTGGGTATTACAGTTACTAGATATCAGGATTGGGGGTCCTAGACTCTGTGGACGTGTGCTGTCCAATATGGTAGTCTTGAAACATGGTAGCTGTTGAACATTTGAAATGTGGGCAAGTCTGAATTGAGATGGGCTGTAAGTGTAAAATGCACAACTGATTTCAAAGACTTAGTTTGGAAAAGAGAACGTATTTCTTTCATAGTTAATGTATATATATATTGAAATAATTAATTTCATCTGTTTCTATTTTTTGATGTGACTACTAGAAAATTTTAAATTACATATGTGGCTCACATTACATTTCTATTGAATAGCATTGCTTGAGACTATAGAAAAGTTGTCATAGGATTGTGAGTCTAGTGATATAATTTGCTTACAGTGAACATGTAAGCTTTAATCATTCTGTTAGCCCAAAACATTCTGATAATAAGTGTCTCCAAATAAGTACCTATTAAATTCTTTTGTTTTTGTTTTTTTTTCCCTCATGAAGCTAAGGTGTTTTTAAGAGAATTTTCTCTTTAAGTCTTTGGCTGAATAACTTCTTGTCGATATAACAACAGTTTTGGTAATCTAGCAGTCACGATTACATTCCGGGCAAGGTCAGTAGGCTAACTGATCTTTCAAGTCTAGGGAAAGATAAATTTCAGCTTCTCTGATGGAAACGGCTTTGAACTAGAAGTCAGAAGACCTGGATTATAGCCAAAGCTCTCTTGGCCACTTAGAAACAGTCTGCATATTGGTTAGTAATAAATTATTTTGCTGGGAGCCAACCATATGTTTCCATATATATAAAAAGGGGAAAATTGATAATAGCAACCCAACCCACCCACAAGGTTATTATGGCAAGTTTATGTATAAGATGATAATTACAGTACAAGATGTGCTTAAGTTGTCATAACTTGCACTTTCATGAGGATTTTTGCCTACATGAAACTTTGCAATGTCTTTTACAGAATAATGGAAACCTGCTTCCCAATGCCCATAATTGGACAGTATATATTGTAATTGGTTATTATTGCTGTTCATCACCTTGGGATAAAAGAAGCTGGCAGGTTACCTCAAAGGACAGATCCAGTGATCTGTTGACCTTGATCCTGGATGAATCAATTTTTAAAAATCCATGCCTTTTAAAATGGGGGTAGAGTGGGGTGAGTCACAGAAAATCTCAGGCCTTTGAAACAATTCAGGAGAAAGACTCATGTGGCTGAAGTTTGAAAATCCAGTGTGGGTAATTGTTGATTATTAATTAATACTGAGTTGAGTAGCAAATAAAGGGATCTTTTCTGGAAATCTTTAGATGAATGTTTGTATCTTAAGGGTGTGATCCCTTCACTGCTTTAGTAAAGTACCTTATTAATTAATTGGGTTCAGCAAGGAGAAGGGAGTCTTTCTTGATCTTTGGCCAAAACTATCCCTTAAAATAGACCAAGAGAAGGAAATATAATCCCGTGGCATTAAATTGTGCCACTCAAAGGAGCTATTCTCAGCATCAAAATCACATATATTCTTTTGGAAATATTTTTGACTCTGCCCTTTTCCTTCCTTTCTGCATTAAAAATAATTTAAAAGCAAAATAAAAAAGATCTGCTGCTGCATCATCCTTTAACTATTTCTTTCCTCCATAAGATTCTACTTGGCTGAAATACATTTAGAGTTTCTTCAGTACCTATAGAAAAAGAGGCAAAACTTTTCCAGGATGTGGCTTCTATTTATGCTCGAAACTTGTATACTTAATTATTTGTCTGTATTAGCCCTCTGCTACATTTAATTTTGTTTTGTTTTGAAGTTATTTTTTTCATGCTTGGTTTATATGCTAGTCATTGTGCTAAATGATTTGCATGCATTATTTTACTTAATCTTCTCAAAACCTTAATATCACCATCTCAGAATTGAGAGGAAAACTGATGGAACCTAGCTCATCTCTAACTCAGAGCTCATCGTTTATTCCATGCCTGTGCTCTGTGCCCAATGCACACAGCTTGGAGAACAAGCAATGCCATATAACATTTAGTTTTCCGTTTAATCACTTCACCTCACTTGCCCATGTTAGCACTAAGTCACAAAGAGTCCTCCTCTTAAACTATATGTATTATCTTCTATACAATAAGCTCCTAGAGGGAATTATCACTTATGGTGTCTTTTGGTTACTGCTGTGTCTAAAACAATATCCTGGGCTAGTAGGAGGTAATAAAACTTTTTTGATGATGATGATGATGATGATGATGTTGATAACTATTAGAATGTGGTATTAATAGATGATTTCAATTTCTAGTCCCTTCCCACACACATTTTTAAAAACTTCAACCTTTGAAAACTTCCCACATTTCTCTATCCAGGCAGTTCAACTTCATTTCTATACTCCACATTCTGAACCTCCACAGAGTGGGAAGCTCAGCTAGCAGGATTTGAGAGGAACCGGTCTTCTTTTGAAATAAAAATTCATGGCAATCCCAGGGAGTGGCCATACCCCAACAAGACGGGGTTGAGACTAGGCTCATCTGTCGAGGATGTCAAAGCGAAGTTCAGTACTTTTCTGATTCATGGTTCTTAGCTAATAGAACTAATTATTAAAACTAATTAATTAAAACCTGCCTCTTGTAGCACACATACCACAAACAGTGGTACCGCACTCAGCGAATAAGTGGGTTTCACTGCAAATCCCGCGGAAACCCCATCTGTGCCTCCTCCAACCTATCAACTCATCTAAGCTCTTTGAGATCATTAAATGGCAATCCAATGGGAACAGCAATGTAGTGGCTGACAGTTTTTGTTTTAAATGCCTTCATTTGCTTTAGTTTTAGTTCCAAGCAAAATGCTATAAATAATGCACTGTACTTACATTTATAATTTAAATGCACACAGCATTATTATACTGTACTGCAACAGCAGCAGGAGAAGCTCTCTGATAATATATTGCCAGCATGCCAAAGACACTCTGTCCTTTATCAGAGTTTATCTCTCTCTCTCTCTCTCTCTCTCTCTCTCTCACACACACACACACAGAGGCTTGGTTTATGTTTGTGAGCAAGGATGTACACAGATATCACAAACACCTGATACTACAGAAGGGTGCTCAAAATCTAATCCAACGGAAAAGCTTTTGCACAGCAAAGGAAATCATAAACAACCCACAGAATGGGAGAAAATATTTGCAAACTATGCAACTGACAACGGACTAATCTCCAAAATATACAAACAGGTCATGCAGCTCAATATCAAAAAAACACAAACAACCCAATCAAAAAATGAGCAGATCTAAACAGACATTTCTCCAAAGAAGACATACAGATGGCCAAAAAGCACATGAAAAGATGCTCAACATCACTAATTATTAAAAATATCTTTAAAGTCAATTTTATTGAGGTATATTTTACATATAAAAATATACCCATTTTAAGTCTACAGCATGAGTTTTGGCAAATATGTACACCTCTGTAATCAATGCCATAATCAAACTACAGAAATTTCTATCATCTCAAAAAATTCCCTCTCTCTTGGCATTCCCCTTATATCCTGGCTCAAGACAGCCACTGGGCTGATTTCTTTTCTAGTGCTTCATATAAATGAAGTCATAAAATATGCATTCCACTATGTCTGGCTTCTTTTTTGCAGCATAATGCATAATGTTTTTTAGATTCATTTTGTTGGGTGTATTAGTAGTTTTTTCTATTTTATTTCTGAGTGGTATTCCATTGTATGACTATACCACAATTTGTTTAGTAGCATTTGGCTGTTATGAATAAAGCTAATATGAACCTTTGGTTACAGGTCTTTGTATAGCCATGACATGTGTTTTCATTTGTCTTGGGTAAATACATATGAGTGGAGATGGTGTGTCATATAAGAAGTATACATTTAACTTTTTAAATTTTATCTCAGGAAGAATCTGCTAAATTGTTTTTCAAATTGTTGAATGATTTTACATTCCCACTAGCAATGTATGAGATTTCTAGTTTCTCCATATTTCCATCAACACTTGGCATTATTGGCCTTTATAATTTTAGCCACTCCTGTGGATATGTAGTGGTATCTCACTGTAGTTTTAAATTTGCATTTTCCTGATGAATAAATGATATTGAGTATCTTTTCATGTGCTTATCAGAAAATCATATATCCCCTTTAGTGAATTGCCTTTTCAAAATTTTTTTCTGTTTTTCAGTGGATTGACTTCTTATTTTTAAGTTTTTTGAGCTCCTTATATGTCTTAGATCTAAGCCATGTCAGATATATGTAATGTAAATATTTTCTCCTATTCTTTGGTTTTGCATTTTCAGTTTATTAATGCTCATTTGGAGAGCAGAATTTTTAGTTTAAAGTTCGACTTACGTTGTCTTTAATTTTGGCCTTTTGGGCCTAATCCAGGAAATCTTTACTGACATCAAAGAAGGCAAATGTTATAGTCTGGATTTAATGTTTAAGGTTATGACACTTTAGAGTCAGTTTTCTGTGTGGTATGTGGTAAGTGTTGAGCTTTGCTTTTTCATCACGTGAGTTCCAGAACAATTTGTTGAGAGGACTGTCCTTTCCCCATTGAATTATTGTGGCACCCTTGTCAAAAATCAGTTGACCATATATTCATGTGTATATAGGAGAAGAGCATACGTTTAATTCTTTCTGTAATCTCTATTTTATTTCATTGATTAAATTCTATTCTTAGGTCAGTTCTGAACTGTCTTGATTTAAAGTTAGTTTTTAAATCCATTATTGTGAGTCCTCCAAATTTAGGCTTTTAAAAAAATGTTTTAGCTATTCTAAGTCCATTTTATTTCCATATAAACATTGGAATCATCTTATCAATTTCTACAAAGAAGAAAATTAAATTTGGCCTGAAACTGTAATAAATCTGTAGATCAATTCGAATAGAACTGACATCTTAATAATACTGAGTCTTTTAATGCATGATTTAGTATTCTTTAATTTCTCTTAGAAGTTTGACAGTTTTTAAGTGTACAGGGAGTGAACATATTTCGTAAAATTTATCCCTCAGAATTTTATATATACTGGCATTATTGTAAATGGTATATATATTTTTAATTTTCATTTTTTGGTTACTAAATAAAAAAGATCAGTTGATTCTGTATATTGATCTTATATTCTTCAACTATTACAAATTAATTTATTAATTTTGGTAGCTTTTTTGGAGTTTTCATAGGATTAATGCATGACTTTGTCACCTTTGTTTATAATGGGATGATAAAGTGGTCCCTGTTTTAACTATAGCCAGGAGCATAATTGTTAACCCATTTTTATATATAGGTAAACTGAGGTTAGAAAGACTAAGTAATAAAGTGATGAAGAGCAGGGATTTGGGGTTTAGGTTGGAATCCAAATTTTTACTGCTTACTAGTTGTACCACCTTGGGTAAGTTATTTAATTTTCTGTCTTGGTTTCCATATATCTGAAATGAATATGCTGCTGCTGAGAAAAATAATACAACAAATATAATGTAATATTAGAAGTTGTATCTTATCATTGTTTTCTTATTAACTGAGATGACAGATGTGAAGGTTTTAGCACAGTGCCTGGAAACAGTGCCTCAGACACAGTGTCACTAACCAATGATATTATCCGTTAATCACTTCGGTAGAATTCTGACTTTAAGTTCAAGAATGTAATATTGATGAACAAGATAGATGTTTTTTCATTATTTATCAAAACTGTTTTTCCTTTAAAAAGTAACCAGAACAAGAAAAAGGTGTTCAGGCCCATAGGTTAAATCCCCTTGAAGAAAAGACAAAGTATACTCATTTAAAGGAACATGAGAAGTCTTGTTTGTGTTTGTGGGGAAATTTTGACCAGAAGTTCTGTAGATAATCCATGACATATTCTCAGTTCAAGGTACTTATTAGTTAGTTAATCACAATGATGAATATCTTCAATATTAGGCAATAATTAACAAATTCACGGTCTTGAGACTACCACGCAAAAAACAACTTTTAAAGGACTTATCCACTTTTTTTTTAGAACCCCATAACTTCTCGATGGAGAAAAATCAGGAGGAAGAGCTAGCATGTTCGTTGTTGAAGGTTTGTCGGTGTCCTAAGTTGAGCCTCAAGAACTTAAGTTTGGCAGGTAGACAAGAAATAAGATACAGATTTGTCAGATATGTCAGGGACTATTTCAGCTCAGCAAGGGGAATTTAGGAGTCTTTCTCTGCTGACTGAGCACAACCAGCGTGGCGGACAACACCGTCCGCTTATTCTTAGATGACAACAGTGCCAGTTAATTAGCCCTTGTTTATGTTTTGACTATTGATAGACTTAAATTATATTCATATTGTCATGCAGAACAAACACACAGAAAGGTTTGCCTTTGATCTAAATACTCTTTTTCCTTGGCTGCAGTGACATTTGAACTGTATATCAGAATAAAAATCTTATAAGAAATCAGGCATAAAAAAAGTAGATCATCTAAATCAGATAATTAAAAAAAACATCTGATTAATGACAATTTTGGCTTGAAAACCAAGTGCCCTATTTCAACAGAAGTTCAAGTTGACTTATAAAAATGCAGACATTACCTTTGAGACTGACTTTACAAAATGCCATGACTATCTCTGCAAATTTCTCCATCCTCTTATCACTTTGACTTTTTAAAGATTTAATGCTATAGTTGTAAGTATAAAGCATATTCCTTATGTATAATTCTTGAACTAGAGTGAATTTCATTCTTTCATTATGTTTAAAAATCTTTCCTTCTTCCTGATCCTTATAAACTCTCTTTGAACAATATTTATTAAAGGTCAAGAAAATGGTTTTTCTAGAAGTCAAAATAGCATATCACTTGTAGCAATTTAAATTGCAGAAGAGTTTGTATCTTTACTACATTCTGTGTAACAATGCTTTTGCTCTGTAAAGCATTCTGGGGGTGTTGGAATATTTTTCTTTTGAAAACAAATGCTCCATGGTTGGCGTGCTCTAGCCACTGTTGCACCCACTTAAAGACTTCTAGGTTAGAGTTAAGCATGGGCAAAGCATCCCTCAAGGGAAAGTGTAGGTACTGGAGATCCTAGCCTTTTTCTATACCCTATTGTTGTTCTTTTTCTTTTTCTTTTTTATTCCCCATTTTTCTTCTCAAAGAAACATAAAGAGGCACCAGTAAGAAATATAAGTATTCTTGTTTGGTGTCCTTGATTAGAAGTAGTGCAGACATCAGGGAGCAAAAACCAAAATGATTATTCACATAATCCTTAACGCTGACCATTTTAAAATACACTGCAACAAAATAAATTGTAAAAGGTAGTTTTAAATGTACCCTTCTGTCTCTACTACATTGTCCTCATATCACTGAGATAATTTTTAGCACCGAAATCAGCTTAGGTAATCATAAAAGTTAAAGAGCTGCCACTGGCAGCCTTTTCGTTCCAAAACTTTCCACAGAACTTCAGCCAACATGATGTCTTGATCCCTTGTATCCAAGGAGTGGTCAAGGTTTATCAGTCAGCCTTCAACAGAAGAATTTGACCCTGATGGAGTGGCAGCTATAATCATATGGTATTTTTAGGAAAGTGATACACTGAAAAATAATATCACAATTATGTATTTATGAAATGTTGGTTTCTACAAACTGGAGATTTAACAATGATTGCTAGAACAAATCAATACATTTCTAAAAGAAAATAAAAATGCACAGAGATAGTGTCAATCAAATGGATTATGAAAAAGCACAGTCCTGTTATCTTCGTAATGAATGCAGTACAGAGTGTCATAAATGCCCTTACATCCTTGTCACATAGTGTGAATTACAAAGAGAAAGACCAAAGAAATGGTAAATTGACTTCCCTTGAACAGGGTCTGATACGTGAATCCTTTGTCCCTTTCTCACTTATTAGATGCCTTTCATTAGTGAGCTCTCATAGTCTAAATAATCAATCCCAAAATGCTCATAATTATGGGAAGACAATATCATTGCCATTTTCACAGTCGTATTATCATATTTTTAGAGTGTTGAGCACAGCAATTATTTATGAAAAGTAACACATGGAAGTATGAATAAAATATCTTTATGTACAAAGTGGCATGGCAGGATTTCGACCCAATATTTAATAATACACTTGCAAATGTTCCCTGCATTAACATAGTGGAAAACAATAAATACAAACGTTAGGTAATAAAAGAACACTGAGAAAGTAGGAAAGTCTCTGTGGATAAGAAATGTTAGTTCTGAAAACTTTAAACTCAAGGGACAGTCATTTCATCAGTGAAGCCACCTGCCTGGGCTGTCAGGTTACCTGCTCACAGATGCCCCTCCTAAAATTCCCTCCCCTAGGAATGTTCCTATAAAATGTGGTAATGTGTTTTTTCACATCTTAAAGGACAGGAGAGGCTGAGGATGGTTTCCGATTCTCTTCGATTACTGCATGTCATCTGGACATCACTTTATTGGGACAGGTGACTGGTGCACACTGGCGAGCAGGGTTGGAAGTCAGGATTGAATCCACAGGGCTTTCTCCCTTTCTACCTCTGGAGCACAGAAGCTGAAGAGTAAGCCTGTGGGGTGGGAAAGGGGGAAACAAAAAAGTTCAGATTCCAAGAAAGTGAAGAAGTAGAGATGCTGGGGGAGACCATCTCTTGGTAAGAAATGTTAGTGACCAGCTGAATTTTTCCACACAGTAGAGTCACTGGAATGTCTCATAAGCACTTCAACCTCAACAAGTCTGAAAGGAAACCCACTAGACTGCCTCCCAAACCTATTCCCTCTCGCTCCGTAATTCCAATCTTTGCTCTTACCTTCATGATCCATCCAGGCACTCATGCTAGATGTGTGGGCATAATCTATACCCCTAATAGTTCTCCTTCCCCAATGCCTACATGCACACAATCCCTACCTCTGGAGAATGTTATCTTCCAGGCAATTCTTTATTTTATTCTGCCTCTTCATCTGTATCCCTACTGTACCTGCAGACCTGGTGAAGCCCTTGTTCTTTTCCCGGGGAATACTGAAATAGTCCTCTGACCTCTCGGCTTCCGGTCTTACTCCTGTTGAATTAATCTTCCACACTGAACACTCAGTGATGTGTCTCAAGCACAAATCTCATCATATTCCTCTTCTGGTTAAAGCACTTCACCGCACCCTATCACTAACGCGACATCGTTCGAGGTCTGTTGCTTGGGGTAACAATGTGAGTAATTAAGAAATTTATTGGCAACTTTCATGCTTTTGCTGCCGTGTACTTATCAGGGAGAAGAGTGAACAGGCAACTCTGCACTTCTCCTTCACAGGAAGGAGAGTCAGGGCTTTGGTTTATTACTTTGGGTTTTCTTGTTTGCAGTACAGAAACAACTTTGTGTATTGGCCCCCCCAAAAGAGCCGGAGATGGAAGCTTCTGTGCTTTAATTGGGAAAGGGGCACATGCCCGGCATGGCAGGGTAGGTGCTGTCATGCTGCTGATGGCAGTGCTGGTGGTTTGCTGGAGTCTGGGAGGAGGATGATATGGTGGGGGGTGAGGGTGGGCAGTGGGACCAGGGTGGAGACCTGCATCTTGCTCCCTCATGGCATGGTCGGTGAGGCAGGACCTTTGCTAGGGATGGTTGCATTGCTGCCTTGCAGTGCGGGAGCCGGACACTGGTTACCATGTCTTGTGGGGCAGTTGGAAGAACAGAGAGTGGACACAGGATCCAGGTCAAGTCTTAGTCTGTGGAAAGGACTGCAAAGCAGGGCATTTCTAATGTCCTCCCAGAGCACCTGTGGCTGACAGGTGGTCTAGCACAGGCCAGAGCATGGCGTAGCCCTAGAAGGAGCATAATGATTACAGGGATGACTGAAACACCCCCCGCTCTCAAATTCTGGACTAACTTCCTGGGTGTGTTTTACATTCAAGGTCAGAGGGTCTCCCCAAATAAATAAATGGCTGCTTGATGGCATTAGTAAAAAGGAAAGAGTCAGATTTTATTCTGCTTAGAAAAAGAAAGTATTTCATTGTCGCCACGTGAAGTCCTTTATGATTTAGCTCAGCATGGGAAACAAGACCTCTCATGATCTGGTGTCTTCCACTGCTTCAGCCTCATTTCTCAGCCCTTCTGGCATTGAACTGTATCTTCTAGGCCCTTGCTTCCCAAGTTATCTATGGACCAGGTTGGTTTTGAAAAATTTCTAATCAGTTGCAAACTGATATTTTAAAGAATAAAATAATGTGAATAAAATGTTGAAGCAATAGCAGATTGCTATAACAATTTTTAAACGCTTACACTCAGTTTCTGTACTTAATCTCATTGTGGAACAGTATCAACGGTTCACTGACCCTGCAGCAGCTGTATATAGAACAGCTCTAAGTTAACCAATTAGCTATAATTTTTTTCATATACCACTCAGTTTCACAGTTCTTTGCATTTACATATGCTATTCCCTGTGCCTAGAAAAACCCAGGTCTTTTTTTTTTTTCCTTACCCTGTAAGTCTCAACTTAAATACTATCTTCTCTAAGAAATTTACCATTAAATTTCAAGGTACCATGGCTATCTTTATATACCACTCTCTTATTTACTATATTCTACGAAAATGATCTTATTTGTATTTCTCTACACTTGTCTAAGCTCCTTGAGGACAGCAAACCATGTTATGTCCCTCTTAATACCTGGTCTAGTACTGGGCAAGGAGTAAGATCTCTGTCACTTTTTCTTCAACGGAACTGTAATCCTCCGTAGGTGAGTTTCTAAGTGAAGCTAAGCGTTTGCAGCATAGATCAGCTAGGTAAACATCTCAATTTATGTGAGTAGGATAATGCTCATGATTAATATTGTATTGATCTTTTTTTTCTCAAAGATCAGAAACCAATATAGGAACAAACTGGATTTTTCATCACAGTGTATTACACATTGACAGTCTTTCTCAAGAAATGAATTTTGCTTGCTTCATTAATGATTTTATTCATTAGTTGACATTTCAGTTTGAATGTCTGTACCAATACAGCATAAGCTTTCTTTCCAACATTATAATCTCTCTAAAATTCAATGTGCTGGCTTCTTTATGGTCACTGAAGGACTTTATGGTCACTGAACCTCTCACAACCCTAAAATTTTGTATATTTGTGATTCTTACAAAAAATTAATGATCACTTTAATAATAAAGTATCATGATATATTCTTTAATCATATTGACAACACTTTATAAACAAAGAAGCACAATGGTTTTAGGAGAAAAGGTCATTCTGTCCTGGTTTTATGGATGTGGAGCCTACTGCAAAGCATTATAAAGAAATTTGTTGAAGGCCATAGACTAGGATCAGAAAATAAATCTTGTTTTACTTGTGATGTTTTCTTTTTAGCCCTCATTATTCATTTTAAAATGTAAGAAAAATAATTGAAAAACATGTTAAGCTTTTCTGGAAGTTCACAAATATGCTTTTAGATTATCAAGGGTATCATTTAGAAAATTACAGAAGTACAGTGAATTGTATCTGCAAGAAAAATAGAAATGGGTAACATTCCACTTTGTTGAGGATCTGTGGGATGAGACTTTCATACAAGTTATTGGTCTTGCTGCCCCTTGGTTCTTCATTGATATGAAACTCCCCTCACTTCTTAAACTGGCAGGTGGCTTGGAACAGAACGGACAGGAGACCTACTGGAGAGGGAGCGGCCAGGTGGCAGTAGGTCTCCTCCCTTCTACAGCACAGGATTGGTCTCAGAAAAATTAAAAGACTTTCTTTTCAGTTCTAAAATTGTTTTTCCCCTCATTTAAGATATATCTTGGACGTGTCCACATGCAATTAAAAAATTGTCTTGATAATCACTTTTGCTAGTTGTATAATGTCATTGATTGGATCATACCTAATTTATCTGAAATTTCCATACCACTGGACAGGCTGTTTCTAAATGTTTGCTACCATTCTTTGTATATTAATCTTTAATCACATTTCAAATAATTTCCTTTTGAAAATTTCCTAAAAGTTAAATTACTAGGTGACAAATGTGAATATTTTAAGTCTCTTAGTGAATATTACCAAACTGCTCTTCGGAAAGATTAATCCAGTTAATCCAATTTATACTGTCAAATGCAGCATATGATACTATTTGCTTCACCAGTGTGATCTTTAAAAACTAGAAAAAGAAAAACTCAAGTAATTGAAGGTTATAATTTTTTTGGTCTTAATTCCATTTTTGATTAGTAATAGTACAGGAACTCTTCTATAATTATATATTACCATTTTTATTTCCTCCTCTGTGAATTGCCTGTTCATGGCCTTTGCTCATTTAAAAAATTTCCTATTTGTCTAAATGTCTTTGTATATTTAAAATATTAATGAATTGGTCTCATATTTATGACAAACATATTCCCGATTTATAATTTATAGTTTTCTTTATGATAATTTTTATGTTTGGAAATTTTAAGTCATGATGTAGTAAATTCCTATTATTTCCATTGTGTTATATTGTTTCATGGTCTGAAAATTCTTAATCAGACACATAATAAAACCTAACAAATTTTTCTTCTACTTTTTTTACATTTAGTTTTTTTATATATTTTCCCCATATAGATATTATTAGCTAATGTCCATTCACACTCATTATTAACCAATTTGTTCAGACCATTTTTTGGCATCAGTAAGAAAAGGATGTGCTTTCCTGCTCTACATTTTGGCATAAAAATTCTGGCCTTAGCAGAAGTCCTATGTAACAGCAAATTAATTCCTTGTCACTTTGTCATAAAAGAATTAATCTCTTGTCATAAAAGAATTAATCTCAGAAGAAGATAACAGAGCATATCTGCATTATAAGTGAGCACAAATATGTATAGAAGTACATACAGCTAATGTATCTCTAATCTTTGATTCCAGTGGCCTTCAAAACTTACCACATGTTATTTCTGCATTAATAGCCATTTTGAGGGAGGTATCAGCTAATAGCTGAGAGGAAAATGAATTATACAGGGAAAGCTTAAACTAAAATACTCATTTTCTTATTCTAAATAAATCATGGTCCCTAAATATAGCAATAAATCTGCAGTGAAAGATAATATTTTTTGAAACTCCTATCAACCTTCCTCCTGTTGACATAAAAGTCTTAAGAGATTTTAGAACTAGATTGAATTGATGAATTGTATCAATCATGCCCATATAGCTTTTTAATTTTTTTCTCTATTTTCTTATTTCTTGTGTGCGATTTCATGTTCACACTAGACAAAGTTTTGCAGAGAGGGCAAGGATCATAGATTAAAGGTATTTTGGAATGCCATTAAATATAACATTCAGCACAAAATAGATGATCATTATACGAAGCAGCAGGCATTAAATACATCTAGAAATTTATCCTGAGGTGAAAAATTTTAACATGAGTGAATGTTTCCATATCAGTGTTTGCTGTTGCATACCAATCCAAAGACTTCTCAACTTCTTTTCTCAACTTCTAGTTCTGATAAATGCATTCCTATTTATCCTGAATTTCTGAGTTGATATCTTATTTCTAGGTGATATCTGATTTCTAGGAGAAAGCAATTACTCAGAGGTTACTACATTTAAAGTACAATGGTTGCTAAGAGAAATATATTGAAAAAGGGTAAGACAAATAGACAATAGAACTGACCAATTTCAAACATGTTTCTTCCCATTACTTTCATCTTTACTCTTCAGAACATTGTTATGTAATTCCACAATTACTCAGAAAGGCAACAGAAGCTATTTACCTCTGCAAATCAAAAGACATGAGATTAGAGGCTAGGAATATTTTTTAAAGTACAAAAATTGAAAGAAATGGGAGTTGAATGATAATTCATTTTGTTGAGCTTGTTTGGGTCAGTACTCTTCCTTTTCTCCTGTATAGAGACTGTCTCCTGCATAGAGACTTTTCTTTCTTTCTCTTTCCAACTGAACAGAAGACTTCTTCTTCCTCCAAACTGGACAATTAGTCACTAAGATTTGAGCATTTTAACAATCTGGAAAGCATCCTTTTACTAGCCACAGGATTGCAAAGAAACCATAGCTTGTATGGAAGGAAGCTTGCCATATACTAGAGAGGGCTGGACCACGTCTCCACAAATTTCTCACGCTTCTCAGGTTCTTGAATCTTGCATCTGAAAGAGTGCATTGCAAAAGGATAGGCAAAGTCCCAGATTCCTCTCCTCCTAACCCACCCCTTGCTGGCTAGAGAAGGATGAAATTCTGACACTGATGCATGTCTGGATGACACTCCTTTGTTTACGTCTCCTGCTCCTGGCCAGAGAAGCATGGCTGGCATCATTTATTCAATAAACAGTGGCTGAGTATCCGTAACAGCATTGTATTCGTGCTGGGAAGTAGACATAAGCAGTGAGCATAACAATGACATTCCCCCCGGACACTACCCAGAGTGACTACCATTGTGTTTAGGCCAATTCTGGGCATACACCTATTTATCTGTTCTTTTGCTTTTTTACTATTAGTTGCTAAAGGGTAAATTTCTCTGCAGGTTCTAAAAATTATCAAACACTAATTGTGAGGGTACTTAATCAATGCTGCTTGTGAAAAATAAGTCAAAAGAAACTTTTCTTACCCAATTCTAGAAAAGCAAAAGACAGTCCCATGCTAAGCTGTAAAGGTTAATTCCAGCAGGGCTGAAATTGGGCTGAGTTGTTTTACTGAAATAAGACATGTACCTGCATTGCACTGACTCCTGGTCAAAGAATGGAACACACAGAATAGCAGTTGCTTGTAACCATAGTTTTGAGAGGTTTCAATTATTCATTGATTAACAATTAATGTAATGAGATTGATCACCTTGCATCTGGTCTCATTGAAACACCTGGAGGGCTCTGTCACTCATCTAGTTATACAGCAAGAATGTGCCTACATGACCATCTGGGTACTGTAAGTTCCCTATATACAAGCGAGTTCCATTCCAAGAGTGTGTTCGTAAGTCCAATTTGTTCGTAAGTCCAACAAAGTTAGCCTAGGTACCCAACTAACACAATCAGCTGTATAGTACTGTACTGTAATAGGTTTATAATACTTTTCACACAAATAATACATTAAAAAAACCAAAAAATGAAGAAAATATTTTTACTCTTACAGTACAGTACTTTGAAAAGTACAGTAGTACAGTACAACAGCTGGCATACAGGGGCTGGCATCGAGTGAACAGGCAAGAAGAGTTACTGACTGGAGGAGGGAGAGGAGGTGGGAGATGGTAGAGCTGAAGGGTCGTCAGGAATAGGAGACAGAGTGCAATTTCACTCATGCCTGACGTTGATGGAATGCATGTTTGCATCTTTGAAAGTTCGCAACTTGAAGGTTCATATGTAGGGGACTTACTGTATAAGAAACCCCAGCTGAGAGTGCATTTTGGATCACCTTGTTTGAGGTACTTTGTGCACACATCCATGGTTCCTGGCTCCAGAGAGAAAGTACATCTGGGTACGGTTCTTACTGAGAGAGGACAATTGGATCTCCCACCTGGCATCTCTGGGCCCCTCTCCCTGAGCCAGCCTTTGGCTGTGATGCGCATTCTTACCTTAATGCAGCTGCTGTGTCATATCCTTTTTTTTTTTTTACTGTCATTTTGGGTCCTGCAAGTCTTCCTTAGCAATAGAACCCTGTCTAACTGCCACTGTTAAGTATGTATATACTGACCCAGGCAGAGGCAAACTGCATCTATGAGGAAACATTACCAACAGGCAGAAAGAATGAATTGTATCATTCCTGAGGTAGGCAGGGCAACTGGAAGAATCTTCTACAGCCCCCAAGACATTTATTTCTCTGGCAAGTGTTCTTAGAGCTTGTTTTTAGACAAATAGAAAATGATGGTTTAACTGACACAAGCTATTAACTTTTCAGGTTATAAAAGTCTTTAAAAATAATCTGAGCTGCAGCAGGCTAACAAAACAGATATTAATGAGTATCGCAGTGAGTGAAATTAGGGAACTTACATATTTATTGCCCAGGTGTGGAGAGGATCCATCAAGCTGTCAGTTCTTGGTTTTTCCTTGTGCAGAGTGCTCACCTAAAAACAGAAGATATGCTTTGGTCTATAAGCTCAGAGAGCGAATAAGCATGAAAATAAAAGTTTCTTGGCTTGTTTTTTGTTTTTCAAGGAAAGTCCAATTTCCCTTCAAGAACGTCATTAGAGCCACAGCTTACCTCTTGGTATTGCCTGGAAATCGTTCACCAAGATTTATGAGCTTTATTCGGCCATTGTTTATTTTTACCCTAGAGGAGCAATGCTAACTCACTCCATGCAGATAGGGGGTGTGCGTCGGGAGGTGATAGCAAGAGAGGCGCCCTAGGGAATAAGTTATTGAATTTTGCTTGTTCCGTAAGCTGGCTCTGCCTGAGCAAAACTACATCATATATTTAAAATGCCATTTTATCAGGAAAACATTCTAGGGTCTTTTGTTTAAATAATTCAGTGAGAGTTTCGTGAAAATGAATTTATAGGCCGACATGAATACTTTGATGACATACAAAGCAGCACAGGGAACATTGCTCAAAATAACAATGTTATTCCATCATCAATATAAAGATAAATATTAACTTAGGATGATGGGGAGCTGAGAGGCCCCAAGCATTTTTTTTTTAAATTTATTTATTTTATTTATTTTTGGCTGCATTGGTTCTTCGTTGCTGCACGTGGGTTTTCTTTAGTTGCGGCGAGCAGGGGCTACTCTTCGTTGTGGTGCATGGTCTTCTCACTGCGGTGGCTCCTCTTGTTGCGGAGCACGGGCTCCAGGTGCACGGGCTCAGTAGTTGTGGCTCGCGGGCTCCAGAGCGCAGGCTCAGTAGTTGTGGCGCACGGGCTTAGTTGCTCCGCGGCATGTGGGATCTTCCCGGCCCAGGGCTCGAACCCGTGTCCCCTGCATTGGCAGGCGGATTCTTAACCACTGCGCCACCAGGGAAGCCCCCAAGCATTTTTACATGCTCTTGGATTTGTGTTCAAAGCATTTCACATTACCTGTGTCTTTCATGTAGATTCAAGTAACAACAGCAGTCACATTATACAAAAGCAGTATGGGTCCAAGTGTCCAGCTTTGAGAATAAATGTCATTGTTTTGCTCCAGCTTTTATCTGCCACCTAGGAAACCAGTCTTCTGGGGACTCCATTGATGTCACCCGTTACCTGCACTGTCATGGTGATAATAAATAGTACCAGAGACCTAAGAAGAACAAAGCTGGGACTCCCCTTCAAGAGCTCCTCAAGTCTTCTGCTTCAAAAAATGTCAGGCTCAGAGCAACAGCCCTCACAGCCCCTGCCCCACTACAACCCTTTGCTCACTATTGTTTATTTAACAAAAAGCACAGCATGTCCTGGAATCCATGGCTATAAAGTACAGGAATAAGAAGTAAACAAAAGAAACATTTATTGAACCCCTACTGTCTGCCAGAAGTCATGTAAAACAAATCATACGAAAAACTTCAATTCTTAATATCTCCCAAAGTCTGTCTAACTGGGAATAGAAAGTGTGGAAAGATTCAATAACCATATGATTCAGATAACAGTTACAATAATGACATATACGGTAAAAGCAAACAAAGTACATATACACCTAGAAAAAAACAACTGGAAAGAAATACACCAAATGCCAATACTGATCATATCAAGGTTTTCTCTCATAAGTAATTTTTAATTCTTTTCTATTCTCCATTTTCCCCCATTCTCCATTATGCATAACGTGGTCAAATATTAAAATGGCAGTTTAAGCCACAAAGAGATATTCAAGGCAGTAGTGCATGCTGACTTGCCAATCAACAGTTAGAGGAGAGAAAGACCACGTACAGGTGGGACAGTCAAGGAAGCCTTGGTGTAAATGCAGAGATTGACGCAACTATTGAAGGGCTGTGAAGACAGATGCTGAATCTCTGTATGGTTTTATACATCTATGAATCTTTCCCTCATCTTTACAGTTGTTCATTTCTAGTTGTTAATGAACGTTTGTAAAACATAAATAAACAGAAAAGTAACTGTACATTTAATGAGTAATTACCATAACTTACTAATTAGTATTAGTGTACTAATAATATATGAATAATATGTAATTACCACAATGAGTAGGAGGGGGAGGTGGGAGTGACAAAGGAGACCAAGGAGCTGACTCCTTCTTCAAAAGAGCTTGAGTTCAGTGAGGAACACAGAGGATAGGAGATGAGTGACATCTGGGAAGTACATGTTATTAAGTGGTTCAAAATTTGAGTAAGTGAAATCTGGCACATCATGAAAGGCCTTGTAGACACGCTAAAGTGTTGGAACTTAATCTTAAGTAATAAAAACTTATCAGAGTTTTCCAAGCAAAGGAAAATTATAAATGGATTCAGATCTGCTTTTTCTTCCTCCAAATAGTTCAAAACCAAGTGATGCTTTGAAATTAAATTCAGTGATACAGTGTTTTCTTTCTTTTGTGGAATCATGTATTCCTTAATTTAGGCAATTTTCTTCATATTTGTATAGCCTTACATGTTAAAAATGAGATAATGTACATTAACTTTCTGAGGAGTGGTGTAAGTGGGAATCATGTTTAAAATGCATCATGTCACATGTATATTTTGTAGTAAATCATGAGGATGTTTAACTTGGCAAGACTTCCTACTAAACCTGAGTGGCATCTTATATGTTCTCATAAAGCACTCCGTGATCTGCTATGCTTGGTGCTCATTTTTTTCTGAAAGCACATTCTTGTGTATACCCTAGTAGGCTTTCTCTTTTACATTAAAGAAAGCTCCCAATCGAAATAATCAGATTTTAAACATTATGGGCCACATTTTCAACGGAAGAACCCTGTTTGAGAAAGAACATATTTAGAAGAAGCAGGAAGTGTGGATGGATGAACACCACGGCCAATTAGAGGAGGAGGATTTGAGGCAAGGAACTGTCTTATCCGGAGAAAATACTCAGAACAATAACCATTACACATAGAGGCTTGTAGAAACCCAGAAAATTTAGCATCCACTGGCATTCCCCCTGAAGGTGAATTGCTGCAGAGCTCTGTTTCCTTGGAAACATGATATATTGACCTCTAAAATGGCAAAATTTATTTTGAGATATAAGACCAGAGTTTATAAATTGACATACTGACCAATCCAATGAATTCTTAAGACCACTGAATCTCAAATTTCATGTTGTTACCCACATTGGTGCATTAGGCCATGTAGCACATGATATGAAATATAACAATCATCAGTTCTGAGTGGTGAGTTGTCACATATTCGTTCTAATTCTTTTTCTGTATTTTTTAACTATTTAAACATTTTTATATAGGAGATAGTGGAAATTTAGGCTAAACCTGTGAACTTATATAAAACCTAATCATTTCAGACTATTCTAGTTATATTTTAGAATGATGTCACTATTAGGGAAGAGATATTTAAGTGAAAATAATTATAATAATGTAATTTCTATTGAGTGTGGTGAGCATAATTTTATAACAAAAGCATATTTGAATAAGTTTTGAAAGAAGGTGGGAAGAGATTTGTTTGCAGGTGTTTCAGGAACCATCAAATCCTGTTAATGGTGGACAGACTTTAATAAAAACTGTGGTAGTACAAAGAGAATTTGGAGGGCATTGTTTTAGATTATCAGTTCTAGGCTATTGAAATCAACTCTGAGTCACCTATTTTAGTTTTCCCCTATTACCAAATATTTTCTATAATCAGCTAGGTTGACTTTTATTTTATTAAAAGAAGTGTGCTTTTTAACTTGAGGTTGGCAGAAATAAAAGTACCAGAGACTAGATCTTATTATTTCCATAGTAATATTTCCTCCTTAGACCTATGACCTGAAAAGCTACTTATGAAGAAAAGGAAGTTTGGGTAGTTAAGGGTCTTCTTAACTATCCCACCGTGGTCTACCCACTTATTATTGCAGTTAGTATGAGGGTGGGAGATAGTAGCTTACAAAGAATTATGCTTGGGCCTTGAAGAAGAATCAGAAAGCAAATGTGCAACCAAGAAACACAAGGTTTCTCTGTGGATTTCCCCTCCTGAAAGCCGCGATTCTGGTGTCAATTGTCATTTCCCTGGTAGAAATGGGTAGCAGAGCAGGTGGTCTTGATCTCAGCCCCCTCCTCACCAGGAGAGCCAAGGGCTCCTATACAGAGGCTTCTGGTCCACAGCTTGGAGACCCCCAGAAGCTGCCAAGTGTTTGGTTTAAATCCCGAGGGGATAAAGGAGCGTGCAAGAAATTACAGTTTGCCATGCTGCTTACAAGTCACAGGCAGATTCTGAGAACTTTTCTTGATAAATGGTGTAGTCACACTCCGGGTCCTTCATGACCTTACTCAAGACTAGTTCACATTTAGTCTGCTTGCCTGGAGGTTTTCCTTGACCAAGTAGAATAGGCTCAGCTACTTAGTCAAGGCTGATAAACAGCCAGGAGAAACTGGTGAGTGGTTTCCAATTATCCTGTGGAGGAATTTTACTCTTTCATTCATTCATATGGTTACCTTCAAGAGAACAGTGTGGGAATAAAGAAATGTGTAAGAGATACAAGAATGAAAGTCTCTCTTAAGAGAAAATGGCTCCCATGAGGGATTTGGCCACGTCTCTGCAGATTTTGGGTGCCCTTGCTTTTCAACTCTTTTGTTTATCTGTTGTAGTTTGTTCTAGTTAGAATCTCCTACCTGAAATGGGGACCTCATTCAGCCTTTGATATCTTGCTCTTGAATTGGGACTATATTTATAGCCTTTTGTTTTACAAAATTGTTTTTTGCAACATATTTATAATGTTTATCATCTGATAGCTCTCACTTCACATAACATATGTATTATGGGACTATTTTGTATAGGTAAAATTGGGGGGACTGAATATAGTAAATGTCTTGATATAACTTGTTATTTAAATTCGAGCCACATAGATTGTTTCATAAATCTCATAATTACTTTTTATTTATCTGTTTTGTCATATTGATGTTTTAAATATTTTGTTTACTCAAAACAAAAATGTAATTTGTGTTTTTTTAATTTTTAAAAACTACCTAGCATCTCATTTTTCATTGCTTTCAATACAAATATAATTCATACAAATCATATCTATATTTTGAAAACCTTTTTAGATTTCAAACCAAACAAAATCAAAACCTAAGAAACTAGAAAAAAGAAATGTAAATTTTATCAACAGGAAATTGTGTTTTGTCCTTACTGAGAAGCTCAATTAAAGTATTTGAAGTGATATAAAATATGATATACATTCTAACTGATGAATCCTAGTTCCAGTAGACTGTACACAGTCATTACCAAAAATGAAACAAAACAACAGCAATACTTTAAAAAAAACCCTGCGGCATACTTAATGTTTTTTCTGCCACTACTGCAGAATAGAAAATGCCTCTAGTCACCACCCATTCTTTAGAACACATCTGCATGCAACCTCCAAAAGCCAGATAGTCTAATAATCTTACCAAAAATATTTCTAGGGCTCATCTTTCTTTCATAGGAGAATTTTGTCTTTCTTGGGAGTTAATGATTGAGTTTTTCTAGAGAAGTTATGCTTTTTGGTGATGTTCACATGAACAAAATCCAAGTTAGATTTTGAAATAACCATTTTTCATCTAATCGACAATCTAGGAGCTTACCAGACTCATGAGAAATTGTCTTAACAGTGAGAAGCTTCACACTCTCTTTATCGGACTGAGGTCTATTTGGAAAAGAAAACATTAAGTTAGCACCACGGTAATTAGCATTACATATCTGTGAAGGAAAGTAAACATGATACAAACAGAAAGAAGAAGATACACGTGCATATATATTTTTTTGTGTTTCTATGGCAAAACTTGTGTCTCTTCACGTACAGACACGTATACTTTTATAGTACTTTCATTTCTGGAATCAAGCCAATAAATCTCTGCTATTCTGTTACGGTGATGATCATCAGCTAAATTAAACATCAAGATGGGTCATGTAGGGACTTCCCTGGTAGTCCAGTGGTTAAGACTCCGCGCTCCCAATGCAGGGGGCACAGGTTCGATCCCTGGTGGGGGAACTAACATCCCTCATGCCGAGCGGCACAGCCAAAAAGAAAAACAACAAAAAAACCACCTGTCATGAGGTCCATGTTGCACATGCCTCCACTTCTGAGTTGTGAGGGGAAGACATAGAAATGTTTCCAAACCTTTTGGACTGATCTGAGTTCTGGGTAATTCCTTTTCATGAGGTCGTGGATACTGCAGTATAGTGTCTGAACTGTCTATTTCAACAAGAGTTCCCACCTATCCCTTCTCAGACTCAAAATAGTTTCAAACCCCAATTCCTCTCCTTGGACATCTCAAGAACCTCTACTTTTAATTAAGAAGGGTAGGTGGTGTAGGGACATTATTCTTAAAGTTCACAACCCAATGAATATACAAAGACACCCACAAAAAGGCAGGCAACAAAGTCAGGTCAACACAGAAAACTTAACCACAGAATTTGGTTTTGACATTAAAATAGTTTGTCTCTTTGCAGCACCTTGATTGTAACAGTTGGTTGGATTGCTAACAACTGCTTTGTTTGTTTTAGTAAAGTCAAAGCAAAATAACCATCTGTTGTTAAAGTAAAGCCACTCAGAGCTGTCTCAAGGTGCAGGCATGATTTTTCCCTAATTGTGAGAAGCATATTGAAAATTTCAATGGGAAAACTATTTTAAAACTCTAGCTATGTTTTTCTCTGATTTTTTTGGCAACTTTTGATTTCTGATTCTACCACTTTACCCAAGCTTAGAGCCACCTTCTCTTTCAGTTGTTGGAATTTCTCAGTTGAATTTCTCATACTTGAGAGCTCTCTGACAAATAGGTAGCCAAACCCCATATACTGTGCCTTCTACAAAATGCTTGAAAAACCCGAAGAAGTATGAGTAGAGGATCAATACTTTCCCCTATATAAATGACAGGGTCAGAGCTTCTAGAAGAAAACAATGATGCAGCATTACTTACTGGTCATTTCCATTTTCAGGTGTGCCTAGGAGAGGAGGGAATTGTTATTAGAGTTGTGAAGAGCTTGGCTGCAAAAAACCTGAGACCCCTGCCACTTTCTGCTCAAAGATGTCTCTAAAGCCAATTTTTAACTTTTCAGTTTCTCGCCCCATTCCCCGGCCCACTGACCATTTCCTCAGACGTGGTGACTACTCATTCCGCAGTCACAGCTAATACATTCATGGTATAGTCTCAACTAGGCCAACTCCACTGAATGGAGCTCTGGACTAATTTTAATCTTATAGTTTCGTATCACTGTGTAGAACTATTATCCATTATTGTACATCCCACAGACACCAAAAAAGCTTTCAGTATCTCTGGAAACAAATTCTTCTCAGAGTATTGAATTACCTTCTTATAACAAAGAATTGAATTTTTGGCTTTTCTTTATATGTTGCTCTCTCTGGGGACCTAAATCTCTGTATTTGTGGTGAGCCATGATGTTGATACTGCTTCTGATTGCTTCTGAAGCCCACGGATTCAGCTTCTCAGAAGTGCCCTACAAAATGTCACTGAGCCTACTAACTGTAACTAATCTTTTGTCCGCTTTGCCAGGCTGTTCTACAAGGGCCAGTAGAAAGCAAGTCAGGCTTGTGAGAACGCAGAGTGATTCATTCTGCACAAGAGCATGGCCTCTCGGGAGCCGATCGTGCTGGTCAAACCTTGCATTAATCTGTGGCCTATTGGCAAAATATTTAATGTAATCACTTAAGGTCCTTGCTTTGTTCCGGATTTTGCTGTGATTTTATTCCATGACTCGGCTCCCATCTCTTGGATTTCCTTTCATCTCTAAGGTAGCTCTTGTCATCAGGATATGCCTTTTGAATATCATTCTCTTGACTTTGACCATCGTTGTTTTATAAAGACCTTGATTTCCACGAAAATTTTGGCTACTTCTATTTCTGTCACCTTGGCTAAGTTACTCCAACATGAATCTTAATCCCTAGAATTTAATTCATGGCACGGTATGCTGTTCACCAACTAGATCTAACCTCATCTTCCCTACCGTCAGTAGGGTTTTAAAAACATTTAAAAATACCCATTATAACTGTTATGTATGATATCACCTGTACTGCTCATAGCCCTGTTTCACAATGAGCACATATTTTCTTGTTTGCCTGTTTTAATATTTTTTCTTAGAATACTGTAATATGGGTTCATTAGCAGATAGATGCATACTAGCAGACTACTTTCTGCATGTATGCCATTGTTATTTGGGTTAAAGCTCACACTACTGTCAACATTATCCAGATAAGCTTAATTT
Source organism: Eubalaena glacialis (assembly GCF_028564815.1). Taxonomy (NCBI): domain Eukaryota; kingdom Metazoa; phylum Chordata; class Mammalia; order Artiodactyla; family Balaenidae; genus Eubalaena; species Eubalaena glacialis. The sequence goes on along the minus strand of NC_083720.1, from coordinate 128,581,354 downwards.
CATACAGAAATCTCTGATTCATATTGGCTTCCAGAGAGCAGAGTGGGTTTATGAATTTTCTGAACTTAATGAAGTCTCACCCACATACTTGAAGAGTGATTAACTCCGGGCATTTAATGGTGCTAATTTAATGATAACAATGCTGTGAATTCTGTTTGGAAAACAAAGTTGACAAATAGATTTGGCTAATTGTACAATTGCCCAACTTGGTTATAAACTATTGCATGTCTTCAGAATAACTCTCCATAGTGGTAGGAATTTCATACATTTTTTCTGAATGATCCAGTTCACCTATAAAGTCCTCTTTAATAGAAAGTGTCAACTTTTCAAATAACTTATTTGCAAATCTTCCTGTGCAAAGCAGTTTTTCAGTACAGGGTATTTTTACTAATGGATTTAGCCCACAATTTTTTTTCCCTATCCTGTATACTCAACACCCACTGGCTTCAACTAGATTGGTTGAGTTCCCATAAAAGATAGGATTGGTGGTTTAGAAACTTAGAGAAATTAAACTGATTTATAAAAATGCTATTTCCCCTCTGGAAACTGAGTGAGGAAACATATTTCAGACTTTATTAAGAAGTTTATTCACTAACTCCCAGAGGGAAAGACATTGATTTGTTTTCTTCTTATTTTACAGCAAGAGCTAAAATGAACACTGCTGTTTTCATCTCATTACTTTCCCTTGCACTGTCCTGCTCAGGCGCCAAACTGTCCGCGCCCTGCACAGTCAGGGATTGGCCTCCGGAACAGCATTCATTAGTGTCCTGGGGACACATTGTCCACGGGGTAAACAAAGAAGAGCGTGGCTCATAAAAATGATTCATTTTTACTTTTTAACAGTATATGAGACTTAGGTAGAGTTCTGTTAGTGAACAAAGTGAGAATTAAAGTGAGGAAAGGAAAGGTTCTACTTTACTGAAAATTACAAAATTTAACTCAACAAGCATATCATAAGGCTCTCTCTGCTATTTATTATGCACAATGCCATGTGAGTCATACGTAGTTTGTGACTTGGAAGGGTTGCCTGAAGTTATGGACTGAATGTTTGTGCCCCCTCAAAATTCATACGTTAAATCTTAATGCCCAATGTGATGGTATTAGGATGCTGGGCCTTTGGAAAGTGATTAGGTCATGAGGGCAGAGTCCTTAGGAATGGCTTAGTGCCCTTATAAAAGAGACCCCAGAGAATTCTCTTGTCCCTTCTGCCACATGAATACACAGGCAGATCTGAAAACCAGGAGAGTGCGCTCATGAGACGTCAAATCTGATGGTGTGTTGGTTGAACTTCTCAGCCTCGGGAACTGTGAGAAATAAATGTTTGTTGTTTAAGCCACCCCGTCTATGGCATTTTTGTTACAGCAGCCTAGACAGAATAAGATGTTTGACTTGCAGGGGAAGCAGGCTTATAGAGAAGTAACTATACTATAGTGTGATGAATACTATCATTAAGTTCTATGGAATTAGAAGTAATAGAACACTCCACTTTGCTTGAAGAGATGGGGTGTCGAATAAATATGGATTAAGTTTGTTTTTAAGCTAGATCCTAACGGATAAGATGGAGATTAGGTGTGTTATAAAAGTTAAGGTGTGTTATAAAAGTTAAGCAGTGGGCTGGACATTCTAAGAGAAGGAATAACATGGATGAAGCAGAACACATGGCACTACATTATACAACCAGGAAGGTGTCTGAAATGGAAAGATAGATTGAAGTTTAAGATAACATAGGCGAGTTCCTGGGAACTGGAGGGGGATTCAGAGGAAGCATGAAATAAAAAGAGGGCTCAAGTTCCTGGAACAGAAAAAAGACTGAATAAAGACCGAAAGAAATCTCAATAAAATCGGGACTTAAGTTAATAATGTATCAATTTTGGTTAATTAATTGTGACAAATGTACCATACTAACGTAAGATATTAATAATAAGGGTAGATGGGAACTCTCTACCTATCTTCACAACTTTTCTGTAAATCTAAATCTATCCTAAAGTTTCAAAGTTTATTTAATAAAAGACTTTAAAATATAATGCCATTATGGGAATCATAAATATTCAAGAGGCAGGGAGAAGAGGATGAAGCAGCAAAAAGAAGAAAAAGGGCGAGGATGTAAAAGAAGGCAGTGTCACTTTAAGTGAAAGAAGAAAGACTTTCCAAAGCTAATGGAGAGATTAAGGAGGATAATAAAGAATTGTAGGACTAGAATCCCTCTAAAAATTGCAATAGTGTTCAACCCTGAGGAACTGGTTCAATTAGCAGAGCACACGGTTGTGGAAGACACCTTCATAGGAAGGAAGCTGTGCCTCCCAGGAGAGAAGTAAGTCACAAAACACTCTTCTTGAAATTATGGGTCCCAAAGTGAAATCCTTAGTGATACTTCCCTTTATTCTCTGTTACACGGAAATGGAACAAATCTTCGCTATAGCTAACGCATGTCATTTTATGCCTTCTTTACTACCATATTCCCCTGACCACCCACAAAACTAGGGCTTTTTCATTAAAAAAAATTTGTCCATATTCGATATTATCTGCCATTAGTAGTTAATTCCTACTCCTTACATTCACCAGCATTCAATGGATGTCTCTGCCCCGTTCCCTCTACCTCTGTGGTCAAGCAATACAGCAGTTCGTTTCTGTGTATAATTCCTCTCTCCTCTTAAGAGGAGAATTTAAGAAACTTAAATTTAAGAAACTTAAATTCAAGTTTACACTGAGCATGTATATTCTCCTTTTAGGAAAACAAAATGAAACAAAACACAGTTACCTACCTGGGTCTGTCTTCCAGCACATTCGATACAAACCCACCAAAGCAAAGACTGAAAGTGTTATTGCAATCAAAGCAATAACCACAGGCAAAATAATACCTAAAAAGTATTGGAGACATTGTCAGTTAGAGTGGCTATTGAATTTCACAACAAATAGTTCATGAACTGAGGAAAAGCATGTATGCTTCCTTTCTTCTTTAAACATCATTTTATTTAAAAGAAGATTTTTTTATGCAAAGAAGATAATTATCTGATTCCTGGGTTTTGCCCTAGTTGTCATTTCTGATGTATCCACTTGATGTCAGTCTTGTAGCCTTTCTGAAATAAAACTCCAAACCTAAGGAAGACAGTTCCCACTTTCCTGGTGACTGAAGGAATGAGGAGATGGGAGACTGGCCAGGCAGAAGCTGTCCCCTATGGTCAGACCCATATTCACACTTTATATTCTTTACTACTTTATAGTGAAGTTATTAATACATAGCTTGGATGAAGGCAGTCAGAAGGCACAAACTTCCAATTATAAGATAAATAAGCACTAGGGTTTTAATGTATAACATGATAAACAGAATTAACAGTGTTGTATGTTACATATGAAAGTTGTTGAGAGCAAATCCCAAGAGTTCTCATCACAAGAAAAAAAAGATTTCTATTTCTTTAATTTTGTATCCATATGAAGTGATGGATATTCACTAACTTATTGTGATAAGTTTCATGATGTATGTAAGTCACATCATTATGCTGTACACCTAAAACTTATGCAGTGCTGTATGTCAATTATATCTCAATAAAACTGGAAGAAAAAGAAATATATATCCTCTACTGGTTCTAGTGGAAATGCTCTAGTCATAAAGCTGGCTTCTTAAAAAAAAATCACTAATATCTTTCTGTAAAAATATCTTTTAGGACTAAAAAGGCATACAATAACATAAGTGGATATAGATGGATATCATGGTGGAACAATATGGTCCATGAAAGATAAGCATGTGTGTATTTGTGAATGTCTGCTTGGGGGAGTGGTGTTGCTACAGTAAACTAGGGTGAGTTTTTCTCATTAAAAGAAGGGTTTTGCTGTTTGTTTGTTTTAGCATCTGCCTTTTTTTCTGACAGTCATTTCCCAGGTTAAAACAAGAATGAAGAAAGGAAAAAGCTGTCATAGGGATGTAAGTAGAGATATAGATGTTATAGTTACTATTTAGTTAGGTGTTCTCATCTGCTGGCATATGTACTCCTTATATTTACCAGGGATTGAGAATAGCTAGGAGATTCATTTGTAGGGTGGGTTACATTTCACTGTTATGGTTAAATATTTGTTTTAAGTAAGTTCTGCTGGGTTCATATTAGACCTTACATGAGATCATTAGTGCCTCCCAAAATGAAGATGGCATGAATCAGCAGCTCAATAAATGCAATATGCTGACTTATTGAATGGAATGACTTTACCTAAACCTAAGATAATCTTTTATCATCACAGCTTCATACATATTCATCTTATTCTTAATTTTCAGGGAAATTAATGAATATTCTCTATTCAGTCCTAGCATAAACAGTGGCTGACATATATATGTTTTTGCTAAAATGGAACTTTTCTTAAAAGGCCATTTTTAACATTAAGATAAAGTTTTGTAAAGGTGAAAATTCATTTTTATGGAGATCTCTGCCCATGCACTTTGGCTTATCAGAGATTAGTCCCATCAATTCACCTTGACCCCTGGAGGTAGCTGCTTAGCACTAAGGTAAGAAAAAAAAAAAATCCCCAAAGTGTATTTATTAAAACCAGACTCAATGGGAGGAAACTTTCAAAGCAGGTGGCAATTATATAGGATTATAATGGGATTGCAGGTTCAGTAAAGTTGAGAAAAGGCTGTCTATAGTTGAATCCCTTCCCTTATTGGTAACATTCAAACTTTCTGCAGTCCTACTGCCTTGAATGAAGATGCACGTATTACTCACTGGAATAAGAGGGGTTGGTTGAAGAAGAGCTTGCATTTTTTGCGTTCTCAGTGCCTATTATTTTAAGAAAGAAAAAAAGTCACCTTTGGTTAATGTGTGCCAATTCTCACAATCCTCCCCCACCTCCCCACTCCCCGTTTAGGTAAGCCTCTGTGATTTATAGGTATGAAGCTTGGAGTGAAAACATTTTATCTCATTCTGAAAGAGTTCTGTTTTATGACTCAAGATTGGTAGGGAGTTAATGTATACAATCTGATGAGTTTGGACACATGCATATACCCATGAAACCATCCCCACAATCAAGGTAATAGAGTCATCACCTCCAGAAGTTTCCTCGTGTCCCCTCCCTTTTTTGAGGATGTGCCGTTTTGTTGTGTATAAATTATACCTCAATAAGCTGTTTTTTAAGTTGGTGAGGTTTTCTTGGCGAGGAGGGGTCAGGCGAAGCAAGCTTCCACTCATACACACAGAAGTCATACCTTGAGACTGGGAGATGTTTTCCAGAATTGTTACTGATATTGAGGATAATGTAGGGATTCTGGAAGGTGATGCATCTGGTTGTAGAGTGTTAACTGTAGGAAAATGATAAATGTAGCGTCAGATGATAGTATTTGCTCTTCTTACTGGATTTCTTTGCAGATTCAAACAATTTGCATTTCTGATGATCTGTAAAAACTGCTTATTGTTGAATAATGGGATACATACAATTATACATTAAATCATGAGTTCATTCTATCTCCTCCTGTAGAGATGATTAAATTTGGAATGAGAAAACCTGGGTGTTAGTATTATATCTTCAAGAACTGGCCAAAAAAACTTGAGCAAGTTTCTCATCTTAGGCTACAGACTGTATCACCTGCTGCATGAAGTTCTGCATCCCATAAGAATGCAAATCAATGCAAAAGCATTAGTCACATTTTAGATATTACAACTTTGAGTGATAGTGATTTTTTTCACTATAAATACTTAAAATGGACATAAATACACAGGACTTCAGATTTTATAATGTTTCTTAGTGGTCAAAGAGAAAGATTGCAGTTGAGGCTTTGGTTGGAAGAACTGGGGAAAAAAATAATAGAAGATCCCTTCATTTTTATCTCAGCAGTGATTTACACTTGTATGCCTTTTCTAGAGTAACTGCTGCTTGGATGCATTTCCACCACTATCCATGCTCTTTTTACCATGGCAAATGTTAATTTTAAATTGATTATTATTATTTGTTTGCATAAGTCAACATTTGCCATCTTTAGTCAGAAGGACTAAAACAAAAAATAAATAAAAATTTATTATTCAAAACTCATAAATCTCAATAAATTTCAAGGAAACATAGATAATTATATGTTTTATAAGTGTACAACATTTATTCTTGTGAATCTGTAATAAAATGTAATTTGTATTTTGAACATTTTTTGAAAAATAATTCTCTTTTTCTTGAAATATGAAGTAATATCTTTCAATCACACCTGTTTGCCTTGTCTCTACACTGAATTGCAAGTTCCTGGAGTATGAGGGCTGTAATTCCCACCATCCACCACACGAAGCTCTGACCACAGTGGGTATGCAGTAAGATGTAGCTGACTGCTTGGATAAACTAAGAGGCATCTCTTACAATTATGGCCCCCTTAGGAGTGTGAAGGCCATGCATAATTGCATGAAAGAAATTGATATTGCCTATGACTGCCTTGGATCTTTCCCTCTTTGTCACCCACAGCCCAGCACGCACTACATGCTTATGCATTTTTGACATTTGTGGGGGGAGAATAATGTTAAGAGTCTGTTCTTGCCATGCAAGAGATCTGTGGGAGGAAGCTAGATATATGCCCGTAAGAACAAAGAAAAATGTCAGGCTCGTGCACTGAGCAGGCAGAAAAAGGAATCTTCAAAACAGGAGTGGGAACTAGCTCAAACCTCGGTACTTAGTTGCTTTTTCCAGTGTCAAGTGTTCTAGTGAGGATGAATGCTCTTTTGGTTGTGTTGGTAGAGAATGAGATGGCTGATTAAATAACCAATGGCATTAATTCCCCTGGGATTTCCCAAGGGTTAATTTTCAAGACTCCACATTCTACCTTATTACCTTCTCATAGACAGGCTAAGCGGCAGCTACAGTTCTGAGTATAATCTATCTGGTTCAGATGAAACTCCAAGCTTTCCTCCTTAAAAGGTTAAAACGTGTTGACTGTCCAGTGCCATTATTGCTAACGACCCACAGGGAAGCAATAGAATTAACCCTTCTTAAAAGAGGATTTGTTGGCTCCTTGAACAAAGACCTATTTTTTTTTCTTTTAACCGCAAACTTTAGTTAATAAATCTTTTCTGAAACCAGCACACACGCACACACATACACACATACACACACTTCACCTCTATTACATTGAATGATTTCTGGTGTTTTCTAGTCTCTTTTACTTCATTTTAAAAAATACTAGTCATGACCCACTAATGGGAATTAACTGACAGTTTGAGAAACCCTGTCCATTAGCGTGATCATATTGATGAAATTACAGGTCTTGCCTGAATTCATAAATTGTGAGTTTAATGTAATTCTGCCTGCAATTAAGATGGAGCCATGGTATGTTCAGAGCTTATGATTTCTGTGGATTTCATTGAGACTCTATTATGCCACGTTACTACTAAAGCGGCATCGGCAGAGGAGGTACAGGAGAGGTACAGTGGATGGTTGAGAGCATGATTCTGAAGACTGAGTACGCGGGCTTAAATCTGACTCTAGCACTTATTTGCTGTGGAATCTTAGGCAAGGCACTTAAACTCTTTGTGTCTGAGTTTCCACATCTACAAATGGTGATTATAATTTTTCTACATCATAGTGTTGTGAAAATTAAATGAGTAAAAATAAATTTAAATTGCTTAGAAGTGTTGATACTGATATGTTTATAACATATATAATTACTATAAAATTATGTTAATTTATATTATATTAATATTTTACCTTATAATAATATCCTATTGTTATATTGTGATTAGGCACCTACAGAGTTGTGTCTTTCAACCGAAGTCAATTTATCTAATTTTCTCAGATATTCTAAGTGTAAAGCTATATGACTCTTCAGACACTTACATGGTTTCAGAAGCTTCTTTGCTCTGGTCAGGAACTGGAGAAACTGGAGTATATGGTGTTCTTAGATGACATCAGTTTGCTCTTAGACCTTGACTTTTGGTGACTGTAATGATTATTGAATTGCAGATATGGTATGTTATGACTTAAATTTAGTTTGCAAACTTCAGGCCAGAAATTGGAGCAGGCTGTTTGAGGCAGAGACCTCAGAACAAACTCTGTTGTAATAAAGAGACTTGCGGAACCAAGTCTATTGTAATAATGTGTACCCAAATTTACCCTATGGATTAGTTTCCAAAATTTACAAACAGCTCATGAGGCTTAATATCCTCAAAACAAACAACCCAATCAAAAAATGGGCAGAAGACCTAAACAGACAATTCTCCAAAGAATACATACAGATGGCCAAGAAGCACATGAAAAGATGGTCAACATCACTAATTATTAGAGGAATGCAAATCAAAACTACAATGAGATATCACCTCACACCAGTCAGAATGACTATCATCAAAAAATCCACAAACAATAAATACTGGAGAGGGTGTGGAGAGAAGGGAATCCTCTTACACTGTTGGTGGGAATGTAAATTGGTGCAGCCACTATGGAGAACAGTATGGAGGTTCTTCAAAAAAACTAAAAATAGAGCTATGATATGACCATGCAATCCCACTCTTGGGCATATATCTGGAGAAAAACATAGTCCAAAAGGATACAGGCACCCCAATGTTCATTGCAGCACTATTTACAATAGCCAAGACATGGAAGCAACCTAAATGCCCCTCGATAGAGGAATGCATAAAGAAGATGTGGTATATATATATATATATATATATATATATATATATACATATATATACACACACACACACACACACACACACACACACACACACAATGGAATATTACTCAGCCATTAAAAAGAATGGAAAAATGCCATTCACAGCAACATGGATGGACCTAGAGATTCTCATACTGAGTGAAGTAAGTCAGACAGAGAAAGAGAAATATCGTATGATATCCCTTATATGTGGAATCTAAAAAGAAATGATACAAATGAACTTATTTACAAAACAGAAACAGACTCACAGACTTAGAGAATGAACTTATGGTTACCGGGGGGGAAATGGGGGGAAGGGATAGTCAGGGAGTCTGGGATCGACATGTACACACTGCTATATTTAAAATGGACAACCAACAAGGGCCTACTCTATGGCACAGGGAACTCTGCTCAATGTGATGTGGCAGCCTGGATGGGAGGGGAGTTTGGGAGAGAATGGATACATGTATGTGTATGGCTGAGTCCCTTTGCTGTGCACCTGAAACTATCACAACATTGTTAATTGGCTATACTCCAATATAAAGTAAAAAGTTAAAAAAAAAAACAAAAACAAATTTACCCTATTGCCATCTGACAGTGGAACACATTTGGTTCTTGCTGTAAACCAACTACTAGATAAATCATTGGAAGTTTTAAAGACAGAAGACCTTATTGATGTCCCAGGGTACCTCTGGTGGTTATGAGAATGCACCTCATGGAAGGCGAACTACAATGTAATTGACCGAGGTTCCCCACCTGCTCTTTGTGCTGATGCCATACCTCCTGCGGGCTGCTCCCAGCCAGTGATTGAGCCTGGCAAGGATATGAAAGCAGGTCTGCTCCTGGGAACCATGGGTTTCTCTGAGGAGGGACTTGAGCTGGAGGAGTCCCTGATGGCCTTCTCAAACCTTCCTTAAAGGAAGGCATATCATACACAGATATTAACAGGAGAAAAAGTGTGAGAGGCAGTAGAGGATACAATATTCTAGTGTGAGAAAGAAAATAAAACTGTGTGTTCTATTTTCATTTCACCATGTTTCCTATACTTCTTTTTGATATGTGTGCATTTGATATGTGTCTGAGGGGCTAAATTCAATTGAACGGAATGCTTATTCATTTGTTTCATTATTTATAAATAATTGGAACTGGTCTCTAACTGCAAATTGATGGATTCATGTCTCACTTTTAAAAAGAACTTGCCAGCATTTGTCACAATAACTCATTCACTCCTCCTTAACACATTTTCTTCATGTGGCTCCAGTAGAGCACACACTGCTGGTTTTTCTCCTACCTTAAGTCTTATTCTTCTCAGTCTCCTTGGCTGGTTTTGTCTCTTCTTTCTGACTCAGTCTTGGAGGGCCCCAGAATGTAGTCCTTTGTCCTCACCTCTAACTACACTAATTTCGTTGGTGATTTCAGTCAATTTCAAGGTTTAAATAGAATATCAGTGCAAAGGATCTCCTAATTTATACTTCCAGCCTAGACCTCTTTCCTAAATTTCAGATTCATAATAATGACAAATAATAAAAATCTGAAACTCAACATGTCCGAACTTGAATTTCTGCTCTATCTGCAGCTTTTCTATCTTAGCTGATGGCAGATATTCCTTCCAATTGCTCAGGCCAAAAGCCTCAGAGTTATTTTTGATTCATCTCTTTCTATACTATTCCAAAGGCAATCATCAAGAATATCTATAGGCTCCACCTCCAAAATATATTTGGAATTTGGAGATTGCATGCCACCCTATGACCCTATGACCACCCTGGTCTAAGCTACCATCATTTCTCTCCTCGAAAATTTGCAAAAGATAATCTTGCTTCATTTGACAGTCTCTCCTCAGCAATCAGAGTTATACTTATAAAACATGAGTCAGATCATGTCACCCCTCTGTTCAAAATCCCGAGTGTTTTTCCATTCCACTTACAGAAAAAGTCAGAGTCCTTGAAATAGCCCACCAAATCTTAGGTAATCTGCCTGGTATATCCCCTGCCGTTCTCCCTGCCCTGTTTCTTTAACACACCCGTCCTCTCCTCAAGTTGTAGCTCTGTTTAGATGCTCTTCCCCCATGTATTAGGTGGCTCACTTCCTTCTTGTATTTTCTCAAACCTTTTTTATGACTTATCTTGACCACTTTTTCAATACTGAAAATGGTCCCCACCTCTCCGGCACTCGTAATCCCTCCCTTCTACACTGTTCTACATCTTCGCTTTCTCATAGTACTTATCACCTCCCACCTTGCTTTACAATTTGGTTAATTAATACGTGTATTGATTATAGTTTGTCTATACTTATACTAGAATATAAGATCCTCGAGGGCAAGAATCTTTATTTTGCTCACTGATATTTCCCAAACGCTAGAGCAGTGTGTACAAGCAGCGACCGTAAATTTTGCTGAATGGACAAACAAATTTTTTGGCAGCAGACGTGACTACTGTTGAGGAGGAAGTGAATTCATGTGTTTTCCTTTTTTTGCCTTAATGTTAGGATGGGTACTTATTTAAAATCATTCTCATTAATTTTTTTCATTCATTCTGAAGTAATAGAAAAAAAGAGACACCTACTCTGGGTCCAACAGTAGATGCTGAAGGAAATACAACAGAGTACATGAGATAGTTATTTCATTTAAGGAGCTCTCACAGGGAAGGTGAACAGCACAAAGTTGATAGATGTGAAGAAAAACAAAACAGTATGTCAGGGATTAAAATAAGAGATACCATGTTATTGTTAATGGAATTTTACTTATAAATTAATTCTTAACAGAAAGAATTAGAGGTGCTTAAGCAATGATACAGGCCATAAGATGAATAAAATAAAAATGAGAAATCAGAACAAAGGAAAATGGAAGAAACAAATAAGTTCCTTCTAAGAGTTAATACCAAGCATCAATACAGTTGCTGGTGTTGGCCATAAGAATTGATTCTGAGCATCCTGACACTCAGGGAAAGGGAGCATGGTTTACTCTAGGCTTTCATTATCAGAGTGGAAAATGATCTATTATATAAGTAAGTGGCACATCAGCGGTCCAGTCAATAAATGTTATGAGTATGGTTGGTCCCATTCTCTGTTTTGGGAGGGGAATATGCTGGTATGATCCCTGAGGTCTCTTCTAGCTTTAAGATTTAGATTCTTGTCAGGGTTCCTTTCGATTCAGATTTTGTTATAGCTAGTCTGCATTTTCACTTTTAACGGGATCCCCCCATCTACTTAATGGGCAAAATGACAAAAGGAAACTTTTCTGCCTTCACATGATAAAAATTAATTTCTGCTTTCATCAGACCTGACCTTTCTGACCTAGTTGTACACTGCAAGCTATGCAAAAACAATTTTCATCTCAAAGTTCTTTCACTTTGCTTTGGGCCATCAGCATACCTAACCAGAAGTAATAGCATCCTCTAACCCAGTAATAACCGTGACTAGAGATTTGTTTACTTTAGGTAACTTTGTAGAAATATATGTTGAAGAAGGAGGGCATATTTTTCTTTTGTGATTTAATATAAATAGTTATTAACTTCCAGAAAATTATATACAGTGCACAAAGAATGAATGGGGCACTGTGCTAATTACTTCCATATGTGCTAACTCACCTTATTCTTAAACATTTTTATTATGTGCTTTAAAGATGAGAGATACTGTGGCTCAGAGAGATAAGGTAACATGTCTGACAATAAGTAGAAGGGCTAAGACATAAGCCAAGTATGACTCAAAACCCTATCGGTTTCCTTTCCATTATGCCATGCAAACAACAGATTTCAAGTGAGTTGAGTTCATCTTACTTGTTAATGGCATCATTATCAATGAGACCAGTGAAATTTTTTTCTCAGCATTCTGAAAGTTTTAGAATGTTCTCATCTCTCTCCCAAAATATATACATCATCTTACCTTAAATTCACAATTTGGATAGTACGACCTGAAAACACTGAGAAGCTTTTCAATATGTAACTCTTCCTGTGCCATATGCTTTCTGAGAATGTGAGCGTAAGCAATCCAAAACATGGACATGAAAATATTAAAAAGGACTTTATTTTCAAGTTATGGGACACTATGTGCCAGGCATTGTTCTAAGTGTTTTACACTCACTATTGTATTAATAATATTTTCATTTCATAAAGTGGAAACTGAAGCCCAGAGAGTTTAAGTAATTTGCCCAAAGTCACACAGAGCTGGGATTTGAATGCAAACTCTAGACTCTGTTCTGTCAACTACAGTTCTGTGCTACCTAAGCTGCTCCTCAGTCGGAATGAGTTATAAGTGCATGCCTCTTATTTTTGTTACATGAAATATTATCTATTTCAATTTCGGCTCCAATCGAGAAGGTATTCTTCCTACCAAGGCAAACTAAACACCTCCTTCCTCCAATAGGCCAAACCAGACTCTGCATATACATACAAGCAGACAGAATTATTCCTAGTATATTAAATAAAGCACATTGTAGAGCTCATTGGAAGAGCTCACACCCTTAGCAATATCATTGAAATGTGTTGGTTCTTAAAGTGAGGGTTGGCTAGCTAATCAGTTGAGACTGTGAGTTTTTATGACCTTTCAGTGTAGACTAGAGAGCCACAAGAACAGGGTCGAGCACTTCTCAGAGAGTTATCAGATCCCTGAACTAGAGGAGAACCCACATAGCCATACCTAGATTTATAGATTCATACAATTTCCTAAGTGGAAGTTTATGCCAGACCCTATCACATAAATATTGATATATTTTTCATTCCATAACTGAGTTATTTTATTCTCAACTAATTTTCAAACAGCATAAAATTTCCAAGTTAATAAAAACAACTCTGGATATCACTTCGCTATGGGTATATTAATAGTTTGAGTGCGTTCTACCTGAACAATAGTATCAAGATTCTGTCATTCAAATTGATGACTGATTAAAAAAAAATAATAAAAAAAAATTAAAAAAAAAAGATTCTGTCATTCAAAGTTCGAACATTCAGGTAAGTAATCCTCTGTATAAAAATAATTCATGCTTCACATTATATGAATTCCGAGAGATGAGTAACCAATCCCAGGCATTACGTAAGATGTCAAGCAAAATGAATGAACCAAGACAGAGCATCCTCCTTTCCAAAGGCCAGTAGTCAGTTTTGATGGGACTTTTGTCTGTACTGGCTTCTGATTTTCCATCAAAATTAATGTCTACAATACAACTGAGGTCCTGAAACACAGTTGAGAAAGTAAAGAAGATGGGTACAATGAGAGCTTTCACAAGCTGTGCTGGTGACTATGAGAATGTTGTTGTGGTGATTAGTTTTATGTGTCAACTAGACTTGCCCACGGGGTTCTCAGATATTTGGTCAAGCATTATTCTGGGTGTGCCTGTGAATGTGTTTTTTGGATGAGATTAACATTCAGATCAGTAGACTGAGTGAAATAGATTACCCTCCATTAGGGTGGCTCTTATCCAATCAGTTGAAGGTCTGTATAGAACAGAAAGGCTCCCTGGAGTAAGAAGAACTCTTTCTGCCGGATTGCCTTGAGCTGGGATATCAGTGTTTCCTTGCCTTTGAACTGAGATATTGGCTCTTCTTGGGTCTTAAGCTTGCCAGCTTTCAGACTGGAACTTACACCATTTGCTCTCCTGGTCCTCAGCCCTTTGGACTGAGCCTAGAACTATACCATCCATTCACCTATCTTTCCAGGCCTCCAGTTTGCCAACTGAGATCTTAGGACTTCTCAGACTCTGTAATGCATGAGCCAATTCTTTATAATCAAACTCTTTAGAGGTTTCCATGCATATATACAAATACATATATATATATATATTTTTTTTTTTGTTCTGTTTCTCTGGAAAAGGCTGACAAATATAGTTGTATTTTCAGAAAGTTAAGGGCAGATGGTTTATTCCTTTCCCAATACTCTGAGGCATACTGTTCCATTTTTCTCTGGAGCTGAGGTCTCTTATCAAAGAAATCAAGAAGTTCATTTTCAAGGACAAGTTATTAGCTCTGCCTGTCTGTGAGAAAATGATAAGGCTAAAGAAAAGTGAATTCCATCATTGCTTTAAATTGTTGTAATGGCTGCATGATGGCTGCATATATCTCTGGGGAATAAACAGTCTTTCATCACTTTTTAGTGGGTCTTTCTATCTCCTCATTAGCTCTGAATTCAGAGCTACAAAAATGAGTAGGTATAAAAATCTGGCAGCTAGAAGGTCGCTTTTTTCATGAACCCCTTCCTCATCTTTCTTAAACTGCTTTTTCCCACCCAATGTATACCACAACAACAGCTAAAGGGAAGAAAATCTCTTCCTCCTCTGATCTTAACATAAGTTTATCTGAGGCTCATCTATGACACATCACTTTATACCTACATGACTGCTGGAGTCATTATAGTTATTTATAATATTCACCAGTCTTTAGTAACCCTTAATGGCAGGCTCCATGTAACACTCAAACTCTTAGCTAGTGTTATGTGTGATGGAACAAAGCAAATATTTATTGAATGGCTCAGTTAGTGGTGATTGGTTGAATATACCATTCTGTATATTTGGCAGGGGATTATACAAAATTTGGAGTCTCACCAGGTATGTTACAGTGGTCAGGGGAAGTTTGACTTTCCCACATGCTTTAGATATTGGGCATGAATTCCTCATGCTTAGCATTGTTAAACTCAGTTGTCCATTCATACTACCTTTGCTCTGTTGAATGGAATGAATGGACATGTCTTCTGACTTTGATTGATCATTTCCATCTAACTATGACTATCTTTCTTTTATCTTTATTACATAAAATTGAATGTCATATCTATGTATAATTGCTTATAATTCACATTTTATATATAGTTGCCTTATTTATCCTGAATTCCAATAAAAGATCCTACATAAAACAATCAACACTTTCTAGATCCTTAAAAATAGTTTTTGAAGAGAGTGGTAAAAACATAATTTTTCAAGAAAATTAAAGTCAGATGCATAATCTGAAAGAAAATATCAAACATGAGAACTCAGTATGTTCTAGTCAAAGATTAAATGTATATTTAGCTCATATTTATGGAAGGAAGCAGTACTAATAATTCTGTGGGCAAGAAGTCTACCTCAACTTTACCTAAAAGAGAAATGCTAATTATTTTAAGGAAGATGCCTCTCCTTGATCATACAGGTGAATATTTGTGAATTTTTTTGAGTGTATCTGGATTTAGTCTTTAGCCAAAACATACATCTGAAGTTTGAGACTGACTTTTCTACAGCTGATAGAATCAGCCTCATTTCCTTCTAGTCTGCTATTCAAATCAATGGTTTGTCTATTATTTGTTTTAGGAGAATTAGTTTCTATAATTCAAAATTAAAGTCTAAATGGGCTTTTTATTACATTTAAAAATCAATTATAGTTAAAGTTGGCATTGTGTAAATACCATTATTTTAAACAAAACAAAAGATGCTTCAGTCTCCCCTTAAAACGAGCTGACACTTTGTCAGCTTCCCAATTGTCTTTCATCTGTAACTTCTCCTTGATAACCAATCCATGAAGCGGGGGGACAGGACTTCTCCAGAACAGTGCAAAGCATCAGCCAACCTAAAGCTACCCTCTTTGCCTGGATGTACTATTTTTATGCTTTGTTTTGCTTTGTTTTTCCCAATGATTTTTCTGTTGCATTTCTAGACTATGTAGATGGAAATAAGAATAAAAAATATGGCGATAAGGTGAAATAGAGAGAGTTAACAATATAAAAATAACTTCTTTATTCATTTGATGTATTATATAGAAGATAAATAATGAAAAGTTAAAAGCATAATGATTTCCATTTCTAATTCTTTGAAGGTAGACTATGATGATTATTAAGGACATTTGCTGTGAAAATGTTATCAGAGTCACTCATAATTTTCATGGCTTTATTTTTCCAACTTTTAAAAAAGTTACATGATCTTACAAGTTTACTTCATGTATTTCTCATTTTATATATACCAAAGGTGGTTATTATTGAGAACCTAAGAGATTTGTCATTTATATAAGTACCAGGTAGGATGTAGGAAGATAAAAATCCCCCAAACAATTATAATTTCAAAACAATAGGAAGATTCAACATTATCATTTTCCTCTGCCCAGTAATCTTTTTCAATTTCTGTTGCTCCATCATCCAGAATTTATTCAGTTTAAAACTAAGGATGGCAAAGCATGAGCACTTCTTGAAGTGATAACATTTTAGGCTGTTAACTGTGGTTTATAACATCATCTCTTCGGATGCCAGGACCAGGCTTTGTTAGAAAGTAGAGAAGACAGCAAACACACACTCTATACTTCTGAGAGAGGGCAAGCTGAGCACAGAAACAGACCAGGAACAGTAGGTTCTGAGCAGAGGAAAATTCCACAGGCTTTATGCATTTACCAGAACTGGTTCCACTCATCCCAGCCCCAGAGCACTGAGGCACATCATTGTATATTCTCTGGGACTGCATTTTTTTAACACAAGGTTTCCTAAATATTTTAGTTGTCATGTAATGTTTTCCTTTGTACTATTTCACCCTGTCCTCAGACCGATTGATCTACTTTGTCTCTTTCTTGGGATTTTACCCAGGAATATTTTCAGAGAAAGAAAATTAACTTACCTGGTGTTTCTGTGGCTTTGATTGAACTCTGAATCTCAGCTTTAGAGGAAAGAAAAGAAAATTGCTAAAATTAAATGTTGAATATCAAATGTACTCTCACAATTGTTCCAGGTGGTAAATGGATATAGATCTCAGCTCATTTCTGATTTACTTTAATCAAATCATAAAATCAAGAGGCTTCCTGATTAGAAGAAACTTCAGAGCAGGGGTCAGCCAACTTTTTCTTAAAGGGCCAAATAGTATTTTAAGCTTTGTGGGTCATAAGTCTCTAGTGACTATTCAACTTTGCCATTGTAGTGTGAATGCAGCTATACATAATACCTAAAGAATATGTATGGCTGTATTCCCATTAAACTTTATTTACAAAAACAGGTGTGGGTCTGGATTGGCCTGTGAACTGTATTTTGCTGAATCCTCTTTTGGAGCACCGAGTACAACCCCACATCTTGAATACGCCTAGACAACCCAGACAACTACAGAAACTTTGGTAGGTACTTCATGAGTGGCACTGCCATGTGTCATATTCCTACTAAGATATTGTGCATCTCCTGACCTGAGGAAGATTCAGAATGGTTCACACAGATTCCTCTGAAACTTAGGGAATTCCTCTGAAGTAAATATAGTTCAGAAGAGCTTCTACAAATAAAATCACCTGAGAGAATTATAATCAAAGATCACTTCAACAACTTGGAGTGTTGGCACCATGAACCAAGATTTGCCAAATGAAAAAATATAGAAAAAAATGGAAACAAATAGAAGCCCAATAATGATAGTTTAAAAATATTCACTTGCTTCCTTTTTATTTTCACTTGACTGTCTCACCAGCATCTCAAATTTAACATGCCTGAAACAGAACTCTTTTTTATTGAAGTATAGTTGATTTATAATGTTGTGTTAATATCAGGTGTACAGCACAGTGATAGTAATTCAGTTTATATATATATATATATTTTATATATATATATATATTCTTTTTATTCTTTTTCAGATTTTTCCCCTTATATGTTATTACAAAATATTGAGTATAATTCCCTGTGCTATATAGTAAGTCCCTGTTGGTTGTCTATTTTACATACAGTAATATGTATATGTTAATCCCAAACTCCTAATTTATCTCCCTCACTTCCCCTTTGGTAGCCATAAGTTTGTTCTCTATGTCTGTGGGTCTATTTGTGTTTTGTAAATAAGTTCATCTGTATCTTTTTGTTTTAGATTCCACATATAAGCAATAGTATAATATTAGACTTTCCCCGTCACACTTACTTCACTTAGCATGATAATCTCTAGGTCCATCCATGTTGCTGCAAATGGCATTATTTCATTCTTTTTTATGGCTAAGTAATATTCCATTGTATCTATATACCACATCTTCTTTATCCATTCATAACTCTTGACTAGTATCCTCAAACCCACCTCCCCCCTCACCATCTTAGATCAAACCACAGTAAAATTGTCTCCCAGGTGCACAAGCCAAAAACTAGTGGCCTTTCTTATTCACTTCTTTTTCTCACCCCATCAGCTCTAGCTTCAAAATATATTCCAAATATGTCTCACCATTCAATCGAATACTGTTCATCTAGCACCTATATCTGTCCCCTTAGTACCTGCAAGAGCCACCTAGAAAAATCTTTTGAAATTTGAATTTGGCTGCTCCAAGGGCGCCTTATTCTTCTCCTCACTACAGCTGGCAATTCTTCATAGGACATGGCTCCTGCCTTGCTCCTCAATTCACTCCAGCTGTTTCACCCTGCTGGGCATCTCTGTGGTAGATCAACGTGCCAGGGCTCCTGTGCCTCAGGTGTCCCTGCTTGCTCTACTCTAGCCTCAGTGTTGCCCTCTCAGGCCTACATTGGCTACTTCCCACCCTTCACGACTCTGCTCAGGTTTCACCACTCAGAGAAGTCTTCTCCAACCACCTTATCTAACGTTGTATACCTCATTTCCCTCCACGCTAGTCCGCCACTCTGCCTCATCTGCTCAACACTACTTTTATCACTCCAGGGACATTGATTTTTTAAAAATATGTTTGTTATCAGTTAGAATGTAACTCCAGGAGGACAAAGATTTCTTGTTTTACTCAGAGCCGTAATCGCAGAGCCTACTATCGGGTCTCCGGTAAAAATATAAGGAATGAATGAATAACAATAGAAAGTAATAATAATAAAACTAATTCTACCTCTTTGAATTTAATTTTTAAGAGAAAATTAATGCCTTACTTAATATTCCTGCTTGGATAATTATAGCTACTATTTTTCAAGCAACTCTTATGATCAGTTCCATATATTAATTGCTGATGTCTACAAGAAAGACGTTATTATTTCCATGTTGCAGATCTGCAAATATTAGTTGAAAGCAGTGAAACTGCTTTCTCAAAGGGAGGACGGTGATTATAATTCAGGTCTGTTGGCTCTAAGGTCCATTCTTTTTTACTCAAAGAGACAGCTTTTCCTTCCACTAAACTGTTCTGAGTGGAAAGCTTATGAAATTAATTCCTACTTTTGATAACTAGTTAAAATACTTTTGAACATGGCATAATGTTGTATTTGAAAGTTGCAGTTAAAATATTTATCAGCTGCCAGAGGATTAGAATACAAATGAAATCAAAACCTTTTGTTCCTCCTGCTTTTAATATCAGGTCATAACCTTCTTGCTGATAGACTTTACAGAGAATGAAAAAATTTTAAACTCATATCAGACAAAACCTTCTGACTATCCTTTTTTGCATTTTTTTTATCCTTCAAAAATGCATAATGAGAGAATGGACTTGGGGACACAGGGAGGGGGAATGGTAAGCTGGGACCAAGTGAGAGAGTGGCATGGACATATATACACTACCAGTTGTAAAATAGATAGCTAGTAGGAAGCAGCCGCGTAGCACAGGGAGATCAGCTCGGTGCTTTGTGACCACCTAGAGGGGTGGGATAGGGAGGATGGGAGGGAGACGCAAGAGGGAGGAGATATGGGGATATATGTATATGTATAGCTGATTCACTTTGTTATAAAGCAGAAACTAACACACCATTGTAAAGCAATTATACTCCAATAAAGATGTTTTAAAAAATGCATAATGATTTTAGAGGGACATATTACACAAAAGAAAAATAACTATGTCTTAAAGATGTAGCTGAATATTAAAAAAATAACATATAACAATTCAAAATCTGGGCTTCCCTGGTGGCGCAGTGGTTAAGAATCCGCCTGCCAATGCAGGGGACACGGGTTCAAGCCCTGGTCCAGGAAGATCCCACGTGCTGTGGAGTAACTAAGCCGGTGTACCACAACTACTGAGCCTGCGCTCTAGAGCCTGCGAGCCACAACTACTGAGCCTGTGTGCCACAACTACTGAAGCCCGCGCACCTAGAGCCGGTGCTCCGCAACCAGAGAAGCCTCCGCAATGAGAAGCCCATGCCCCGCAATGAAGAGTAGCCCCCGCTCACTGCAACTAGAGAGAGCCCGCGCACAGCAACAAAGACCCAACGCAGCCAAAGATAAAATAAATAAATTTATTTAAAAAAAAATTCAAAATCCTTTTATTGAGTCTTAAGAGGTCCAGACTTTTATATATGAATGAATATATTATTCTTCTGAGGACAAAATTCTGTAAATCTTAAATATTTAATCAATACTGGAATACATATACCTTTTTATACTAAAATCAAGGATGTATTATTCTGAAGATAATAAAGTGTTTTCATATGGCATACTATTTTCAAATTTGGGTTCATTTCTGTGGATATAAAATCTTAATAGAGAGGAATGCTATGGAATATGGCTAAAGCATTATTCTTGTTTTTTTTTTAATTTATAAATTTCATAATGCAAATGTGTTTTTAAGAAAAGGAAGTAGGTGAAGTCAAATAGCAAATAAGTGTGTAACCTAGTCTCAAACTTAGATGTTTAGTAAAAACCAAATCCTTAATCAGGGTGGTTGGCAACTTAAAACCTCTTGGTTGAGTTTGTCTCTAATATGAAACTGAAGTCTTATGAAATGCAAATGAACTTTGAAATGCTAAACTTTAATCCACAATTTAATCCAAAGCTAAACTGTCCTTAAACTCTCAGCTTTTAAAACAGAAATAAAAAATAAAAAAATTAAAAATTAAAAATTAAAAAAAAAACAGAAATAATAAGCAATAATACAACAAGTAACTTTGCTAAATATTCTTATCTTATGAAGGCCATTATATTTACAGCTATATATAGCTGTATATAATTACACACAGAACATGATTTATCATTAACAGGCCCAGGAGAAAAAATATATACAGCCATTCCCATATATAATTCTTTTCTGATTTGCTTAAAAATAATTTACTATGACCAATTCAAATTTTCCTTCTTATTTCCAACCCCCCCCCTTCCAAACAAAGCATTGACTGATTCACTGTACATGAGATGAGTTCTGGTTTGGCTAAACTGTGACTTGTGACTAAGACCTTGTTATCCTGAGTATTCCTCCTTTATTGGCCCACATGAAATGATACAAACTAATTAAATATCATGTAAGAAACGTTGTAATTAAGTTCCCAAATAAATGTCATAGATAAATGGTGACATTCACAAGAGAACTAATGAGGATAGGTGATCAGATAAATTAGTGTTTTCCAAAGCATGAGATGCATAGCATTGTAAGAGAGCTTCTATGAGGCAGTACTGGAAAGTGGCATTAAATAAGATTGAAACACTAAATGAGAAAGTTATTTTCTTTTCAGCTTTTTTGTTTATTTCAATGACGAAGTTTCAAAATTTCAATTTGATGCAAATATGTCATTAATACGTAGCATGTGCTTATCATTTTTTTTTCACCCCACAGCGGAAAGTACAAATGCAGTCCCCGACAACCACAAATTATTCAGTGGAGTTTTCCACATTTGGGGAAATCACAGGGGTCAGCACAGCACAT
This sequence comes from Eubalaena glacialis, assembly GCF_028564815.1. Classification (NCBI taxonomy): domain Eukaryota; kingdom Metazoa; phylum Chordata; class Mammalia; order Artiodactyla; family Balaenidae; genus Eubalaena; species Eubalaena glacialis. The sequence goes on along the minus strand of NC_083720.1, from coordinate 128,559,301 downwards.
CCAGAGTGCTATGGATAAGCCTCGATGGGGGAAAACCACCTTCATGATCCTGGTATCTCCCCTTCCAGGTAAGTATTTGATTTATTTCTTAAATAAGGACAAGCAAGCCTCAAACTCAGAGCCTTTGGCAAGCAACAAAATCTAGCTAGAATTTTGTTTTATTTTGCTTACATCATAGTGACTTTCTAGCTTCTGTTTATGCCAAGTCAAACTGGTTTTTCATTTATGATGGTTTACTTTTCAAACAAATTTAAGAATAAAAAGTGCATCAGTTGAAAGAAAGTACTAAATAAATAATAGTGCAGATGGTACGCATATCTGGCAACATTCATTAAGTTGTGGGAAATACTGAGGTAGTATCTTGCAGAGGCTCTTGATAGTTGTGTAGAATTTGAATAAGCAATTGGAGGAAGGACAAGGGGATGAAAGAAGGACCATAAAGATGAGGAGGGCAGGATGAACAAATACCACAGTCAGCAATAAATCTGGCAACAGCGAGAGAACCACCCTGGTGAGAATCACAGGTTCATATTCAGCCAGCCTATCAGTCCGTCAATCTCTCATATTGATTGAACTCCTCCTACTTGTCAAGCATATGATGCACCCAATTAAAAGCTAGTTGTTTTCTAATTCCTTTAGATACCTTATGTAAAACAGTTGTAATGAGAACAAGTGTGGTATAGTGACTTTTATGGGATTTGAGGCGAGAAAAACAGGGTTTGAATTTCATCTTTTAATTTAACCTTGGCCAAGTCATTTAGTCTTTCTGAACCTGTTTCCTTATTTGTGAAACTGGTATCATAAATACTGACTTTGCCTGGCTTTTATAAGGATTATCATTAATAAAATAATAGCTAAAATGTATTATTTACTTTCCAGACACTGTTTTAAGCTTTATATATTTTTACCTCTTTTAATCTTCACATGAATCCTGTAAGGGTGTAGTCTTATTACAACTACTTTACAGATGAGGAAACTGAGGCACAGAGAAGTTAAGGAGCTTACCAAAGGCCACAGTCCAAATAAATGGTTGCGCTCTTATTTGAACCTAAGCTATCTGATTTCAGAATCATTGTTTGTAACCAATAAGCTAACTTCCTCTTGGCATGATTGTAGAGCCCTTTTTTTTTATTTTAGGAAGGGTGTGGTGCCTTGAAAAGCACAGGCTTGGGCAGAGGCCATTCTCATGTTCAACCAGTAGTATATCTGAAGTGGCTACTTGATTACTATACAATTATATATGATTTTTGTGTTAAACAAACTCCATACTAAACTAGGATAAATTATGCAAAAAGGAAACATATACGATAAACTATTTGTTACATATAAATGTTATTAACTCTGACTAAATAACCTACTGATTACTTATAAATGTTACTCGTTTTTACTTAACAAAAGTCAGATTTTTCCCTTCAGATTTCAAGTCTGTAATATTGTATATGCTGTGGTAGCAGAAGCTCTAAGTGGCAAAAGCCTAAGAAGTATTTTTATCCACACACTTGCCTTAGTAGAGTTATGTCCTGGCATTTGCCCATCTCAATTTGTCTTCTACCTATAATCTTATTCCACATTCTCTCCTCAGCTAAGACAAAATCCACCAAAGGGAGAAAGGGCAATGGTCTCTCCTTCCCTGTCAATCTCTTACAGTGTGAACTATACCTGCTTTCAAATCTGGTTATAGATATCTGAATGACTAAGTTTCCAGCAAGAAAAGCATCTATTTTGCTTTCTCCCTTCCATCTTCCTTTTACTTTTCTTTTCTCTCTTCAGAAACCATCAGGTATGCAAAGGAAATGAAAAGAGTCAGAGAGGATGCCACGTTTTTAAGCCACTGGCAGAAACAGGGAACTCAGGAAGAGGAGAAGATTTGTAATTTTACAACAGAGTTTTACGTCCAGTTTTCCCACAGTTTAGATACTGGAGGATGGGGACTCCTGTGACTGACATTTCTTTGAATCACTCCTCAGTGCCCAGTGAGGTAGCCCTGCCAACAGACAATGGCAAATGCATGGATGTTGAAATCTAGGCGTAACAAGGGTAAATTCAGGACACGGTCTGGAGTGGGTTCAATGGTGACATCCCCCTCCCCCTGACTTCCTTGGAAAGATATGTGTACCTAGAACCGGTGAATACAGCCTTATCAGAAAAAGGATCTTTGCCAGTGTAATTATGGATCTTGAGATGAAATCATTCCAGATTGTGGTGGGCCCAAAATCCCAAGAAAGTGTCTTTATAAAAAAAGAAGACACAGACAGAAGAGGAAACACAGAAAGTGTCTTTATAAAAAAAGAAGACACAGACAGAAGAGGAGACACAGAGGGGAAGGCCGTATGTAGACACACAGGGAAAAAGACAATGTGAGGACAGAGGCAGAGATTAGAGTGATGTATCTATAACCCAAGTAATGCAGAGAATTACTGGCAATTTCCAGAAGCTAGGGGGCATGTCAGGTCACCGATGCTCTCCAAAAGATTTTTAGTGAATAAATTAACTTACTAATTAATCCAAAGGGCTCTCGTTTCTTTATAAAGTCAGATCACTGAATTAATGAGGATTTCTATCTTAAAAATCCTAGTATTCTAGAAATGTGTCTTCTACAGGCAGAATAAAAGAATAAAAGAGGAGAAATACACACAACTTTAAGAGAATGGGAAACGATTAGAAATGTTTTGAGAACATTTCTTTTTTTTTTCTTGCCAACCTAATCAGAGCCTTCTCTGGGAGCTTCCTCAAACTAACTGGGCAAGGGAGACTCTTTTTTTTTAAAACTAATTTATTAATTAATTTATTAATTTATTTATTTTTGGCTGTGTTGGGTCTTCGTTTCTGTGCTAGGGCTTTCTCTAGTTGCGGCAAGCAGGGGCCACTCTTCATCGCGGTGCGCGGGCCTCTCACTATCGCGGCCTCTCTTGTTGCGGAGCACAGGCTCCAGACGCGCAGGCTCAGTAATTGTGGCTCACGGGCCCAGTTGCTCCGCGGCATGTGGGATCTTCCCAGACCAGGGCTCAAACCCGTGTCCCCTGCATTGGCAGGCAGATTCTCAACCACTGCGCCACCAGGGAAGCCCTGAGAACATGCTTTTTTGATCTACATTCCACCTTTCTAGGGAGTAAAGCAACAGACCCTGATAACCCTTCTCTACTCTAAATCAAGCCTGCATTTGAGATAATGTACCCACAGTGCCTTTATCTGATAGTCACTCTCCGAGGACCCACTGCCCATATGTTTAAGAGGTGTTCAACCTTCCCCTGCCTATAGATTGTTTTGTTCTCCTTCTGTTTCTCTGTCTTGGCTCCACTAATTTTGAATGTTTGTGTGTGTGAGGGGTGGAGATGGAAAGGGAGCATTGCCCCGCTAACCAGGAATCTGGGCAGACTCCTGGTCTCCTCAGGCGCCGATGGAAATGTGTGCAAACTCATTATATCAAGTGGAGTCCATGCTTAGCAGGAAGCACCTTGAGGAACGAGAGAGATCTAGGGAGGATGGCTGCCCAAAGAATGAGTTTTATAACAACATTTCTAAAGGACTTTTAGTATAGAACTGGTTAATCAAATGGCAAATGCAAAGGGCAGCAGTAAGTACCCTTCTTTCATTACCTTGCTTTCCAGGGTGTTTCATTTTTCAAGAAATGGCTTTGTGGGTGTATTTTTTAAACTACTTGGAAGAAAGCCACTTCAGACTGTGTTTAGAAGCCAAATAAATACAGGAGTCTCCAGAACTGAGACGCAGAGGGCATTTTATTGCATGAATCAAGGCAGAATTAGGAATCTCAAGTGACCCATGGGATTGACCACAGACTTCTGTCTAAGTGCTAATTTTAATAAACCATGGTCCTTGAATGACATTTCCCACATCAGGCACTGCCTGGGTGGGTGTCAGTGCAAAGTACAAATTATTTGAGTTTAATCTTCAACTGCTACACATTTTGCAGATGCGTATTCACTTTTATTCTTGTTTGTCTTGGGGGCAGTCATATTATGAGATGGATGAGGCTTTGGTTTGCCAAAGGTACTTTTCAGACATATAGTGCCTACAAAATAGGTTCTACTCATCAGAGCCCAAAACACTACCACAAAAAAATGTTCTTCTTATGAAGGAAAAATGACCCTCCTCTTTAAGTTCCTTTATGTGGTGACTAATTAAATAAAATTATTAGTTTACAATTATGGTGTGAAATTCGACTTTGTCTAGATAACCTTTTTTATGTCGTGCCTAAGACGATTACAATAAAAAAAGGGGGAAATGGAGGTTCTCGATGTGTTTCTAGATGCCTTGGGCGTCCACAGTCCCCACTTGCTGTGTCATTCTACCTTAGAGGTCTCCCAAGAAGAGACTTGGAGACTGTGAGTCACCTGTAGATGCTTTTTCTTAAGGACTATGGGTATGCCAACAGTACATCCAGTATTTATAATGAACGGGATCTGATAAGGCTCTTACAGAAGATTGCTAGCTTTTCTACTCAGGATAGTTTGACTAAAAGTACAGATTACTTCCGGTCACAGAGGCCAGAATAAGGGGAGTCGTTGTTGTGAAGATACGTGTGGGCTGGACCTGGAAAACTGTCAGGAAACAGGGGATCTCTCGGTCCTGCTACTCTCTCTGTCTCTCCTGAACAACTTAATCTTGCTCGCGGGGTCTCTCCATTTCCGCACATAGTCTCTCTCCATTCTTCTTCTACCAACTCTGCTTACTCATAATACCCGCTTCCTTATGCCGCAGGCATGCACACCAATCACCGTGGCTGTCTCAGACTCACTCTACTAAAACCTTGCTACCCCTGACTTTTTGGTTTGTTTGGGTTTTCTAGTTCAGATTACCCAGAAGGGAATTTTATTGGCCTAGATCAACATTCTCTTTCTTTTTGTTTTTAAACAAATCTTTATTTGGAAATTCACCACTTAATGCACTCATTTTAAGTACACAACCCAATAATATTTAGTAAATTTATAGAGTTGTGTGACCATCACTATACTACAGTTTTAGAACCTTTTCTTCAACACAAAAAACTTCCTTGGGCCTTTCTGCAGTCAATCCCCAGGCCCGTCTCCAGGTGTAGGCAGCCACTTATCTGCTTTCTGTCCCTATAAAAATATCCTTTCTGGATATTTCACAGAAATGGAATCATATACGTTGCATTTTGAGAAAGAATTCTTTCACTGTATGATGTTTTTCAGATTCATTCTATTATACGGATATCCCATGTTTTGGAATATTACAGATGCATTCCAAATGGAAAATCCAATGAGATTCTATTTTGCCAGTTAATGGACATTTGGATTATTTTCAGTGTTTGACTATTATGAATCATGCTATTCTTAACACATTAACCACACCCTGTTTTGAACCACACCCAATCTAGAGTAAGTTTTGAAATTGGCTGTGTTCGAGTCTTCCAATCTTGTTGTTCTTTTTCAAAAGTGTTTTGACTATTCAAGGTCCTTTTCATTTCCATATATATTTTAGGATTGGCTTATCAATTTCTATGCAAAAAACCTGCTGGTATTCTAATAGGGATTGCACTGACTATTTTATCAATTATTGATCAACTTGGAAACAACCGCCATCTTAAAATATCAAGTCTTCCAATCCATAAACATGTAATGTTTGTTTGTTTATTTATTTATTCTTTACAATGTTAAATATGTATTTGAATTTTAATTGTGAGGTTATGCTGATGCCTTCGGTTTCAATATGATAATGCAGTGTTTTTATCCTTCCCCCATTCTGTATCTGTATCTCCCCTTTTCATATAGAACACATCTATATGTTTTTTCAATCTTGTAGTACCAAGTATTTAGATTCGCTATATTCATTTCAATAAAACAAACTCATCAAGTGAATTTCAGGATTTCTTTGCAGTGTTTTTCTTTTCTCTCCCCCTCTTTATCTGTTCTACTGAGGAGGGTGTGCAGTTAAGACTATGTTGTTTAAAGTACTTGGATTCTTTTTGTTTCTTTTTGTGTGCTTTTTTAACAATTTTATATATGGTTAGGTAAAGTGTTTCTGTTTGCATTTAATTTTTTCTATTTCTGTCTTTGTTGATGGTTATATACTTAGAAACAAATATATTTGTTATGAAAATTGACGGTAGATTATTACAGTATAAAACCTAAGGAAGCAAATGTTCAAAACATTCATCACTGGCTTTTAAAAATTTTTAAACATACAGCAGCAACACACTCAAATTCTACTTTTCTTTCTCCCGCGATTCCATCTTTCTTGTGAACCCTTGAAATGGCTTTGTGTGGCTAAAGTCAGAATCAAAATGATGCCATTTTTGCATCTCACTAGCACTTTCCCACCGGCAGTAATGTTTTAAAATCTGATTTCTTTGCTCAGGTACCAGATGTAATTGTACTAATGAAAAATTTTCTTTTTTGATCCTTAGTGGGCTTGTCTGAATCACTAAAACTAACAAGTGGTCTTTTCACATAATACTAAAATAAATGTATTATTTAAATTGTGTGTGCATTACATTAAAAATGCATAAATTGCCTTCCCCTCCCTGCTCTGCTGTGTCTGGCCTGCTGGCTCACACCTGCCACACCTCCCAGATGTGCTCTGATACCAGGCTCCACATTGTGAATGTCCAGAGCATGTGATCAGAATTGGCTCAGCTCTGCTTTGGCTTTGGGGGTCCCTTAGTTCTTTTGCTCCTCTTGCCTGGAAACTGACCCCATGATGTGTCCTTTTTAGGGTCCCAGACACCCACTAGAGCCCCTCCAGGTGATGTGCCAGGTACCACTGACTAGTCTTACTTAGTTCAGTTATACTCATATGACTATCTGCCTTAAGACAAAAAACCCAGGGAGGTGGCAGCATGCAATAAAGAAAAGAGCACAGGGCAAGGAATCAGATATGCCAAGTTGTTAATTCTGGTACTCACTAGCGCTACTGATGGGGACAAATCTTTCTTGATAATTCACTCCGTTACCTCATTAGATCACTGGCATATGATAAAAGGCTATAACTCAGGGACAGCCAGATGGAAGAGATGCACAGGGCAAGGTATGGAGAAAGGACGTGAAGCTTCCATGTCCTCTCCTAGTGCACCACTCTCCTCAAATCTTCACATGTTCACCAACTCAGAAATTTCCATTTAGATATTTAATTTCTCACAGAAGTGTTTTATAGTTCAGTGTACAAATCTTGCATTTCTATTGTTAAATTTACTCTTAAATACTTTATTCTTTCTGATGCTATTATGAATGGAATTATTTCCTTATTTTTTGGATTGCCATTGCTAACATAAAGAAATATGATTTATTTGTGCATATCTTGTATCCTCTGGTATAGAACACTCTTTATTAGTTCTAGTAGCTTTATTGTGAAGTCTTTGGGTTTTCTACATAGATAATGATGCAGTCTACTGAGAGAAACACATTTATTTCCTCCTTTCCAATCTGGATGAATGATTCTATCTGTCCCTTTCTATCTATCTATCTACCTATCTATCAGCTTATTGCACTGTCTGGAACCTCTAGTTATAATTTTGAATAGAATTGGTGAGAGTGGAATCTTTGTTTTGTTCCAGATCTTAAGAGGAAAGTATTAAGTCTTTCACTCTTAAGTATGATGTTTGCTGTATGTTTTTCATAGATATCCTTTACCAGTTTGAGGAAGTTCCATTTTATTTATATTTAATTGAGTTTTAATTATGAGTGGGTGTTATATTTTGTCAAATGCTTTTTCTGCATTTACTGAGTCTACTAATATGGTGTATTACATTACTTGATTTTCATATGTTAAACCAACCTTGCATTCCTGGATAAATTCCATTTGTTCATGCTTTATATCACTTTTCATATGTTACAGATTTTTTTCTAATATTTTATTAAGGATATTTGTATCTGTGTTCATGACGGATATTGGTCTGTAGCTTTCTTTATTTGTGTTTTCTTTTCATTCTTTTCTATCTTTGGTGTTAGGGTAATACTGGTCTCAGATAATTATCTGTGCGATGTTTCCTCTACATCATGAAAGAGTTTGAGAAGAATTAGTATTACTTCTTTTGTGAATATTTTGATAGAATTCACACTTAATGCCATCCTGCTTGGAGTTTTCTCCATGGGCCCATTTTAAATTTCTAATGCAGAATCTTAAATTGCTTTAGGTCTTTTCAGTCTTCCTATCTTCTTGAGGCAGTTTTAGCAATTTGTTTCTAAGAATTTTTCCATTTCATCAAAGTAGTCTAATTTTTTGGCCAAGCTCACCTTTTTGTGCCAGGTGATATCATAGATTATTGCTCAGGCTTGGACTGACCCTCCTTGGCATCCACTCATTTGTGGCTACGGAGGGATAGAGTATCACTGTACAAAGCAAAGTCGCTAAATGGTTGTCCCATTTGGTAGAGACTGGGAGAGAATATAAGTAAGGCATTGTTCTTTGGTAGCTGTGGACTGGAAAACATTCTGAGTTTAGTTCTATCCAATATACTAGTTTAACATTTCAGCACAAATTCTTGTACTTACTCTTGGATTGGGAACTTTGTAATGTTGAAATAGCATTTGGAAGTGGAAGATTTGTCACTGTTGCTCTTGTAGTGATGAACTCAGTCTTCGTGACACCTTTGGCTGTAGATCCTAATTATGTAAAAAAGAATGAGTAGCCATCAGGGGTGTAAACAATCACTAGATCATATCATTAATATTAATATAAACATCCAGTTACAACTTGCAGATTAGTTACTTAAAGTATTCTGATCAAGATATAGAAATCCAGTGTTTTGATGTCTGTCTTTTGGTGAGTCAGTTAACTACATTTTTAAAAGTGGAGGGACACTAGACTCTCCTACATGTCTGATATAGGTTATTTCACTTGATCATAACAGTAATTCTATGAATTAAGTAGTAATTAGGATCATAATTTTACATATGATTCTGAAAAGTTATATAATTTTCCCACAGTCACAGAGAGCCAAACCTTTCTGATGTAAAACTTAGTTGCTCAGCTACCCTAGAAAGGGGGTGGTAAGGCAGTAGTAGTAGTTGAAAGTGGTAGTATGATTCCCATGCTGTCTAGGAGAGAATTTTCAGGTAGGTGGAATAGCAGGGAGGAGAGAGATAACAAGAAGTAAACAGAATAAACTTTTAATTATATTTGGTTCATTTTGGGGGGGCAAAAAGGAAATTCAACAACAAAGAAAAAATAAGCTGAGTTTTCAAAAATAGCATTGGAATAAGATTACTTTAAATAATCTATATTTGCACAAATAAATATTATAAAACAAAATGACTGATGACCTTCAGTCTTTTCAAAGTCTAGCATGGGGAACATTGAGTTAGTAAAGAAAAGATAGGCATGCTGGTTAGTGCACGCTTAGTGTTAGCTAGATACGATGTTGGCTGGAGATGAGGAGAAGACAGTTTAATAGACTCCTATCACAAAGAGGTCTGGAAGCCTGAACTGCTGGTGCCTTCCAGAAGTGCCAATCAGCTTTCATTCTATGGCAATAAGCATCTATAGTGTAATGAAAATTCTTAGTGCACTTGAGAGATTCATGCTGGAGAAATTTATAGTTTGCAGGAAGACCTCATAGACAGTGGGTAAATATGTCTTCAGGCAAAAAGCCTTTAGAAATTGGTATGCTAAAGAAAGTGAATAAATTTGAATATAGGCTATAGGATTAACACTGCATATGAGAAAGAATGAGTGAAAATGGTCACCAACTTCAGAGGAATCTTGAAGTATTAAATTGAGAGGGAAATACTTGAGGAAGAAAAGAAATGTCTTATTATATAAGGAAAGCAGAAATTGATCTTTGTAATAGTATGGAAGTGGGAAAGGTACAGAAACTCAACACTTGAGGACGGAGGAACGTGGAGATAAAGATCTTGCTTCTCACTGGAACTCCAAGAACATATGCTTTGAAAACATCAGAACAGGAGTTCTTCTTCAGAAATCTTAAGAGAAGAATTCTTCTGCTGAGCTAAAATTGGAAACCATGAAAAAGCTATCCTGATGGCCTAAATAATTCCGTCGTATAAAGCAGACTCAACAGTCTCGGTGATGGGAAAAAATAGAATGTATAGCTAAGGAAGATGTGAGGAGCTGCCAGTTTACGAAAATACAAAGAGAAAAGGAGAATAATGGAGTAGCTGGGGGTACAATCCCAAAAATTTTATTTAGAGAATTGCTTATTATTAATGTGGAATATACTTCACAGATGAGAATAGAATTAGAGCCCACACTCAATTCAGGACACGTTGTCAATTACACATGTCAATTAGGCCATGGAAGGAGACAGGAATGTTTTGAAAGTGATCCAAATATTTAGAAATACCCATGGTGGATTATGAAAATAGGAATGAAAGATGTATTGAATGACAAGTGAATAGAATGAAAAATGTGGAGACTAATGCTGCCACAGGCATAAATTTTCAAATTTTACTGGTGTACTAAATATTTCAAATCCTAATCTCAGAAGAAAAGAAAATGGGTAACCTACATTTATTAAAATATGAGAATCATAGTCTTATATTAACATCTTCTTGGGAAAATGTTCCCAATTGCACTTCAGGTTCACAGGTAGTAGATTCTGGACTTCTGCCAAGAAGTGACTGACACCTCAGAGCAAAAGGAAACCAATCTCAAAGCTGTTCTTTAAACTTACACAGTTTGCTCTCTTTCAGTTTTTCTGTCTGTCCATTTTTCCCCAGAAAACACTATATATCAGCTGTGGTCTACAGGTGTGACTCACACTGTAAGTCTAGGTAATAATATATGTATTAGATTTGACAAACATTATTTTGCTTGAGCAATACTAATTTAAATCACAGCATCAAGATAATAGTGGCTTTACCTTTAGGACTTGTGTTTTTGAAATTTATGTTCTTTTAAGTCTTAGAATTTGATACAGGTGGAATGTATAAAAGACAAAATATGAGGAATTTTTAAATCATATTTAACTTGGAATAAAGAATCAAACACAAGAGATGCTTGAGAAAGTCTCATCAATACCAGAGTGTAAATGCAGAGAAGAGACTTTGACTCCAACCAGAGCCCTAAGTTAGAACCATTGGCTAGAACTAAGCAGGATGAGTGTGAGGAATATGGGCTGTTTTATCATTTGTCTTGGTATTTTCAATGTGAGATTCATGTTGTATGTTTTGAGAGATTAAATTTTTGGGAGTAAGCAACAAATGTGAACATTAATTATATTAGGAATTTAAGGTGTGTTTACAACAGACTGACTTGAAAGGGAGGATTTATGGAGTTAAATTGCGCAGCCAAAGGGATTAAGCAGCTTTATTCCTTTGAAGTTACATAATTTGACTGACAGTACTGTTTTGTCCAATATACATAACAAAAGCTCCTTGTGTGGTCACTTTGTCTTCAGAAATAGAATATGGGATAAGTGACTTTTTGACGAAATCAACATTTACTAAAACATATGCTATAGAATACTAGTACTTTGATATGTTACTTTGTTTATGTTACAAAACACTTTTATAGTCAAATTATTTGGAGCTGCATAGATTTTGACTATAAAATAACTTTTATAGTCAAATTATTTGGAGCTGCATAGATTTTGAAGTCAACATTTACCAAAACATATACTATAGAATACTAGTACTTTGGTATGTTATTTTGTTTATGTTAAAAAACACTTTTATAATCAAATTATTTGGAGCTGCATAGATTCTGAAAAAACATCAAATGAATGTCTTTGTGTTAGGATTACTGAGAATTTTTACAGATGTTATTGTGCATTGAAAAACCCTCGGAGGGTAGTATTTTCTAAAACACTTGCCCAAGTAGCTCCATTTTCAGGGATCATTTTATGGGCTAGTGCTTCATAGAAATTATGTACCCATAACAATGAGGGTAGTCTGGGGTAAAATTAATTAATATCCTGATTCATTTAAGTGACTTCTGAGGTAATATTAAAGAGCCCATAGAAAGACTGTGAAGGGCCTAAATGTTTATACCAATGGTCCTAGGAAGATGTGTCAAAGCAGTGGCAAAGAATGGAAAAGAAGCTTCTTGAGGTTTTGCTCAGATTCTTCTGAACGCCTCCATTGGAGTGAAAAGGAATACCTCAGAATGTAAATAAGTTAAAATGCTAAACCCAAGGGGAAAAGATGTGAAGGAATGTTGGCCAAATACCTGAACCAATTCAAAGAGAACGTAAGACGTTGTTCCCTCCAGTACTCACTCCTGAGGAAGAGGAGCTCAGATCATGCAACCAGGCTATCCTGGTGTCCCCAAAGATTCTGGAGAAGCACAAAATGGTGCTGGTGAAGGAATGTACGTAAAGTAGGGCTATAGCTTTCAGTGGGAGACAAGAAGAGGGGAAAGTTTTATTTCTATATAGATTTAAATTTCCTTTTTCTTTTCCATATTATTTAGAGGGTAAATTAAGGTAGGCATTAAGGGTCCCTTGGAATTGCGTGTTTAGCAATGTCCTACCTCTTGCAAAACCATCAAGTACCATGTAGTATGACCCCAGGAAAGTAGGCCAGAGCAGACTACTGAGAGCTCCCTGCTGTTTAGGCCTGGCCTAATAAGGTGTTTAGGTGTCTCCAGATCTATCAATTCTCTAACCCAATTTACCAAGGTAAGCTCATATAGGAACTTGGGACTGATCCTAGGTCATGAATAAACTTATATCTGTACTTAGAGTGGCTTTTTGCATCATATATCCCCCAAATCAAGTGGGTTGAGGTATTTGGTGACCTCGGAGCAATGTAGTAATTTTTTAATCCCTTCGTTCTTTCTTAGAGATTTCACTAACAAATAGATGTTGACTTTCTATTTCCTTAAAATCTATTTTAACAGTGTTTCTTGGAGCCAGAGCAAATATTGGTAGGAGCTTCTTCTTTATTTTCTCATATCAATTGATCCTATTTACCCATAAGTTCTTACATATGAAAAATCAGCAACAGTGCTTATGGGGACATTAAAAGCATCTCAAACATTTGAGCTGCCCCTTTGGAAAAACTGTAATTAACAATTACAGATGAGGTTATTCCCAGCTTAGGTGGTGGGTGAAAAAGAATTGCTTTGTTTGTTTTCCAGTTGTAGAACACATTCATTACTTATTTTACTATGAATAGAATTTAGCTAAACAGAATAATGACTTATTTCAGTAAATTGTAACTGTACTACTAAAGCCCTAAGGGTTCAGTAGGGAAGCCTCACAGGCTTGGTGGTAAGAGAGAGAAATGGCTAGCAGCCCGCCCTGCACACACAACCACACTGCTTCAAACTGGGCGGTTCAACTTCTATTTGTCTGATATATTCACATTTTGGACTTTCGCAAAAGATTTTATGAGGAAACGTTTCTGCTAATTACAAACAATTTTAGACAACAACTAATTGCATTAATTATGAGGGTCCTAAAATCAGACATTGTCTGACCACACTGAAAGTAAGATGAACAACATCAGAGTAGGCAGAAATAACAAGATCTTGTGTTATTGTGAAATTCATGTGCTAATAATGTTTCTATACTATGCTCAGGAATATCACCTTTCACTTGGACTTATTTACTCTTTTTTTAAACACAATGCTAGCAAGTTGGTTGTGTGTGTTTACGTATGTGTGTATGTGTTTTCCACTTAAAGGAGCAACCTAAAAGAAATAACCATTCATAGCAGGCTGGCGATCTCACCCACAATATAGCCTAAAAGCAGGGAAAGAACCAGAACATGCATCAAAAAGGGAAAAGAAAGGCAAAAAGTTACAGAATTCTATGACTATTTTGTGTAGGAAGGAAAAGTGCTATATAAGCACTGTTAATACCTGAGGGGCTCACTATTTAATAGTGAAGTCTAAATAGTTGAGATTAAAATAGTAATACTTACTCATTAAGTAATAGTTGATTATGAATTAGTTCAATAGAGAGAAAAATTTAAAATTAAAGAGCCAACTTTCAAATTCCAAATTGTTATTATGAATTTTGTGCTTTTTTGTTAAGTCATTTAAGCTCTCTGAAACTCAGTTTTTCGGTTTTTAAACAATTTTAAAATAATCTTTAAAAAATGATAATATATCCTGAGGTGTGGGCAAGATGATGGAGTAGGAAGACCCTGAGCTAAGTCTGCCCACAGGTACAGCGAAATTACAACTATTTACAGGACAACTATCTATGAAAGTGACCTGAAGACTAGCAGAAAAGATTTTCCACAACTAAAGATACAAAGAAGGAACCACAACAAGACAGGTAGGAGGGGTAGAGATGTAGTATAGTCAAGACCCACACCCACAGATAGGTGACACACAAACGGGAGGATTCTCACAATTCCAGAGGTTCTCCCCAAGGAGCGAGGGGTCTGAATTCTACATTGGGACCCGCTACCTGCATGTCCTACACTCCCAGAAAAATGAGTGCCCAGAACATCTGGCTTTGAAGGCCAGCAGGGCTTGTGTAATGGGAGAGCCAGAGGGCTATAGGAAACAGAGACTCCACTCTTAAAGGGCTCACGCAAAGTTTCACATGCTCCCAGTTTCAGTACAGAGGCAGTTAATTTGAAAGGAGCCTGCGTCAGATTCATTTGCTGATCTTGGAGAGCCTCACAGAGAGACAGGAAGCAACACTGATTCCCCTTGGGAACATAGATGCTGGCAGCAAACATTCTGGGGAGCTTGTTCTACCATGAGGATGCTGGTGCCGACAAGCACAATTTTGGAAACCTCCCTCCAGCCTTGAAGTGCCAGGGGCTTACCTACCCACCAGCAGGCAGGCACCAGTCCCTAGAGATCTGGGGCTCTGCAACCAGCTGCTCCGGGTCCCAACCCCACCTGCCAACAGGCTGTCACCAGCCCTAGGACTCCCCAGGTTGCACAGCAGCCACACTGGGACCTGGTCCTATTTACCAACAGGCAGGCATCAGCTCCAGGACCTGCTGGGTCACACAGCCAGCCATGCCAGAACCTGGCCCTACCTAACAGTGGGCTGGCAGTCACCACATGAGTTACAGCTTGGCAGCCAACTGGCCTGGGGGCCAGCCCTGCCTACCAGTGTGCCCACAGTAGTTGGTTCCACCACAACAGAAGGGCACACACAGTCAACATAGGGGGCACCCCTAGAGCATACAGCTCTGGTGACCAGAAGGATGTGGGCTGCTGAGCCCCATAGGATGTCTCCTACATAAGGCCACTTCTCAAAGATTGGAAAACATAACCAACCTACATAATACATAGAAATAAATGTATAGAGATAGGCAAAAGGAAGAGAGAAAGGAATATGTTCCAAATGAAGGAACAAGACAAAACCCAAGAAGAAGAACTAAGTGAAGTGGAGATAAGTAATCTACATGATAAAGAGGTCAAGGTAATGATCATGAAAATGCTCAGTGAACTTGGGAGAAGAATGAATGATCACGTTGAGAAGTTAATAAAGAGTTAGAAAATATAAAAAAGAATCAGGGCTTCCCTGGTGGCGCAGTGGTTGAGAATCTGCCTGCTAATGCAGGGGACACGGGTTCGTGCCCTGGTCTGGGAAGATCCCACATGCCGCGGAGCAACAAGGCCCGTGAGCCACAACTACTGAGCCTGCGCGTCTGGAGCCTGTGCTCCGCAACAAGAGAGGCCACGATAGTGAGAGGCCCGCGCACCGCGATGATGAGTGGCCCCCGCTTGCCGCAACTACGGAAAGCCCTAGCACAGAAATGAAGACCCAACATAGCAATCAATCAATCAATCAATAAATAAATCTTTAAAAAAAAAAAAAAAAAGAATCAAATGGAGCTGAAGAATACAATAACTGAAATAAAAAATACACTAGAAGGAATCAACAGGAGATTAGATGATACAGAGGAACGATCAGTGAACTGGAGACTGAGTAGTGAAAAATCACCCAAGCTGAACAAAAAAGAAAAAAAGAATTTTAAAAGATGGGGACAGTTTAAGAGACCTCTGGGATAAGATCAAGCATATTAACATTCACATTATAAGGGGTCCTAGAAGGAGAAAAAAGAGAGAAAGAAGCAGAGAACATATTTGAAGAAATAATAGCTGAAAACTCCCCTAACCTGGGAAAGGAAACATGCATCTATTTCTGGAAAGTACAGAGAGTTCCAAACAAGATGAACCTAAAGTGGTTTACAGCAAGAAACATTATAATTAAAATGACAAATACTAAAGATAAGAAGAGAATCTTAAAAGCGCCAAGAGAAAAGCAACTAGTTACATACAAGAGAACTCCCATAAGACTATGAGCTGAATTTTCAGCAGAATCTTTGTAAGCCAGAAGGGAGTGGCATGATATATTCAAGGTAATGACAGGAAAAAATCTACAACCAAGAATAATCTAACTGGAAAACGTATCATTCAGATTTGAAGAAGAGATAAAGAGTTTTACAGGCAAGCAAAGGCTAAAAGAGTTCAGCACCACTAAACCAGCTCTACAAGAAATGTTAAAGGGATTTCCCTACGTGAAGTAGAAAAGACCGCAACTAGAAATATGAAAATTATGAAAGTAGAAATCTCATTGGTAAAAGCAAACATACAGTATATGTAGTAGATCAACCACATAAAGCTAGTAGGAAAGTTAAAAGACAAGGCAGTAAAATAATCTATATCAACAATAAGTATTTAAGGGATACCTAAAACAAAAAGATGTAAAAGTTGATGTCAAAAACATTAAACATATATATAGAGAAAGAAAGAGAAAGAGAATTATATATAGACCTCATGATAATCACAAACCAAAAATCTATAATAGAGACACACAAAAAAGAGAAAGAAATCCAAACATAACACTAAAGATTGTCATCAAATCATAAGGGAATAGAGCAAAAGAAGAAGAAAGGAACAGAAAAGAAGTACAAAACAACCAGAAAACAATTAACAAAATGAAAATAAATACACACCTATCAATAATTACCTTAAATGTAAGTGAATTAACTGTTCCAGTCAAAAGACATAGAGTGGCTGAACAGATTAAAAAAACAAAACAAAATGAAAAACAAGACCCATATATACACTGCCTACAGGAGGCTCACTTCAGATCTAAAGACACACATAGGCTGAAAGTGAGAGGATGGAAAAAGGTATTCCATGCAAATGAAAATGAAAAGAAAGCTGGGATAGCAGTACTCATAACAGACAATTTAGACTTTATTTTTTTTAATTTATTTTTAAAAAAACACTTTATTGAGGTATGATTGCTCAAAGTGCATTAAACACTTCATACATTAGACACATTTTTATGATGGTATATTTTAGAGCTACTTACTTCTTTTTAAATCCGTGTATTATAATTTATTTAACCAAACCCCTGTAGGTGGGCTGTTGAGCTTAATTGAATTAACAAACAAATCAAGTTGAGCAATGTGCAATATTGCCCATTCAGGCTGGAGTTGCAAAAATGAAATATTTTCCTCCCTTCCATCTAAGTCTACACAGCTCTGGCCCCCACATTTTAGCAATTGAAAAAGTAATTAATTCTGACTGTTGGTCAGAAAAATGCACCTTCCAGAGCATTCTAGGAAGTCAGGCAGAGGGCAGCTTGCCAGGACACAGCCCTTCCAGTGGGAGCAGCATTCTGAACTCTTGAACGTAAACTGCTGGCAGTATTTACTCCACTTTGAGTTACTCAAAACAGACTTTAAAATAAGACTGCAACAAGAGATGAAGAAAGACATTACATAATGATCAAGGGATCAATCCACAAGATCAGATAATTGTAAATATACATGCACCCAACATAAGAGCACCTACATATATAAGGCAAATATTAACAAAAATAAAGGGAGAATTGACAATAACACAATAATAGTAGAAGACTTTAACACCCCAGTTGCATCAACTACCAAAACTGAGTCAAGAAGAAATAGAAAATCTGAAAAGGCCTATACCAAGTAAAGAGATTGAATTAGTAATCAAAAGCTTTCCACAAAGAAAATCCCAGGACAAGATTTTTCACTGGTACCTTCTACCAAACATTAAAAGAATATTTACCATCAATTGTTTACAAATTTTTCCAAAAATTAGTAGAGAAGAAAACACTTCACAGTTCATCCTGTGGGGCTAGTATTAACCTGATACCAAAATCAGACAAAGACAACAGAAGAAAACTACAAACTTATATCTCTTATGAATACAGACATGAAAATTCTTAACAAAATAACTGATAACAAATCTAGCAACATATAAAAGGCATTATATACCATCACCAGGTGGGATTTACCATAGGAATGCAAGATTGGTCCCACATATGAAAATCAATGTCATATACCATATTAATAAAATAAGGGATTAAAAACCACATAATAATCTTAATACACTAAGAATGGCATTTAACAAAATCTAACACTTTTGCATGATGAAAACACTCAGCAAACTAGTAATATAAGAGGACTTACTCAACCTGATTAAGGGCATCTCTGAAAAACCTACAATAATATCATACTTAATGGTGACATACTGAAAGCATTCCCCTAAAATTAGGAACAAGAAAAGGATGCCCTCTCTCACCACTTCTATTCAATATTGAACTGGAAGTTCTAGTCAGGGCAAATAGGCAAGAAAACAAAAGACATCCATATTGGAAAGGAGGAATTAAAACTATCTCCATTTGCAGATAAATCTTATATATAGAAAATACTAAGGAATACACACACCACACACACACACAACTTGAACCAATAAATGAGTTCAACAAGGTGGAAGGATATAATATCAATATATGAAAATAAATTGTATTTCTATACAGTAGCAATGAACAATCCAAAAACAAAATTGAGGAAAATGATTCCATTTACAGTAGCAATAAAATGAATAAAATATTAGGAATAAATTAAACAAAAGAAGTGGAAGTCTTCTGCACTGAAAACTATAAACATTATCAAAGGAAATTAAAGAAGACCTAAATAAAGGCATCCTGTATTCATGATTTGGAAGACTCACAGCTGTGAAGATGGCAGTACTTCCCAAATTGATCTATAGATTCAATGCAATCCCTACCACAATCCCAGCTGACTTTTTGCAGAAAGGACAAGTTTATCCTAAAATTCATATGGAAATTCAAGTGACCCAGAATAGTCAAAACAATCCAGAAAAAGAAGAAAAAGTTGGAGGATTCACACTTCCCAATTTCAAAACTTAATGCAAAGCTATGATAACCAAGACTGTATGATTCTGGCATAAGAATAGATACGTAGATAAATGGATTAGAATTGAAAGTCCAGGAGTAAAAACATACCTTTATGGCCAACGGACTTTTATCAAGGGTGCTACCATAATTCAAGTGGGAAAAGAATAGTCTTTTCAACAAATGGTGTTAGGACAACTGGATGACTACATGCAAAGGAATGAAGCTGGACATCTACCTCACACTATATCAAGGACTTTAAAAGCTGAAAGTATAAACTTCTTAGAAGAAAACATTGGTCTGAATCTTTGTGATCTTGAGTTGAGCAAGTATTTCTCTGATTTGATCCACTGCACAAACTACTAAAGGAAACCAGAATATGTCACCCCAAAATATGCATCTTTGATATAAAATTATTTTAAACTGAATGCAATTAAGAAGTAGCAAATGCATAAAAATATCTCCCTTTTCTGCCTAAAGGCAGGATATAAATTTTCCTTTTACTGGAGCCAGACTCATCGGTGCAGGGAAGGCAGCAGAGGAATCAGCAAACAAACTTTACTTTGTTAGTTTCCTTCCGTATATTGACCTTCCCTTAGTTTGCTGCCTTGGAAGCCTAAACTGCTTTCCTTTGCCCTGTCTTTATTTTTTTTTTTACAAATTTATTATTTGTTGTTGAATATGCTATGTAAACTGAAATTCTATGCCACAACTTTGATTTACTCTTTGTTTTAAGTTTTTCAAGTGATATGCATTACATGTGTCAATAAACTGTTTTTCTCTTGTTAGTCTTTTTGTTCACAATTCCCATCTGAAAACCTAGGATAGGTAGAGGCAAAGTTTTGCCTCCTTCACATGACAAAAGAAAATACAAGTAAATTTTACCTTATCAAAATTAGAGGTTTTAGTGCTTAAAATACACCTTAAAGAAAATTAAAAGACAGCCTACAGAATGGGAGAAAATATGTGCAAGTTATCTATCCAATAAGGGTCTAGTCCTTAAAATATATTAAATAAAAATTCTTACAACTCAACAATAATAAGAGAAATAGCCCAATTTTTTAATGGGCAATAATTTGAATAGACATTTCTCCGAAGAAGATATACAAATGGTCTATGAGCACCTGTAAAGATGCTCAACATTATTAGTCCTTAGGAAAACGTGAATCAAGACCACAGTGAGATACCATTTCACCCTCACTAGAATGGCTATGACAAAAAAGGAAGACAACTAGTATTGGCTAGAAAATGAAGAATAGGTACCCTGATACCTTTCTGGTGGGAATGTAATATAGTGAAGCTGCTTTGGAAATCAGTTCCTCAAAAAGTTAAACATAGAGTTACCATGTGACTCCACAATTCCACTTCAAGGTATTCACTGTTGACCTGAAGCCAATGGACCGACAGATATTTCTCCAGCAAAGATGCATTTATTTGGGATCAGAAGAGAATTGCAATTCAGGATCTGCAACCATGGCAAGTCACGTGTAAGTTCCCACATGGCAAGGGAAGAAGAACATTTGTATAGAGGGGAAAAGGAAGTGGGGAGGGTAATAGTAAACAACGAGTCCCTGGCTTTTCATTGCTTGAGTCCTTGCCAGGAAAGAAGAGAGTCTCTGCTTCCTGTTGGGCTCTGCTATTGTCTCAGGGTGTGAGAGCTCCTCTTCTGGCCCATCAACTCTATTTAAAATACTGAGGTTTTTGTTCATTAATTTTTGACAATACCCAAGAGAAATGAAAACACATGGTCACACAAAAACAGGTACATAATTGTTCTTAGCATCATTATTTACAATAGGCAAAAAGTAGAAACAACCCAAATGTCCATCAACTAATAAACAGATAAACAAAATGTGGTCTATCTACACAATGAAATATCATTCAGTCATAGAAAAGAATAAACTACAGATACATGTTATAGCATGGATGAATCTAAGAACATTATGCTAAGTGAAAGAAGCCAGACACAAAAGATCATATATCATATGATTACATTTATATGAAATTTCTAGAATAGGTAAATCTATAGAAACAGAAAGTAGTGGTTGCCAGGGGTTAGGGGAAGGGTGGAATGGGGAGTGATTGGTAATAGATGTAGGGTTTCTTTTGGGGGTGATGAAAATGTCCCAGATGTTCGCAGAAGCTTGTGAATATACTAAAACCCACTTAATTGAATACTTTAAAAGGGTGACTATTATGGTATGGTATGTGATGATATACATAAAAGAAAAATGGTGGCAAAACAGATACATTACTCACCTTCACCACTAACTGCTGTGGTTACTGAAGACAGTGTTGACAACAGAGATGTTTCTAAGGGTTCCTTGCTGGTAGCTCCTAGATAGATGACATTATTATTAATTACAATTTCATCTCACTTGTCATGGAGTAAAGAAAAGGAAGTCAAATCTGAAGGTGAATTAAAATCCTTCTATAGATACTGGGTAAACCTTTGTCTATCTTTATTTTTCCATTTTCCAGCTTCTTTTGTCCAAGGTAAGGAATGTCAGTACTGAATGCTTGGGTGGCCCGATAAACACACACACACACACTTTTGTATGAGAGGTCCCAAAAGCAAATTTCTACTGCAGATTGTTACTTAGGTCTCTTTAAAAGTGAATTAGTTAAAATCATTTTATTTTTCCCAGTGGGAAAAATTACCTGGTCAATAGGACCTAGGAGTAATGTGCCTTTTTTTCCCAAAATAAGATTTCATTTTCTTGATTTAGTTGTGACTTTGAAACTTCCAATAAACATAAATAATAAAGGAACTTGCAAACTCCTGTAATTAATTAATTTTTTTCATTTATGAAACAATTAATTGATCTCGCACTCTGTACAAAGCCCTCTCCTAGGCTTCTGAGGGCAGTATCTAACCCTTAGTCCTCTCTTTTTTCCCATGCCCCTCCTCCCACTCCCTGCAGTTGCCGCACACTCCGACTGGCCCTTAGTCATCTTTTCAATCTTCGTCATATGAAGAATAATTCCTGGCATAGAGTGGGCGTGTAGTAAATGTTGTTTCAGATAAGATGGCACTCATACAGGACAGGGGGACCAACAAAAGGATAAAGATCTGCTTTAGGTAGTGAACACAACTTACTGATTTGCTACTCACGGTAGCATTCCCTTTTCTCTTAAAACATGTTAGAATGTCCTTTTGTGATTAGGGCAAGGGTTCTATTTTTACTATGTGACATTTATAAAATCTTGGTTCTTATATATACACATGCTGTGTTTGAGGGAGGAGGTATTTGGCTCTGCACAGTTTACCTAATACTTATTTACCTAATATTTATTTTTTTATATCTTTATTGGAGTATAATTGCTTTACAATGGTGTGTTAGTTTCTGTTGTACAACAAAGTGAATCAGCTATATGTATACATATATCCCCAAATCCCCTCCCTCGTGAGCCTCCCTCCCACCCTCCCTATCCCACCCCTCTAAATGGTCACAAAGCACGGAGCTGATCTCCCTGTGCTATGCAAACAAAGCAACTGACAAAGGAAGCAACTGACAAAGGATTAATCTCCAAAATATACAAGCAGCTCTGTTATTAATACAGTTTCACCTTGTTAGCTGTGCTGCTTAAGTGGGGAACTGGAATATTTACAAAGATATTTTTATGACTGAGAAATGACAATTTTTTCTTCTCTAAAAATAAACTTTGTATATGTAACCATCACAATAGGATCATTCCCAAACAGGAAGTGACCCAAAGCAATATCATCGAAGAAGCCCACTGTGATCTCACGGTTCTGTATTCAACCCAAAATAACACATGAGTTTCAAAATAGTGAAATAACCTAGACCTTCATAACACAGATATAAGATTCCCAAATTATTTTCCTATGATTAATTTATATGGGTGCTACTAACTTAATTTGTTAAAGTTAAAGTAAATTTCATGAAATATAGGTAAATAAAGGTAATCCTACCTTTAGTAGATATTTCAACTGTTGATTTCTCCACAACATTTGGTGATGACGTTATGTTTGATGTTGGTACAGATGTTTCTGTTGCAGAAGTTGATGATAATACAGGAGTGGTTGTATCTTTGACTTCTGAAAAAAGTAAATTGTGTTAAAGCAGTTGCATTAAAATTTACATTTATTTTGCCAATCAACAGCCTAGTGTATTTAAACAAAGTAAACTGTATGTATACTACTGCATCAGGTATGGTTTTGGAATTAATTTTCTAATTGTAATGAATTCAGCCTTGATTTCAGTATCCATTCACTAACTCCACCTGCTTCTCACCAATGGCGTGAATTTTTAAGACGGTTGGCAGAATCAGTCTGTGGTTCTGAAACAAAATAATATATGACAAAACTAGTGAGGAATAAATGTATGAGTTTGAAACTTAATATTTTTAATCCAACTAAACTAACATCGTCCGATGAAATAATTGAATAGGCACTCTCTGGGCAGTGGATATTTTACTGAATGTTTTAGAGCATGTTAAAGTTACTAAATACTAAAATCTCAGTATTAGTGCATCTCTTTTTGGTACATAGCATTTCTCTCTCTCTCTCTCTCTCTCTCCATATACTACATATATATTCTAAAGAGACAATAAATTTTAAAGAAATTCAACAATTGCAACAAGCCTACATTCTTGGGGATAGAGCCACCATAAATCTGCCTTTTCAAATGACTTATTTCTCTCAAAGGCACAAAAGTGAAGACAATACATTGTTATGTATATTATATATTTATTTTTAATAATTATTTTTTGGCAATAGAAAGCCAATATCTTACAATAATTCTTAAAACTTCCATTGCAATATTATTTTTTAAAAGTGAAGTGTGTAGGATTTAATTCTCAGTGGTCTATGGAAAGATTTGTTTCATATAATATTATTGTAACTTATTGGCGTTTATATACTTTAATCCTGCATTTGTTGGACTTGTCTCTGTATACTTACTGTTATGTTGCAGATCAAAAAACAGCAAACAAATGTTTACAAAGGATGTGGAAAAAATATTCCTGTTCATGGAAAGCACTATTTTTATGTTGTTACTTTGTATACAGAACAGTTGACCCTTGAACAACTTGGGGGTTAGGGACGTCTACCTTCCATGCGATAGAAAATCCAAGTATAACTTATACATGGCCCTTCCTATCCGAGGTTTCTCTGCATCCAAAGATTCAACCAACTTCAGATTGTAGCACTGTAGTACTTACTATTGAAAAAAATCTGCGTATAAGTGGACCCACGCAGTACAAACTCATGTTGTTTAAGGGTCAGTTGTATACAGAGTCAGTACAACAGGTAGTTGAGAGGATGGACTTTGAATAACAAAGACTCATGTTCAAATCCCAGTCAAACTGAGTATGTCATTACAGTAATTGTATGTCATTCGTATGACTTCTCAAATTTAAATTTCATCCAAAATTTTCCTCTTTGAATCTGAGAAAAAAACCAAAAATCTTTCAAGTCATTGAAAAGCAATATTTGAGATGTCATGAGATAGAGTGTACTTCCTGTTTTATTTTATAGACTTGAGGGGCTTGGGGGTGTTAGTGCTTAGCGTTGACTTTGTTTACAGACAGTTCACAGAAATTGCTTGATGTATGCAGCACATACCGATGTGTTCCTCACATACAGGAATGACAGAACTGCTTTTTCACGGGCTTTACCGAAATCAAGTCAAAAGCTTTTTTCACCTCTGGAGAAACACTTCACACCCTTGGTCTTACTCCCATCCCCTCCTCCCCCTCAATACTCAGCAGAGAAAAGGAACACAGCATGTATGAGGTTACCTTTTCTCTATTAGTCATTTTGTTCTCACTATTTTTCTTTCTGTCCTAGAGTCCATGATGTAACACTAATTTCTAAGTTTAAATTGAGATTGAAGAAGAAGTTATTTGAAGAGGCATATACCCCATAGACTGGAAATTTCACCGGTAAATAACTTGAATGATCTCTCTCTGTTGACTTGCTAAATAGCAACAACCTTAATTTCTGAGTATAATCAACAACTCCAGACATATTTTTCATATTTCTTTCCTCCCTCCCTTACTTTTTTCTTTCCTTTTTTGCTTCCACACATACTTATTGGGAAACTAATATGAAAAGCATGATTAGATAATTCAAAAGACTCTATGTTGTACCACATAGTATCACCCTTGAGTAGCTTTTAATCTGGTAGGGAACATAATGTCTATACACAATAAATAATAAAGAATATTCTGTATGAGTTGTGTAGACCAGTGTTTTTCAAACTTCAGATTATGATACAATTAAAGAGTAATTTAAGTCTATTTAATACATTGCAGCCAGAGCTTTTTTTTTCCAAATGAAAGAGAAAAGAGGCAATATTAGATTAATATTGCAAATAATGAGGGTAAGTATTGTTTCATGAAGCTTTTGTTTAGCATTGTGTGTGTGTGTGTGTGTGTATGTTTGAGAATGAAATGTGTGTCAATGCAAAATGTATTTCTTACTGTGATTCCAGCTAAAAATGTGAAAACTGTGGGACAAGAAAAAATTAAGGCAAGAATTTATCAGATAAAAAATGACCGGGGCTTCCCTGGTGGCGCAGTGGTTGAGAATCTGCCTGCCAATGCAGGGGACACTGGTTCGAGCCCTGGTCTGGGAAGATCCCACATGCCGCGGAGCAACTAGGCCCGTGAGCCACAATTACTGAGCCTGCGCGTCTGGAGCCTGTGCTCCGCAACAAGAGAGGCCGCGACAGTGAGAGGCCCGCGCACCGCGATGAAGAGTGGCCCCCGCTCGCTGCAACTAGAGAAAGCCCTTGCACAGAAACGAAGATCCAACACAGCCAAAAATAAATAAATAAATAAATTAAAAAAAAAAAAAATGACCACCCTGCTGGCATGAGCAAGGAATACTCCATGAGAGAGTTGACATAGGAGCTGGAGCTTGAAGAGTGAGTAATATGGTGCCACAGGAAAAGGAAAGAACATGAGTAAAGGTCTGAAGTGGGGGAGTGAGAGGTATTTGAGGGCACTGCAAAGAGCTCTGTTTGGCTGGATTGCTGTGTGCTACGACAGGACATGGTGGATGTGTCTGGTAAAATTCTGGAGACCAGATTGTAAGGGACTTTGAACACCAAGCCAGAGACTTGGGACTTTACCTACGAGTCTGTGGGGAGCCATGGGAAGTGACCAAATGGAAATTCAACCGTAGGAAACACGATGGGGAAATAAGTGGGGCAGAGAATGAGAAGATACCAGTTGAACAGAATTGAAAGCCGCCATTTTTATGTTTACCAATGTGGTTGGCCCTCTTGAAGTCATCATGTGAGATCAGTGGGTTCTCATCCATACAATGACTTGAGGCAAACTACAACAAGACACATTTCTAGCTACTTATGTGGTAAGATTGAGATGTGCTGTAAGGCTTCTCCTCCTCACCGTCCTTCTACACATTTGGCCACGGATTTCCCTGAGTAAAACCTTAATCCATTAGCACTCATCAATGTCTCCATTACTAGTTCTTCAGATTGTTCAACAGAGAGTATTCCCTCTTTTGGCAAGGACTGACAAACAACCCCTAAGAATACTGAGCGTCACTATGTGCCACGTAGCATGTGAGTACTTTCCTTGGATTATATCATTTAATTCTAAGACCCTACAATGTTCATACTCTTAGATCACCACTTTACAGATGAGAATCAAAAATGGTAAGCAACTTGTCCATATTATACACTAGGAAGTAATACGGTTGGAATTTGAATCCAGACACCTTTGACTCCAGAGAAGATACCCTGAACCATCACACATCTGGCCATGGGAAGGTGGCTCCATCCCAAGCCACATACCCCCACTCCACCTGCCTTCTGCCTTTGACGGAGTGTGATATTAAAAATGTGGAAGTGACTAGATGCACCGATGTTTTACCTCTACGTGCCTAGGATGAGGAAACAGACAAAATACCTCACTGTTTTTTTTTTTTTTAATAACAAGCATTCATACTGTCATGTACATATACATAAACACACATATAAAATGTTTCCATATTAGACTGAAAGCTTTAAAATATTTCCAATCTTTTAAAACTATTTATAATTGAAAAATAAAAATAGAGATTTACTGAGTTTAAAAAAATTCTGCAAATAGAAACTTTCTCTCCTCATACGGTGGAAAAGAATTATTCCCTCTAACTACCACTGTTGAAGGTTTTATTGACCAGGATTCAAGTAACCATCAGTTATGCTTTTACTGTATTATCTGTAAATCTCTTCTAGGTCTGATTTGATCTCATAATAAACCATTGAGGAAAATGGTTAATTCTGAAGTGTTTTCTCTTCATAGGACACTGTGAGGTAGCATTTTCCCTCTCTTTATCTCCAAAGTGATTAAAGAATAATTTAACAAGGAGACCTGTGCTTCACAGCTTTGCTTGTGCCAAACCAGATAGCGCTGCCCTCGGGAGAAACAGATGGCATTTCATCCTGACTCTACCCTACATCCATACCCTCCAACTGAGAGAGCACAAGGGATGCCATAGCACCAGTTTCCTACACTATGAAAGGATGAAGCATTATTGGGATTTTAATAAAATAACTATTTAATTATAAAAATCATAAGCACTTTGAGAATTCAGTTTATGGCTAGAAACCAAGATTCATACTTTCTCCTGTTTTCAAATGATCAAGTCATCGACTCCAATCTTCTCAGACATGCTTTGTAATTACATTTAGAGGTAACTCTCAAATAGTCTCTAAGAGTTAGAATTTCATCCATCCTCATAAGGAGCAATTGCTTCTCCAGCTATCTTTTTCCATATCAATTCTGTTTCTAAAGTCCACTGAAAATCCACTAGTAAAGAAGATTGATCTTGCTTCTTCTAGATCAACACAAACACTGAATGACAGTAACTTAGGATTCTAGAACTTGAGATCTGGAAAGAACTTTTCAAAAAGATCTTAATGTAATAGAAGCCCTACATTTTACAGCTTAGAAAATGTATGAGTTTAAGGTAGTTTCAAAAGATCATAGCACCAATTAGTAAAAAGTTAAATTTTTTTTCTAATTCTTCCATTTGGGTATGTGGAATGCAATTGTGGCAGAGACAGTGCTGAAGTTTTCCTTTGAAAATATTTACTTTGCCAGTTTTAACCAGAAACACAATTTCAGAAGAAGGTTTTAAGTTCTTTAAGGAAACAGAAGAATGGTTTCTTTAGAAATATATAGAGTAAATTCAAAATGCTAACTACTGAATGGTCTTATAAACCTTCAAAGTACCATTATTAGGTAATAATCTCATCACCTAGATCAACTGCTCTATGGAATTGAAGGTAAAGTAGCTAATTTTATATTTCAATAGCTTACAACATACTATTTCTACTATTTCATATTATCTTCATGCAATGCCATCTCCTATATATGCCACCCCTTAGGCTTTTAGGAACTTTATACAGATTTTATCTTGAAATAAAGTAATTGTCAATTTTAAGTTGCCATTTGTGGTTGCTTCTCCCCTATGTATCATGGCTTATAGTGAATAGAGAGATCCACTTCTTAACGTTTGTATGTGACGGCAATGCACAAATTGGGGTATTATAAATAGTGAGAAGGTCCTTTTTCGTAGTACTTTGTCAGTAGTTGCTAGCATTATAATTTTTGTTCAACATATACCCTATATCTTCTTTGTCAGAAAAGAAGTAGCAAAGAATTAGGAAAGTTTAAGTGGAAAGTTTCTATTTTCCCTCACACATTAAAAATATATTAAAATGTTAATTACATAGTATAATATAAAAAATTTATAAAATATATTTCTATAGTAATATAATAAAAATAAATAAATGAAATATGATACCACTTTCTATATTCCCATCAAAAGAGAGCCTTCGTGAAAGACAAGGCACCAACTCCTTTTGATTATCAGTGTCATAGCAACACGTTGTTTTTCCATTAATGGTGACCCTTGCTCTTTGATACAGCAAAGGTCACTTTGGTTCATTGCCAACCAAATTAAATGAAGTTAATTTTTTTCCTCAATTAAAAGAAAACAACTATTATTACGTGATGATGTATTCCTGATGACTTCTACTTGCATTGATCTAAAACTTTCATGATATCCTATATGAAATGTATAAGTAAACTACTAGCCAATGAGTTACATACCTCAATAAACATTTACTAAGCATCTATTTCCATAGGACCTAAGCAAAAATTAAAAATATGTTTTTCCTAGAGGAACTTAGACTTTATTTTGATACTCAAGCTATACATGCATGAAACACCTATAAGGTTATGCTAAGGTGCCATATAAAAATGGTGCTGTATAATTAATACTATGCATAGCTGGTTCTATACAAGTGAAATCAAAGTAAGGTAATGTCTCTCTATGTGTCTAGGATAACGAGAATCATTGTCTCTGTGGAACAGTTTTCAAAAGGAATCAGATAAATGAGCACAAGAAGGAAAGAAAAATCATGCTTCATGGTAGAAAAAGAAGAAAGGATATTCAAAGAGAAGGGCAAAGACAATAGTGCCAAGTAAAACAGAGGCTATATAACATAAGGCCTGAAACGGGGCCTTGGGGATATTAGACACTTAAAAATAGAATCTTTTGGGAGAGGAAAACAGAAAAATGTAATTTTCAATGAAAACATCAAAGCTAGTGACAACTCTTTAAAAAAAAAAAGGATTTGAAGTTTACTTTTTCAATTAAGGCTAACAAAATACTGTAGTGAGCACAAAAGGTTTCAGAATGCTTACCTTTCCTAGGTGGAATGAATCTGGGGGATAAGTTAGAATAAAGATGCAGATGTAGAGAATAGACTTGAGGACATGGGGAGGGGGAAGGGTAAGCTGGGACGAAGTGAGACAGTGGCAAGGACTTATATACACTACCAAATGTAAAATAGATAGCTAGCGGGAAGCAGCCACATAGCACAGGGAGATCAGCTCGGTGCTTTGTGACCACCTAGAGGGGTGGGATAGGGAGGGTGGGAGGGAGACGCAAGAGGGAGGGGATATGGGGATATATGTATACGTATAGCTGATTCACTTTGTTATACAGCAGAAACTAATGCAACATTGTAAAGCAATCATACTCCAATAAAGAAGTTAAAAAAAAATAAAAAGAAAAAGAAGAAGATCTCATCTCTCACAGAGAGGAAAACATGCAGGTAAGTGGGAGAGAGCTATGCCTTAAAGACGAATCTCCTCGGGTTGCCAGCCATCTGCGAGGTGGGGAAGGGGTGCCAGGCCTGGCAGGCTCGAGCACGGACAGGTGCCTCAGCCACCTGGCCCCTCGGGGGAGAACGGGAAGGCAGCAGTACATGGTGAGTTTCTTAAACAGAAAACAACAATATCTGCAAAATGGACCTGAGAATCCAAGGTGTTCTGGCTGACACACAAGTGAAGGCTCCCAAGGCAAGTTTCCTCCACTCACCCATGTGTCAGGTTTGAAATTATGGGGCAATGCAGGTATTTTTCCTTCACAAAATAACTGTGAGTCTTTAAAACTCAGGTTGCATAATAACGAGATATTTGAGATTGTGGAGCCTATTATAAGGGGACTTTTTGTATACTGTATCAGGTTTGGAAAGTTTCAGCTCTTTGAGGGATAAAAAAGCAAAGGTTATATTTAATATTTATAGGAGTGGGAGTATTAGGGGAAAGGAGTGACCTGGCCATACTGCTGGGCTCTTAGATCAACCATCCCCAGATCCCTCCCACCATGCCCTGCTCTGACCCCAGAGAAGAGCTGTGGTTCTGTGGCTCAGAAAGCATCTTCCCAGGAAACGAGATGCTTAGGCTTTGCAGGTTCTTGTCGGCACCAGCAAACTTTACAAGCAAGTCTCTTGGGCTTGTCTCAGGAAGGGGATCAATCAAGGGCCCTCTCAGTCCTGGGAGGAACAGCGCTGCTCTGTCCCTTCTCTGGGCTCCACACAGGGGCAGTGATAACGGAGGAGAAGGTGGTCCTCTTCTCTCTCTAATGGCGCCCCCAGCTTTCCTCTGAGCTTAGAATGTCGCCACCTGAAATCCTGGGTCTTCACCACAGGCTCTCCTGGCATTTCTTCAGGAACAGGGAAGGTCTCACTAGACACTTTCCACCGGCAGTGACATTAGAAGAGTGATTGACACACATGAAATGACACGGGAGGTGGAAGGACACACAGCCTTGGCAATTGTGACATCAGCTAATTATGTAACTGTGTGAGCCACTTCACCACTTTGGGCCTCAGTTTCCTCTCTATGAAAAGTGTCTGTTGAAAAAAATCTCTTCAACTATAAAATTATATTACCTGTAAGATTAAATTACAACGTAAATATCCATTATGGCAAATAATTAAGCATAAGTTGCATTTCTATATACCAAGAAGGAAGCTTGTACTTTAGCTGTTATATACAAAGGCTTAATAGAGTTATAAACTCATCACTTGGGAGAAATCTAAGCCCCAAAAGGCATTCTGTATTACAAGGGAGAAAATGAATACGTTTATTTGCAATCTGATAATGTTACCTGGACAAAATGTATTTCCCTTTAGGGTGTTAGTCTACCCAGAAATAGAGAAAATGTGAAAGACAAAGTTTGGAATAGATATTTGGAATACTTTGTGTTGAAACTTTTTTTTTTACATAGCAGAACAAATGATGAAATATTTTTTATAGGTAAGCTAACATCTACGTGAATGAATAGAGCTCATATACAATAAGCTAGACAGATCCTTCTCAGTAATGTGTGTGTAGGTCTGTGTGTGTGTGTTCATGTCTACATTTAATGAGTGACAGCTGAGTTTGTAAAAAAGTCTACAGTGTTGCATTTGAAGCTAGAAAATGATATTTGACTGACTTTGAGATGTCATATTTATCATCTCATCTACTCTATTTTTGTCTTCTCTAAGTGTAAAGAAAAACTCTCTAACTGATTTTAAATGCTTTTTAATTTGTATCTGTTGAAAGATGGTAATTTCAGTTATTAAGGGGGTAAAATAAAAGGACAAAAAGTTATTTCTATCTTCTGAAAAGTCAAAGACAATCTTTTCTTGCCCTAAAAAGAATTATTTGAAGTGACAAAAAACTTGAAATGACAGACATTCCAAGAATGCAAATATGTGTAACAATAATTGCTTTCACTGACATCATTTGATTTTAACAATTTCATAGAACAGTAGAACAGACAATACTGTTATCTTCATTTTATAGATGAAGAAACTGAGGTCTGATTGTGACTTGCCAAGAGTCACAGTAGGTGTTAGAGCCTTGTTTACACTCAGATGTTCTAATCCCATCTTTCATGTGCTTTTCCTCTACATTGGCTAGTCTTAGAACTGCAATGTCACGTTTGTGGTTGCAGTATTTCTGTGCTACTACTCGGTATTATTTAGAGTACTTTAGAGCACAATTTTTTTTCTCATATTGTTGCTAATAATTATGAAAACAAATGAAACTAATAAAGGTATATAAATTACTGAAAGTAAAAAGCATTTGTCATCAGTAGTACCTCCTTTTTTTTTTTTATACATGTATCCACTTATTTATTTATTTATTTATTTATGGCTGTGTTGGGGCTTCGTTTCTGTGCGAGGGCTTTCTCTAGTTGCGGCGAGCAGGGGCCACTCTTCATCGCGGTGTGCGGGCCTCTCACTATCGCGGCCTCTCTTGTTGCGGAGCACAGGCTCCAGACCCGCAGGCTCAGTAATTGTGGCTCACGGGCCTATTTGCTCCACGGCATGTGGGATCTTCCCAGACCAGGGCTCGAACCCGTGTCCCCTGCATTGGCAGGCAGATTCTCAACCACTGTACCACCAGGGAAGCCCCGGTTTTTTTTTTGTTGTTGACCAGTCACATCATCCATCAGGGATTATTAAATAAAACAGAATAAAATCTCTTCACTCAAAGTTATATCTTATCTTGTTCATCAATAGAATATTAGTGCGAAACAACTTTACTAAAAAATGTTAAAGTAAGAAAGTCAACTTTTATTGTAATATCATATGACTCGGAAAATTTATGAAGGGGTTTTTAAGACTTTTTTTCAGTGTCCTTTATTTGTTACTTGTTCTGGATTTAGGGAAATGTTACAAAATCTTTTTTTTTTTTCCTTTCTTGTTTTGCGGTAAAGCAACAGTGATACAGTGAATATATTATTGTTCACTCTCACTTTTACAGCAAAATCACCAATTAATTTACATTGATCACATCAAAGAACTATTTTGCCCTCTTTATTTCATTTGCATCAAATTATTTTTAGCATATATATTCAGGGTCTCCTGTGAATGCAAGAAAAGACACTAAATAAATGAAAAAATATCTTAGCACGGAATAAAACAAGGGGCAGTGTAGTGTAGGAAGTAGGTGACCGCAGGTCTCCACAATTTACCAGCTATGTGACCTTATGCAAATTACTTAATCTCTTTAGCCTCTGTTTTTAAAATTATAGAAACATACCCTATAGGATTTCTGTGCAGAGCAAAACATTAATATATATATAAAACTTGAGAGATGCAGCTAACATCTAGGTTACACTTTAATTTATCTTGATTAAAAAGTCGATGACATGAGATACATTTTAGAGCTCTACCAATAGGTCAGACAAATTGATGTTTCTTGCTTATACTGTCCCTAAATACTTGATTAACTACTTACAGAGCCATGTCCAACACAATCAGTAAGGTCAAGCTAGTAAAGTCTTTCTAAATAAAACGTAAGCTCCTCCCTAAATCATAACCTGATTCTCCCAATTACATCCTAACTTTGACAACTTTGCCAGATTTTATAAATTATTTTTAGTATGATCTTTTTCTGATATCCTTATACCATTTCTTTTAAGAAACTATGGTTATAATAATGGAACAGAAAGATTGCAGGATAGAATAAAGAAAACATGAAAGTCAGTTTCATGTAGAAGAAAGAGGTTTTCCATGTTGCTGTTCCATAGGTCCACGGTTGCTACCATGCGGTGGGCATGGTACTCTTGCGATCTACAGAGTTTCAACCAGGGATCACTGAATCTATATTCAAAGTAAATATTGTCTGCATATTGAAAAAAAATGATTCACACATATATGCTACCATTTTAAAATTTATATAGTTTCTACTGTGATTAATGAAATACACATGTTTAAAAATTGCTAAATATTTAGCAGCATTCTGTTTTCTCAATTAGTGGGTGCAATTATTATCTTACTGGGAAGGGGTTCACAATTTTCATGTAAATGAGGTACTTATCTTCAAAACATTGGGGGACCACTCCTTTGTGGATCTTAGTATGTCAATAACAGTACAATTTTGTTTATTTGACTGATGACTTTATATAGCATCCCAAACTGAGCCAGAATTTGATGTCTTATCCATTCCCTGAAAATAATTAGGGTCAGTCTTTAAACACCCATGACTCATACTTTTTAATTAGAAACAAAGAAGCAAAGACTTACAGAGAAGGGGATTTATAGCTCTTTGTTTCCAATATGTGCCGGTTCTAAGTGCTAGAATAAAAGCATACTTTTTCTTTCTGTGAATCTGTTTCTCCACACTGGAGATGGAAAAACTGCTCAGTTTTGCTCAGATGGAACCACATGCCCAGTGGGAACCTATCATGTATTTATATAAGAACAGAGAAGAAGTCATGGTGTCTACTTTCTGATTTTGGAGACTAGCTTTTATATGGTATATTTTCCAAATTAAAAATATTTTGAACATTCCTTTAGGATGCCATCGAAGAGTCACTTGTGATGGGTTAATTAAATCTAACACATTTGAAAATAACTCTGCGTGTTGTGGGACAGATGCAGCCTGTGGAAAAAGAAAAAGCTTACACTGAATATTGCAACAGATTTTTGTTATTTAATAGTAGGCAACAGACACGTTTACAGAATATGTTTTCAAAGCCTGGTTGGAAAGTATCTTTCTGATACATTCAGCTCTGCTGACAATGGAAGAAATCCATATTTAAAGAGAAGGATGACTGTATACTTTTATTTCTCAATCAACTCAAATTCGCCTCATCATTTAAAAGTAGTGCCCTCTTGCATAATATCATTCAAATTTAACTAGAAGAATGAACCATTCCAAAATCCCTTCCCAAATGCCAAGATGACGACTAGGATGGAAAATTTGTTCTTATCTAAGAACAGTCAGGTGTACACTTGCCAGAAGTGATTTTGGAAAGTCAAAACGATGTCCAAAACTATAAGAAATGTAAGAGAAAGAGCTAGAGAGAACTGAATTGTTCTGCCCAAGAAAATGGAAATGATCTGTTATTTTTTACCCTTGAGGGTAAGAGAGCAGAAGATATGGGGGAAGAGGAGAGAGAATAGACCAAGAAAGAAGGTAAAGCATCCAAAAGACTTTTAAGAACGGAGATATCTAAAACACATTCTCAACTTTGCACCACTCTGTTGTAAAACCTCCCTTCCTTCAGTAAAGTCACCTATTCCACATGCAGTCTGCAAATACCCAGCAAGACTTTAGTTAAGTGGATCTTTCTGGGCATGCAGGAAAGAAAGGGGAACTACATTTTGGTTGTTGCCAGTGCAAAGTTAAAGAAAATGCCACAAGAAACCAAGTGGAATACAAAATTTGAAGGATGCAAGAAGGTGGAAAGAAAGGTGAACATGAGAACCCAGTCCTCCCTCCACCACGAAAGATTTGAGGAAATGGGGTGCATTGGGCTTTTTCCCAGAGCAGCAAGTAAGTCTATAATCTGAACCTGTTTTTACATTAACGGTGGAGATATCCAGGAGCTATCTGAATTATATAAAATTATTCTTATTTTATTAAATGCCGTTTACTAGACTCAGAATCAAATTTGCTGAGTCACAGTTATGTGTTTGCTGCAGAAGATAATTGTAAATTTGCTCTCTAGCAAATTATTCCAGAGTTGGCTATAAATTGTTTGCTTCACAAATATGGCAGGATAATCAGAACAAATAGACTATGGAACTATAGAACAAGCACTTCAGCGCCACAGCGATAATTACTTAAATCTGAGATACCACCGGTAATAAGTAATAAAGTGTTTTCTAAGTGTGAAGGTTACCATTAGATCGCAGTTGACATTTATTTGTAAACTGATTTTTTCTGGTTTTGAAGATGAGTTCATGACAGAACCATTAAATTTACTTTCCTAACAGCAGTATTAATGAGAGAAAACCAATAGATGTAATCTCGCATTATTATCGATATATACTTAATTTCTTTTATCCAGTATGCCTAGGAAACATGGTGCTCTGTATAACTAAACATTTTTTTTAACGTCTTTATTGGAGTATAATTGCTTTACAATGGTGTGTTAGTTTCTGCTTTATAACAAAGTGAATCAGTTATATGTATACATATATCCTCATAACCCCTCCCTCTTGCGTCTCCCTCCCACCCTCCCTATCCCACCCCTCTAGGTGGTCACAAAGCACCGAGCTGATCTCCCTGTGCTATGTGGCTGCTTCCCACTAGCTATCTATTTTACATTTGGTAGTGTATATATGTCCATGCCACTCTCTTACTTCATCCCAGCTTACCCTTCCCCCTTCCCATGGCCTCAAGTCCATTCTCTAGGTCTGGGTCTTTATTCCTGTCCTGCCCCTAGGTTCATCAGAACCTTTTTTTTTTTTTTTTTTTTAGATTCCATATATATGTGTTAGCATACGGTATTTGTTTTTCTCTTTCTGACTTACTTCACTCTGTAGGACACACTCTAGGTCCATCCACCTCACTACAAATAACTCAATTTCGTCTTTTTATGGCTGAGTAATATTCCATTGTATGTATGTGCCACATCTTCTTTATCCATTCATCTGTTGATGGACACTTAGGTTGCTTCCATGTCCTGGCTATTGTAAATAGTGCTTCAATGAACATTGTGGTACATGACTCTTTTTGAATTATGGTTTTCTCAGGGTATATGCCCAATAGTGGGATTGCTGGGTCATATGGTAGTTCTATTTTTAGTTTTTTAAGGAACCTCCATACTGTTCTCCATAGTGGCTGTATCAATTTACATTCCCACCAACAGTGCAAGAGGGTTCCCTTTTCTCCACACCCTCTCCAGCATTTACTGTTTGTAGATTTTTTATGATGGCCATTCTGACCGGCGTGAGGTGATACCTCATTGTAGTTTTGATTTGCATTTCTCTAATGATAAGTGATAATTAAACATTTTTATTAGTTTAGAATAATTATGTAAAATATACCAGAATAATCAATTTTCAAGCAATTCTAATAGATAGCATGAGCATTTATCTGTGTATCTCCCATTACTAGTGCTTGACAATAGGTGTTTATTAACTGTTTATTATATGCTAAATATAAGTTTTACCTGAATAGCCAGAATCTTCAAACTATTATAATTAATCTATCACTTTAAATAGAATTACTACCAACTAAAAATAGAAAATACAAACTTGGGTTGAATTTACATTGAACATATGATCTACTATTGAAACTTCATACTGAGATAAAATTTCTGAGTTTAAATTTGTTGTTGAATCATTCTTCCTTTATGCTTTATTACTATTTGTAAACATTTCTCTGCTTTTTTTTGTGAACGCAACAGTGTTGAATGCTGCATAAACTTGGATTTATGATTT
Source organism: Eubalaena glacialis (assembly GCF_028564815.1). Lineage (NCBI taxonomy): Eukaryota > Metazoa > Chordata > Mammalia > Artiodactyla > Balaenidae > Eubalaena > Eubalaena glacialis. The sequence continues at coordinate 128,521,750 of NC_083720.1, read as the reverse complement.
TTTTCTGATATAGGGGTCATTTTAAAATCTGGGAAGAATTTATGGGGAATTTTCTATGTTCTTGGCATTTTTCTTATTTCTAGTGAGACTTCTGTAACGTTTGAAAGCATTACACTTCCTATTCTCCTGGGTGATAAAGGTTGAAGTTAAATGTGTTTGCTAAAATTCAGAAGAGTCACTTACCAACTATAAAAGTGTCTTTAAAACTCTTGTCCATTTTAGCAACTTCCTAGTGAGAAAAGAAAAGCTGGCAAAAGGAAACGCCATATTTGGTTATAGCAGCCTCTTAAGGTTTAATCTCTAGTAAAGTGTGTCCAAAATTTCATTCACTCCTGTACCAGTTTTATGAGCTTATTCATATTCTCTACTCTGTTATTGGCCCCTTACTCTTTTTCTTAAAATCAAGTCACTTAAAAAATTAACTATAAAAATAAATACTATGACAAAATTCATATTCTATAAAGATATCATTGACTATGATGGTTCCATGCTTGAGTCCTGCTCTCCCTATGTTGAAAAGTGAAATTAATGAGTGTTACAGCACAGTAAGACATAACACCAAACATACACTTGTATAACTGTAAGTATCATAGAGATTTGAGTCAATGTTGTTTAATTCCATTTATGCCTAAAATTATCTCAAGTACCACCAGTTGTACCCATTATACACCCTGGAAATACTGCTTTAGGTGAGAGCCTTTTAAGGCTACTCAGTAAGTCTTTTTTTTTCTTTTAATAAATTTATTTATTTATTTATTTTTGGCTGTGTTGGGTCTTCGTTGCTGCGCATGGGCTTTCTCTAGCTGTGGCGAGCAGGGGCTACTCTTCGTTGCAGTGCGCGGGCTTCTCATTGCAGTGGCTTCTCTTGTTGCAGTGGCTTCTCTTCTCATGGGCTCTAGGTGTGCCGGCTTCAGTAGTTGTGGCTCGTGGGCTCAGTAGTTGTGGCTCACAGGCTCTAGAGCACAGGCTAGGTAGTTGTGGCACACGGGTTTAGTTACTCCGTGGCATGTGGGATCTTCCTGGACCAGGGCTTGAACCCGTGTCCCCTGCATTTGCCAGCGGATTCTTAACCACTACACCACCAGGGAAGTCCCCACTCAGTAAGTTTTAAAGTACCTTGTAATGTCCTAAATTTTAGCTTCTCCATATGACAGAACGTCAGCCCGAAATCCGTTTTTACCCTTCCCTTTTTTTTTTTTTTTAATTTTTATTTATTTATTTATTTATGGCTGTGTTGGGTCTTCGTTTCTGTGCGAGGGCTTTCTCTAGCTGTGGCAAGTGGGGGCCACTCTTCATCGCGGTGCGCGGGCCTCTCACTATCGCGGTCTCTCTTGTTGCGGAGCACAGGCTCCAGACGCGCAGGCTCAGCAATTGTGGCTCACGGGCCTAGCTGCTCCGCGGCATGTGGGATCCTCCCAGACCAGGGCTCGAACCCGTGTCCCCTGCATTGGCAGGCAGACTCTCAACCACTGCGCCACCAGGGAAGCCCCCCTTCCCTTTTTATCTCATACCACCATGCGTTATTCCCATCTTTCTTTAAGGATCAGGGTCAAAGCAGCCCAAAGCTCAGTATTGTTTAAGGGACTGATAATACAGGTAGAAACTAAGGGGTGAATAGGTGATCAATAATTATTTAATGTATCAAATACCTATGTGGAGAAAATGCTATACAGTTGATCCTTGAACAACATGGGGGCTAGGAGTGCTGACCGTCTGTGCAGTCTACACATAATTTATAGTCTGCCCTCCTTATCCACAATTCTTCCTTATCCTCTGTATTTGAAGTTTTGCATCCATGGATTCAACCAACCTCCAATTGCATAGTACTGTAGCATTTACTATTTTAAAAAATCCACATATAAGTGGACCCACACAGTTCAAACCCATGTTGTTCAAGGATCAACTGTATATAAAAAAGGGGCCACATGACCTACAATAATCCAGTTAGAATCTAAATCAGGTTTTTAAAGGAGAGTATGTTGAGCTGCATTTTTAATATCTTGGATGAAGGAAATTTGCAATATAAAAATAATTAAATTATTATTCATTTACAGGACAAAGTTTAGTAGGAATATAAAGTAAACAACAAAAGAGCAAAAGCAAAAAATGTGTAAATTTAGTAAAACAGGGTAAAAATAAATACATCAGAAAAAGGTGTAAAGGCAAAGGAAACCCCAAGCAAGAAATGAATAATTAATATGATACTTATCATATTATAAAATATATTTTATAAAATTATACTTGCAAATGGAACTGTATGACGAGATCATGCTATACAACTAAGAAGTAACTATTGGTATTTTGCTCAGTAGTGGTTAGGTTTTTATTAGAACATGAATTCAATTTACATCTCTGCCGTTTAAACAAATAGGAGCAAAATTGTCAAAGAACAGAAACTTATGTGAGTAAAGAGGTAAATTGAATTCCAGGAGGAGAAGAAAAAGGAGTTGGAATGATTTACTTTTTAATCTGAGGAAATAATATCTGAAACTAATTTAATCCTTTCCAAATTTGTTTCTTTAATATTGTTTGTCTCCTTAACTTAATTTCCCAATACGTGAATGAAAGTTAAAAATTTCACTCTAAAATATCACCTTTTTGTTTCATTAGATGAAAAAATTCAGTAATTATTTTACTAATGTTCAGAGAAAATAAATGGACAAATACAGTTCATTAACAAATTAATTCCCATGTAAGCACATCAAGAAATGCAAATGATAACTATAAACCAAATTAATTAGTAAAATATATCTGCCATGAAAATAACATGATAACTTCCATAATTAGAATGTGTAACTTTTTAATTATCTATGTGGGAAGAATAGAAAAAACTATATGCTTATAAAATTTATTACTGTTGGTAGTAGTAATATAGTATCACAAAAAAGGTAATAAAGCATGATTCTAGTTCTATCTGCACCAGTTCTTCAATGGTAAATTAAAGCTCTGAACTTTATGAATTTAATAGGCAAGGATGTTGCCAATATTAATTGAATATTTACTGTGGATATAGCTTAAGAGAAAAGAATTTACCTTGCAATCTAGAAAAATTCCCTTGATACAGGATGTTTGTTCTGTTCATCTGAGTGTCAAAAACTCAATGTATTTCAAATTTTATGTGATGACACTTGCATTAGCTATCTATTGCTGCACAACAAATTATTCCTAAGCATGTGTCTTAAAACAATAATCATTTATTGTCTCTCACAGTTTCTGCAGTCAGTTCAGGGCTTGATGGGTCTGGAAAATCCATTTACAAGGTGGCTCACTCCCCTTGCTGGCAAGTTGGTGCTGGCTGTCAGTGGAAGGTCTCTGTTATTTTCCACTGGGTCTCTCTGCCTGACTGTTCTCACAACATAACACGATGGCTGGGTTCCCCCAGAGAGAGCAATCTGAGAGACCTCGGTAGAAGCCACGTGTCTTTTACTACCTAGCTTTGGAAATCACACATCACTTCCACTGCCTTCCAAGACTCACACAATTCAGTCCTAAGTAAGTGTGAGAATGGCCCACCCAAGTGCTTAAATACCAAGAGGAAAGGATCATTGGAGGCCATCTTGGAGACTGGCTACCACATTACTTACAATTTGTTGGATTACTTTCAAGTACAAAGATTATTCAATTTAAAAAAATAAATTTCTGTATTCTGGAAGAAACTTCAAAGTTTTGTTTAAAATCTGAATCTACCCACTCAAATTTCCCATTGCTCCCCAATAGATAATCTGGTTTTCTATCCCTTAAACATGGCGTTTTTATTTCCTACTCTGTAGCTTTGTCCGTGTTGTTCCTCCCTCTTTTTTATTTAATAAAACTTTTATAGAACATGGATAATTTTTTTCTTTAAAGTTCAACTGAAGCTGTACTATCTGCATGAATCCTTATTTATTAGTTGCATCTACAGTGACTATCCTCTCCTCAGAATTTCTAAATATGCAATTCTTAAAACACACAATTGAACATTTAATGAGTCCCTTTTCATTCATCTAACACAGATGATAACTGAATGCCTACTATGTTCTAGGACTGTGCTAGGTGATGACATAAAATTAATTATTTATTTCCCTTACCAGTCCAAAGAATTCACTTATATATCTTATATTTATGATGCTGATATTTAATATATGTTTTGCAAGTATATTCTTCAAGTTGTTAAATGTGTGTTTTTGTTTTTTTTTTTAATGTCCCCAAGTATATATTTTGTGTGCAGAAAAGGTTTTGTAGAGATTAATTTAGTTTTGAAGTTAATATTCAGGTTTTCTTTTTAATTCACGTAATAAAAAGTCTATTTCTCTCAAGTTTTTAAGTTCAATTTACAAATGTTATTATTCTACTTATTAATGTAGCAAGTTTAGCAATCACTTAGGGTCTTTTTAACATTTAATCCCATTTATATATTTGGTTAATTAAACTCCTTTAAGTATTTAAAACTCTATTCATAAATTGAAAATAGTTAACATATACCAGTTTGCCTGCATTTTAGGGTTTTGTAGAGATAATGTATGTAAAAGTACTTTGTAAAATCTCAATTAATAAGCAAATATGGCATTATTGTTAAATTATAAAGTCAGATGTGCTACTTTGTTGAAACGATTTTATAGAAAACAAAGCACATGGCTTTGCTTATAAGTACTTTTAATAAATGTTTTAACAGTTTTTAAAAATGGTAAAACATTTTTAAAGTACTTCTCTTACCCTGAATTAGATGGAGATAGGAGAAAGTCGAATTTGAATGAAATTAAAGTCCTAAGGAGGATTAAACACTGTTCCTTCTCATGACAGCCCGTCTGAAACACCAAGAAGCATACAAAGCAAGCTTCAATCTAGACTTCAGAAGACAGGTCCTAGCCTAACAATAAGGACCTGGTGGAGACCAGAGATCTTGAGGTACACTAACATAAGGGTCAGCCTTCAGCCTAGGGGGACAGATTTACAAATCAACTACTCAAATTAAATATGATGAATGCCTCTGACTACTAAATAATCCCAGGTAGAAACATCTTACAAAAGGCTACCTCAATGCAAGAGGACAAACCTGAGCACAGGCAAGTCTTACATGAAAGGCCTCTGACCCTAAGTAAGTTAAGGTGAATGACAACCTGCAATAAGAGAATAACAGAATGAGACTGGGAGGAAATCAATAATAGCTAAATTAAAACTTTAAAAAGTACACAGTATCTTCCCTATTCATAAGGGATTTGTTCCAGAGATGTGAGGGAAGTGGGGAACTTGCAAATAGTGTATGATTAATGACAATAGAGATTTATTTGCTAAAACAAGATTGTTCTTGTCACAAAATGCTTCAGGAGGCTACTGACATTTCTCTCCATAACTTTCTTTTCGTGGTATTTCTTAAGGTTTTCTTTTTTTTCACTTAGGATCTCTTTAATGACAGTAAAAGTTATTAAATATTATTTGGATGCACTTTTTTTTATTGTTATCTGTGACAAAACAAGAAGTATTCATAAAACACTTCTGCAGCATAACAAGTACAACGGTGTCTCGAGGAAAAGCACCTATGCAGCTTGAGTTACAAAGTGAACTTTCTGTTTTTTTCTGCAGAATACCATTTATACTTGAAAGGATGATTTACAAAAGATAGTTATTTATTTATTTATTGAAATACAGTTGATTTACAATGTTATATTAGTTTCAGGTATACAGCAAAGTGATTCAGATATAAGCAGCTTTTATTTTTCCTTTCTAATTATTTTTTATCTATTTTTCTTGTTTTACTGAACTAGCTAGCATATTTAGTACAGTGTTTTATAAAAGTAGCATTGCTGGGCAAGATTGTTTCATTCTCATTCTCAAAGCGAAAGCTAACATTTCTCCATTATGTATAATGATTGCTGTAGTTTTTGAAGCTACCCTATCAGATTAAGAAAATCCCCTATAGTCTTGTTTCCTAAATGTTTTTATCAAGAAGAAATGTTGAATTCTTAAAAGTGTGTTTCCTGCATGTGTTCAGATGATCCTGTATTTTTCATTTTTATTGATTTGCTTCTTCTCTCCTTTTGCTTGATTAGTATTGGCAGAGGTTTAGCAATCTTATTAATATACACATGAATTCTTTGCATTATATATTTCTTTTCTATTTCATTAACTTTGCTTTTATTATTATTTTCTCCCTTATACTTTATGTGGGTTTACTTTAGCCTTTTAAAAATTATTTTCTTCCTAATGTGTGCATTTAAGACTATACAGTTTCTTCTAATTACTGGTTTAGCTGTATCATACATGTACTGTTATAAAATATTTTATTTCCCTTCATATTCAAAATATTGTTCTAATTTCTATCATGATTCTCTTTTCTATATCCATAGGTTTTTTATAAATGAATATCTTCATTTCTAAGGATACAGAAATTTCACTGTTCTAATTATAATATTAGTTTATATCATGATTACAATAAACTCAGAGAAAATACACATCCAGGTCTTTAGCTGTTTTGAAGGAAATGTTGGTGTAAGACATCTGGCACAATATGTGAACATTAAAGTTTTAATCAGGTACCAAAATAGGTAAAATTACAAAGGGGTGGGATAAATCATTGTATGCAGAATTTCAAATAAAATATCCAAAACCTGTCTGTGGACCCTTGAATCTCTTTACCCACTGTATAACATAAAAAGAATAAAAGTGTGGAGAGATATATAGATATTATTTGAGAAGAGGTCGTCTTTGCCAAATACTTCCTTTGAATCCCATTCCAACTTCCTTCACCCCTAAGGAGCCCGGCTCGTCTGTCCCCCTGCAATTCAAACCTACCTTACTATGTGGTCCCTACAGCTGAAAGGCATAGTGGCCTTGGATCTGATTTACCCCTGGGAAATCAAGAGAATGAAGGATTGCTGCCTAGCTGCTTTGGTGTAGGACCAGGAAGGTTATTAGTATGTTGAGAATAAGCCTACCTGAGCAAGGAGCATTAGAGAAAGAGATATAAGACTGTTTCCTGTGGACCAAATGAAGAGCGAGAATGAAAGAGTGGGCTGTTTTGAGTCCTGTTCCTTGGGACTGTGTGGAGAGTTGGACACTTTAGCATCAAGAAGCTCTGAGGTAACACAGGATTACCAGTGCTTTGGAAGGAGTAACCACTGAACTCCCAGACTAGGATCCATCCTCATGAACCAAGGTGCTGCATGGGGAGACAGGTCCAAAAGCACACCTTTGTGGAACCCATGAAAATGCACCATTTGGCTATTGGTTTTAACCATCTTCCAGGCTCTGGGTACTACGTATGGTGACAGGTCAAGTAATAAGTTTCATTCAACTGTCTCATTCCTCTCTTGCCCTGCTCCCAATGTGGAGTGGTCAGAAAGGGGCCGGAGAGGGAATAGGGAACCGGAAAATAGAGAAGTTGTAAAGAAGCCACTTGTAGAATTCCATCGGACACAGGCATGAGCTACAGGAGAGAATTTTCAGTTATGATTTTGTATCATATATTCTAATTTTAAATTGATAGCCTCTGCAAATTTTGTTGTCCACAGAACTGTCCATTTCTTAAGAGTAAGCAAAAAAGTCATGGAGCTTCAATATTTTTATTAAGGGCAGGAAGTTTATGTTCACCAAATAAATTGTAAAGAGGTGATGGGAAAGAAAAATAAAGTGACATTTTAATCGTATGCTATGATTTGTTGTTTCTAAATTCTTTAAATTATTTTCTAAGTTTTATGCTTTCTCAAGACTGTGAAACAAGAGTACTAATCAGGGCTAAGTTAATTATTTATAGCATATTGTAAGAAAAGCATTAATCTTTATGAAAAATAAAAAAGAAAATGATGACTAGAATGTCTTTAAAATTCTGAGATTGAGCGGGCAAGCCTAGTTAGTTGCAGAAAATTGTCCCAGAACCCTGTCCTTTCAAAAATCTATTGAACCACCATGCACATGGTGATAGCTTTGCAAATTGCACACGTAATGCTTAGATGAAATCCTACAGGTGAAGGGATTAACCCTAGGCCCACATCTGCAAAGCAGCAAATGAGAGAGTCAGATTGGGCAGAAATGCACATACCTTTGTAGGAATGAGAGCATTCATTCCCCAATTTAAAGGGGGGCACTGAGGTTTAACCGAGTGCTGCTGTGAGGAAATATGAGACCCAGAGCTGCCAAAAGAGCTGAAAAGAAGGTTTGCTCTTTCTTTCTCTGTCGCCGTTGTTGTTTTGTGAAACTTGCTGATTTTTAAATAGTAGCCTGTAGTCATAAAACATTGTGTGGCCAAACAACACACTTCTGCCAGTTAGATATCAGAGGTTTCTAGCTTGTGAAACTCTGGAAGAGAGGCTGTTGACTTCTTTCTAGAACTTATCTTATCCTGGTTTATTAAGAAACAGCAGGGTAATGACCAGTTTACAGATTTGTTTGTCATTTTCTCATACTGGAGGTTTCCCTGTATATATTGCCCAGATTCATAACCTCACCGCTTCTCCATTTCTCTTCATGCTTAAATGCTAATCATTTAATCCTCCCTACCTTCTCAAATTCCTCTGGCTCTTAACAGTTCTCTGGGAAGCAGAAATACTTGTGTTTGGATTATCAAACACATCCTGACCCCACTTGAAACTTTGATAGGACTACTACAGCTGTTTCCCTAATCAAACCATTATTCAAGGTGGCTAATTTTCTTGAGCAGCCTATACAGCAGAGGCTCATGGTCTTTTGGTATTAATGAAAACAGAAGGGAGATTAATAGCAGAATGGAAAGCAATCAATAAGATCTTACATTGAATAGGGAGTAAAGACTATCTCCTTATAAAGAGATGGTTAAAAAAAGCTGGAATTTAAGCCTATGTGACTAGGGAGATTTCAACGTTTCCACTAATATTTGTCTTGGCCAAATCAAATTTCCTATTATCCTAAACTAGTATAAGCAAAAAAAAACAAAAAAGAAAGAAATTAGGTTACACTGAATTAATACCAAAATTTTCCCTGAAGGCACTACACCCTAGCACTTTTCTGAAAGATAAACACGTCCAGACACCTCTGGTTATCTTGCAGGTATGGGACAGTGAAAAGAGCTCAGATGACTAGTCACAAACTTGAGTCTAGTCCAGGATTTCTCAGAGTGTATTTCAATGTACAAGTGTATAAAAATTATCTGCAGTAATTGCTGGAAAAATAGTTTTCTGGGTTTTACTGAAAGGGAGGGGCCTGGAGATCACTGGGAGTGAACACTGGGAAAAAATATTTTAATAGATATTTTAACATTGAGGGCTACTGGTTTGAGTTACAAAGTGTGAGTCCTTGGGCTTTTCTCCTCTGATAATGAGCACAAATAACACCAGCTTGGCCAATCCCTTGGGGAATGTCAAGGATTAAATGAGATATTTGATCAGTGAAAGTGCTTCGAAAAATTCAGCATTCAGCCAAAGCAATGGATGGAGGAATGAACTGGCAAGAGATTTAATGATAAGAAAGAACTCTACAAGGTAAAAGTGGCTAGAGGGCCGATGGGGAAAGCTCCTCCCAAATCATTAGAGCATTTAGAATGTCTCCCCATCTATTTGTAGTGAGGTGGATGGACCTAGAGTCTGTCATACAGAGTGAAGTAAGTCAGAAAGAGAAAAACAAATACCGTATGCTAACACATATATATGGAATCTAAAAAAAAAATTGGTTCTGAAGAACCTAGGGGCAGGACAGGAATAAAGACCCAGAATTAGACAATGGACTTGAGGACACAGGGAGGGGGAAGGGTAAGCTGGGACAAAGTCAGAGAGTGGCATGGACATATATACACTACCAAATGTAAAATAGCTAGCTAGTAGGAAGCAGCCGCATAGCACAGGGAGATCAGCTCGGTGCTTTGTGACCACCTAGAGGGGTGGGATAGGGAGGGTGGGAGGGAGATGCAAGAGAGAGGGGATATGGGGAATATATGTATGTGTATAGCTGATTCACTTTGTTATACAGCAGAAACTAACACACAATTGTAAAGCAATTATACTCCAATAAAGATGTTAAAAAAAAAAAAAGAATGTGTCCCCATCTCTCTATCAGCCTTTCTCCACTTCTCATTCTTGACCTTTCTCCATCCCAGCCCCTTCAGAGAGCCTCTGTCTCTCTATCAGCCTCAATCACTTTCTCCATCTCTTTTAACCTCATTTTTCCTCTCAATCTTTTTCTGATGTCAGAAAATTTCCTTCTCTCTCTCTCAGTCCTTTTTTCTACCCCTCCCTCAGCCAAGCCAAATACAAATAATGCCATGTAGAAAAATGGAAAAAAAATATCTTTCATTGGTATGTACTCTGAGAAATGTTGCTCACGGCAGAGAATTGGCTTTTTCACATGCAAAGAAGATCCGTTCTAACAGCCCTATCTGAAAATTCCCAAAGGAGGTAAACATTAGGGAACAGAATTGAACATCTTGCTCCAGAATAAACATATTTAGGAATAACAGAATGAAAATGAAGCAAGATAACTTGAGGCTAAATGTACAGAAATTGCTTGTTACAGTAAGATCATACAATTGTAGATCCAGAAGAAAACCTCAATATCGATTAGTCAAACCACATCATTTTATAGATAGAGAAATGAAAGTCTTGAGAGGTTTAAAAAAAAAATTGCTTGGCTCAGTCACACAGCAAGCTTGTGGCTGCTGGTGACAAAAGCCAAATGGTCTTGGCTCAGAGGACAGCGCACCCCACACAGTTGCACAGCGTTGGTCTGTGACACCAGCCAGAGCTCAATGAGAAAAGAAGGGAAGAGAACATCATTATATTCCAAATATGTGGAAGGAGCTTCAGTAGGTTTTCTTTTATGTAATACACTCGTAACATAGTATATGCGTTGTAGGACTTTTGTGTTTTTATTTGACAAAGGAAAAAGCTGTTAGTCCCATGTCAACTGCCCAGACGGCATTTTGATTATTTATTGATCAGTGACAATTTTAAAACCTGGGAATAACTAAATTATTGGATACCTTTACTTCTGAACAGGATTAGTTAGGATAAAGTTATTTATTCGACATTCTGAACCAAGACTTCAGAAACAGAGAGGTGACTTCTGTAATCAGTGTGTCTTGAATTTCCATAATGTTACATTTTGTTCTAGTGGGGGTAAGGATTAGTCTGAGCTAAATGATTCAGGATTACCTGATGAATGGTGCCTAGAATAAAAGGATACCAATTTTTTCTTGTGAGCAAAACACAGGAATGATTCAACACTTGCCTTCAGATAATCATGCCATTCTTGTGTGATTTGGACAGTTGATGTAAATGAAAGGCAGGCATTTTCTGCTATTCATACAAAGATAAGACAGTAGGTCAACTTCATAAAGCAAATCAAATAAGTTCAGCCAATGAACAGAGTATCCTAAAATGACACTCACAGCTTCTCCACAACCCAGGCCAAGGACAAAAATAAATATTGCCCTCAAGTCCCTGAAAACAAAGCCAGGAATGCCTTGGGTATTTTCAACTCTGCTGACTTTTGAAGAAATACAGTTCTCCAAATTAAAGCAAGAGCCAGTTGGGAAGCATCACCTATGTGTTCAAAGACAGGTCATGGGGAAAACAATGATCAATTAGACATTGTCCTTGCTTCCAAGAGATTTATGTTTAGTTAGGTTGTAATGGACTCTAATAAGGGGTTTTTAAATGATTGACAGCATTGTCATTTTTCTTCTACGTTGCAAATCTATAGCGTTTTAAACGTTAATTGATATAAAACTTGCACCCAACAAATGAGGCCGTCAGAAAATGAAAAAGAAAAAAGAAAAAAAAAGTTCATAGATTCACATAATTTAATTATCTTAATCCCAATAATGCAATTACCATTAATAAATCTTTAAATTAGTTATTTATGTGCATTTAAAAAGGTGATTCTCACTTTTTAAAATTGGATTTGCAGGGGGAGAGATACCTGGGTGATGTCTCATTGTTGGACAGAGGAGTTGTCAGAATAGCCGTGAGCTGACAAATGCAGGAGTGGCCTCTCTTCCCTAGGGAAAGTGTCTGGGAGTTCAGCATTTATGTCCTCATACTTGCTGAATGCCCTAGGAGGACGATTTCACAGTTCATACCACACACACACACACACACACACACACAAATCGTTCCTTTTCCCACTTCAGTTAAAAATAAGTTTGGGGGGGAAGGGGAAGCTGGGATGAAGTGAGAGAGTAGCACTGACATATGTACACTACCAAACGTAAAATAGATAGCTAGTGGGAAGCTGCTGCATAACACAAGGAGATCAACTCGATGCTTTGTGAAGACCTAGGGGGGTGGGATAGGGAGGGTGGGAAGGAGGCTCAAGAAGGAGGGGATATGGGGATATATGTATACATATAGCTGATTCACTTTGTTGTACAGCAGAAACTAACACAACATTGTAAAGCATTTATACTCCAATAAAGATGTGGGAAAAAAAAATAAGTTCAATGTGTGATACAAATGATTTTCTGTGTTTTGTGTGTGTGATTTTTTTAACTTGGGCATAATTTCAACACATGGCAATTTGAGTGTGTAGCAGCCATAAAAAAATATGTAAAGGTATATGGCTAAAAGAGCAATGATGGATTGGCAGTTAAAGGCCCAGACAGTAAAGAAAAATTCTCAAATTATGAAGTACATTCCTCTTCATCTATTGATTCCGTGAGTTAAATGTTAGGTTGCATATTAATAACTAAATTTTAATAGTGAGTTATGACTTACAGAACATCTAAAATAGGTTTTCCAATTATCATTTAACACCAATATTGTGTCAACAATTATCATTTTTCTCATTTTTAGATAAAGAAACTGAGGGTAACAAGAATTTAGTGTCTTGGTGGGCTTCAGCATACTAAGAAGCTGGATCCAAAGTTGGTCGGTTCTCACATTAAGAACAAAGTTCCTTCCACTAACCTATCCCACCTCTAAGAGTAAGCAATGCTCAATACCTTAAGATAAGAAATAATATTTGAGGATGTTGACTATTCTCAGACTAAAAAGTTAGAATTTTCATTAAACACAAGTACAATTTTGCTTATTAATTTGAGTGATTAGTTTATACAGTGAGTTAAATAACTTACAAATCTGAAAGGCATCTTCGATAATATACCAGTCTGTATATGTCAAATTGTGCCTGTATATATTATGATTAAGAACATAACTGGCAATCGTATTTCATTCCTACTTCAATCCTATTGTGAAAAATTATGTGCTGCTTTTTCTCTTTGTGAGAATGAACATTGTAATTATTTAAATATTTGCTGATTCTAGATTGGAATCAACTTGGCAATAAAGTAGTTTGTCTAAGGAATGGGATATTATAATCTGTAGGATTCTGAGTTCCCAAACTCAGCAAAACATAGAGTCATTGTATGCTGGACACTATTCTCAGTGTTTTTGTGTATTACCTCGCACGATCCTCCCAATATCCCTATGAGGTAAGACTGTACTCATGCCTATTTTATAGCTGAGAAAGCTGAAGGTTAAATAACTTGCCCGAGTTCACACAGATAGTAAGTGGCAGAGCTGGAATTTGAACCCAGACAGTCTGGCTCCAGTAGAATTATAGATGTGACACTAAGTAATTATTTCACTAATAGTTATTTCCTCTTTGCTTCTTTCCTTCTCTTCTAAGTCCCATATTAGCTGCACTGACATTTGTATTAGAGCCAAGAACATTATTTTTTTCCAACCAACATAACAGTGAGTAGGTAGGGAAATGCCTACAACTCCTTTAACCCATCCCCTAATAATTAATTGAATCCAGGATATTAAGTGGCTAATTAGCACTAAGTAGAAATTCATTCATAGCACTGTGGTCTTAGTCTGCAGTTTAGAGGCGCTGAAGGGGCTATGAGAGGCAGCAGTGCTTCCAAACGTCTCAAGTGGAAAGTCTCTACCCTTATTCTTTTGATCAGAAAAACTCAACTTATTGCAGTTGTACTGCATTGGAAGATAGCAAGCTACAAGGGAAGATTTTGAAGAATAATATTCTCTGATTTGATTTTAAGCACGATCACTCTAGGATAACTTTACACTATCTCCAAGCCTCGGTGTCCTAATCAGTAAAATGGGAATGACAAAGCTGGCCTTGAAATGTTGTGATGGAAGTAATGTGTGTAAAGTGCCAGGTACAACAAATGGTAGATGTCAGTAGATGTTGTAACAATACATATCTTGGTTAACTTGGACCAGACCTAGTTGTGTTCTCCATTTTTTTTTTTTTTTTTTTTTTTGGCCGCACCTTGCAGCATGCAGGATCTTAGTTCCCCAGCCAGGGATGGAACACATAATCCCTGCAGTGGAATTGCAGAGTCTTAACCACTGGACCACCAGGGAAGTCTCCATTCTCTGTTTTTTGACACAACTAATTTAGGTTTAGGCCAGAATATGACTGATTAAACAGAATAAAAATCAGTTTACATTTCAGATGAGCAGCACGCTAAGAATAAAATCAATGACATTGACATTTTTGACTACCGACCTCACAATACAGTTCCTTATTGACTCTATACAGACAAATGATTGCCTTAGGAAAGGACCTGCTTAGAACATTGTTTAACTTATTCAACAAAAGCTTTTTCGAATTTTTTCTTGAAATGAAGAGGAAGAAAGGTAGTGAATATCAATTAGAATATCAGAGAAACTCTGGTATAATGTATATATTATCATCCAAACCAAAATGTTTCCATCAGAAAATAATCAATCCTGAATTTCTCCAAAAAGCAGAGCCTGAGACAAGGGTTTGTATGCAGTTTGTAAAGGAAAGGGATCTCAAGAAAAGGAGTAGAGAACTAAAATAGTGAAACTGGAGCAGCAATAGAAGAGGAAAACATTTATTCACTGGCCCCATTCTTCTTCTGGGCAAAGGCTGTCTCATAGAACGCTAAGGCTCCTGCACTTCTAGCTCAGATACACAACAGTGCCAGGTGGGTTTCTGTAGGTGAAGCATACCTTAGTATGAGAACAACAGGAGCCAGGAAAGCAAGAGATACTCATTCACGTGAGACAAGATACTGTCAAGCTACACCTGAGAGGTTGCCATAGCAACGGTTAGATTAAAGGCATCCAGAGAGGATGTAGGTGGCTGCTTCTATTTAGAGATTTGTTATGATTATCTCTACTGATATGTCATTCTACAAGACACAAAACCTCTATTCAAGTTTAGAAAACTATTTTTTTTATGGTTGCCGAAATTTGGGAATCATATAGTGGCCGTTCTAGATGTGATTGACACCACTAATGTTTCCCATGCTACTGCTGATATTGTGTGCAACAGTAGAAAAAGAAAAAGGATCTTACTTGTTAACTAAAAGAGCTTCTTTTAACACTCAACAGGCATTATTATCCTAACCTGACAGGGCTATAATGACCCACAGGAATTCAGTAACAGGAACGGAGACATTTACTACACAGGAATTGAATGGAATGTCGTTTAGAGTAAATTCCTGCTTTGACATTCAATGTTTAGAAAAACACATCTCAAATTGTTCTCAGAGGTGAAGAGGAAGTTGGAAAGTGATGACTAAGAAAAAAAGAATATAAGGAACTTGGACTAGATAATTATTCACAAGTTAAAATATTTACCTGAAGCTTGAAATATAACGTCATCAATGAAAAGGAAAGGATGGGCAATTATCCAGTAAATTAGAAGCTTTTTGAAACCTTCAGATGTTCATCTTTTTTTCTCAATATCTGAATAATTACAATCAGCAAGATAAAATTGCCAATTTGCCAGTGACAGCTGTTATGAATCTCTTAAAAATAAGAATTCTAGAATGATCACTTCTACTTTTAAAGATCATTGAAGAAAAAAAAAGAGTAGTAAAGAAAGAATGCTAAATAAAAGGCTTGGAAACTTTTCCCATTGAATTTGTTTCCACACTGATTCACTCTTTCTATAATAGATCACCCACTTCAGGTAAGATCTATTGATAGTGACTAAGCTAAGAGGAAGTAACAAGTAAGATAATCTTCTCTGAAGCAACACATATGTTACCTAAAATAACACATGAATTAATGATGTACGATATTTATCTAATTTTCTTCCAACTTCTCTTATGTGAACTTTGCTTTTAGAAAAAAAGCCATTTTGAATTTTTGAGAAGTTCGTTGGTAATAAGGTTTCTCCTTGAATATTTATAACCATAGAAGATATTACGTAAAGTATTTGATACCCAAAAAAGGAGAAGTAGAATCAATTGTATTTAGATATTCTTCCTCCCAATGATTATAGTCAGAGTAGTTTATTCGTCCAGGTTTGCTGTAAATTACTGTCCCCTGGTACTAGGTTGTCCACCTATCCCTAACATCTTCTCCTCTGCTGGAGTTTGGGAATTGACTTACTTTCATAAGAAGCCCCTTTCCATATATTTGGCTCGCACTTAGCGAGTATAAGTATAATATATTATATATATTATATAATATATATATTAATAATATATATAATTAACTAATAATATACATTATATTATATTATATTATATAAGTATAATATTATATATATTATATATATAAATAATATATAATACATATAATATATTCCTGATAGCCAGGAATCAAAATACTCCACTTGTTTTCATTTTATGTTCTGTGATTCATACCTGTCCATAACTCTTTCACAAGGATAAAGTAGTAAACAAAAAGTGATTATCAGAGGAAGAAATTAAAAATGAATAGGCAACTATATCATTCATGTATGCATTCATTCAGCTTATTATATCCTTATTATATGTTTAGAACTGTTACTATACAGACTATAATAAATATGACCCCTACTTTCATGGTGCTTATAGTCTGGTAGAGGAGATGAGATATGCACACAAATAACTAAGATAAAGTTGGAAAATAAGTGCCATAAGAGAGTTATAAATATGGGCATCCAGCAGAGAAATAAATTGCTTCGCTATGTTATTAATCTTCCAGTGAGCAGGACAGGACTAAAATCTCTTGGCAGACAAGTATAAAGAATACTCATCCCCTCACCATCACCTCCAAGGCCATTCCATCTACCAACCAGACAATTTTAACCTACCATTGGTCATCTCTACTTGAATATCTTATTAAGATTTCAAACTCACCATGTCCAAAATCAAATTCATCATTTTCTCCCTAAACCATCTCCTCCTAGCTTTCCATACGTCTGGTCCCAGGCCATTTCCCTACTTCTATTATTCAAATAACACTCTACATCTGTCACTATCTTTCTCATAGCCAGTCAATAATATGTCAAGTCACAAACTTTCTACTTCTTTAAAGCTCTTCCCTAGACCCTTCTTTTCATTTTATTGACAGACTTTCAGACTTGCAATAACATTTGAACCATTTTCTTTAGCTTTTCTCTCTCCTGACTGCCATAGTCTAATGTATACCCTGTTGACAGATTAATCTTCTCAGTTTATGGTCCCAATCATATAATTCCCATGCTCAAACACATTTAGAGAATCCAATATAATTAACTATCTGAGTCAATATTTCTCATCCTGGTATTCAACATATCCTGAGGCTATATTTCCAACACTTAACCTCTGTCCAATCTGTGACCTCCTTACATTTCTAGACTGGAACATCTTGATGTTTTAAAGTTCCTATTCAAGAAATTCCATCCATCCAACCTGTTTTTCAAGTTTCAAAGTTTATCATAATTTCCACTTTTATATGAAGGCTTTTCTGATGTTCCTACACCCAAAACTAAGCTAGTTGTGAATTCTCCATAGCATTCTTTATTTACCACTTAAGACTTACAATAGAATCAAACTTATAATGATTTGTCTCCTCCTCCTCTCTCCCCACCACTTCTAGGACAAGGGCTGAGTCATAGTGATCGCTATAAACCTACAGCGTCTAGCATAGTGTTTGTCTTATAGGATGTTCAATCCATTTTTTTTCCATGAAATTTAATGTTCAATTCCTAACAAATGAATTTCAACAAGCAATTAAATTCTTCTTCAGACACCAATAAAGTGACGTGTGTTCCTGCTTGCAGATGGCTAAAACATTTTAATCTTTCCTAAATTAATATAAAGTTCAAAAAGCAAATGGCACTTGAAAAGTAAATTGCTTCCAGGGCCTCCTTTTCTTGGAATCCTTCTTCATTTAACTTTTCTCAGTCCTGACAGTCTAAAGCTCATCAGTCTAGACTTAAAAGCCAAAGGAGCTTAAAAGCCACTGCAGGGGTCTGTTCAGTTTTAAATACAATTTAGAAAACCTTGGGAAAGAATGACAGTTCCTTTTCAAGAACCTCCAATACATATTTCAATCGAACAGCTTTCCAAATTGGAAATTGTAAAATATTGTACCGCTAACCAAGTAATAAAGTCACTCACTGCCATGCAGAAAGATTTCCTTGGTTTTCACGAAGAGCACAAAAAACTATATTGTATTTATTTAAATCTGAAACTGACAAAAAAGTCAGAAAGAAAAAGAAAAGTAGTCAATTTCTCTAAAAGATCATTATTTAGGAATAAATTACTATGCAGAAAAGCATGGATCTTCTTGACAACTTGTGAATTTAAGACAGATGAAATGCCTCCTTCTGTACTCCTATAATCAACTCTGCTGATGAAATATGTTAAGCATTGTAAGCTTGGGGAACATATAAAGCTTTGAAATCAATGTGTTTCCGGTACAGGGGGTTAGGAAAAAAACTTAATAAATCAGCTTAGGAAATGCTTCATTTCCTGAACCGTATCTGGGAAGGAAAACATAAAACAGGCAGAACCAGATGCAAAAAAAATCATACACGTGGATGGGAAAATCTCTTCCAGTTCCTTGTAGGCCTCACTCCGATGGTCAATTTATGCTCCTGAGCCAGCACTTCTTTTTCTAGGATAAATGGGGTAGATTTTACAGACACTTGCCTTAAATTAACAGAGACTCACTGGCAGAGGTTGAAGGAGATAGTCATTATGTAACCGTTGTCTCTGCTCAAATAAGAAATTATCTTACTATTGACATATATACACTATATGCATAAAATGGGTAACTAATAATAACCTGCTGTATAAAAAAATAAATAAAATAAAATTCAAAAAAAAAAGAATTTATCTTACTTTGGTTAATAGTTCATTAGAAAGAAGACACTATTAATAGAGAGGTTGGGCTCATTACCAATGAGCTAAAGAACGCTGGTTTTTTTCCTAAAATGATCATAATAGAAAAATCTGCCAGGTCATCTCTGGGTTATCCTTCACCTTTCCAGCTTCCTTACGGTCAGGTTTTGCAGGCTGCTTCTATTGATTCTATTACACTTTGCTTTCTGAAGTACATGTAATCCATTCCTATCTATCTCTCCCATGCAAACTGAAGAGTTACTTATAAGCTAGTGCATTGATTTCTGTGTCATCTCATAAATATTCTTTCTTTTAAAATAATCAGAACTTTGTAACTCATCTAAGTTAAATTTTCTGGTCTTATACCCACTGCAACTTAACCCTGGAAACTCCCAGATGGATTGTAATCAATCGTATGTGATTTTGCAGTGTTTGGGTATTTGTACTAAATTTATATACATATTTTGAGAAATTAATGATAAATATTGTTCAAGAAGGAGTGTGCTTATTTTTTCCTACATAATCACTGCAAATGGAATTTTGTAAGCAGTGAATTTTGAAAAGAGCACATGCAAAATAAAATTAGAATTGAGTTTTTTCCAGGGCTCCTCAGAGTCAGAATCAATGTGTCCCAACCATGTTCTTTTATGATAGTTTGGACTTTAGTTTTCGCACCTATTAAATCTGTCTTATGTTAGATTTACATGCTTATTTCTCGCAATAGTGCATTTGCCACTGTGGGCAAGGACAATGTCTTACTCATTTTTGTATTCCTTGCACCGCTGAGCACATGGTGAGAGCCTAATAAATATTGATTAAATCTAATTGCTTACAGTAAATCCCCCCAGAAGGGTCAAAAGTCAAATGCAATCATTTCTTGCAACTGGTCATTAATATAGTCAGGGCTTATGTAGGTGCATATATAGCCTTTATCTAAGTTTCAGAACCTGCAGTCAATGGGTAGGGTTTTTATGTCTATAAATTCCCTGAAATGTTATGCAAAATATTGTACGTATATGTGTAGATCTGTATTAATTTCTAGAGCAAGCATCCATTAAACTTTAATCAAGTGACTCTCCTCCATTCTCACCCTCCCCCCCTCAAGATATTAAATTCACTTCCCTAGGCAGTTTTATCCAACCTCTCAATTTATCAGAGCCAAAAGACAGTTGGGACAAATATAGGCCAGCATCTGCAGAGCAATGTTTCTGATTACAGCCTTTCACCGGTACATGACAATCTTGTTATTTCTAGGCTTATGTCTGAAAAGAGCACATTTTTGAGAAATAGCCCATTTTTAGCCAGCATTTGAGCCCCAGATTGTTACTGTCCGAAAAGGCTATTGTATATTCCCAGTACCTTTACGATGCCATGGAACACACTTCAAGGCCGCTGCAGCAGCAAACACTTTCCTTCCGTGAAAACAAACATCCTCTCTGTGGAGCCTTCTCCACGCACCCCGCCGCCCACCTGCACACACACTCAACTCAGCAAATGCACTGCTGCGTCTGCTTTTCAGGGGAGGCTCCCTGAAGGTAAACTGAGGCTCAGAGCCGCCCACTAGTGATTTCTCATCCACACCGTCAGAACAATAAGAGAAAAGGGTACCTGCGTCGTCCACACCGCTACAAAGACTGGACAGAAGAAGACAAAGTACGGTCCCCTGAAGCAGTTTCATGGTGCCTGTGGATCGTCACAGTGGCTCTTCTCTCCAGAGTCAGGCAGGGACAACTCCCTCCCAGCCTGGCAGGGCCTTCTTAGCAAATGGAAAAGGTGTGCTGGATGCGAACAGCCACTGCCCATGCCTACTTATTTCGGGGGCTCTGATAAAGAACAGGAGGAAATGCACACACTCCCTTTGGGAGTTCAGCAGAGAGGAGATTTATTGTTTCAGCCCCTTACAGGAACTTTTTTTTTCTCTTCCTTTGGCAGCCACTTGTGTTTTTGTTACTACATTATTTTGTTCTTCTTCAACAAAAAGGTCAGGACAGGTTTTGAACAGAAAGAGATCTTTCTTGAGAATGGATCTTACAGGCTTTCTAACTTTTGTTTTGAAAGTATGTTTTGGAGTGTTTATAAAGGGGCCTCATTAAACAACGACTTGGTTTGGATAAAGAGGCTTTAATTGCCTGAGGGTTAAATTTTAGAGCAGAATCCACAAAGAATCAACTTTTCTTCTCTCTTTCCAACTTGAAAGCCAGATTAGTAAAGACCACCTTCTGGAGATAAGTGCAAAATGTTATTAAGTAGATCATGCTCCGACTTGAGTAAGTGAAAAGACTTCTTATCGGATGGCCAGGGAGGTTTTTCAGGATATTTCTAATAGAATTAAGTAAAGACATGTGAATGCTCACTGCTCATTCCTGGTCTTATTGTTGGAATTCGATGAAGGAAAAGGAAAAGGAAAAAATACTTATAATACCCTGTGGATACTCTTCTCTAGGAAATGTGATTGGAATGGCACTGGGACGGAATGCTCTTGTAACAAATCAGTGAAGTAGGGAGAGATGGAGTCTTTGGACCAGAATGCCAATCAGGCAAGATACTCTGTGTATTAGGGATCTCTTTGATGTTAGTAGCAATGGATTAAGACATGGTGCTAATGCAGCCTCAGCCCTGACTAAAATCCGTGTGTGCCAAGTAATTCTACACTTCTCCCCAGCCACAGGCTACACATCTAATCTCAGCCAATCGTCCTTTTATATACCTTTAGGCATGAAGCCCCTGGACAAAAGAGTGTCAGTGGGTCAATATTAATTCATCTGTTCCACCAAGAAAACTATTCCAAAAGTACACCTTTACCTGTTTATAAGGAAGACATACATTTCACTGCTGCATGGTGCAGGGAAGGACTTATTCCGAGAGTGGATAGAGCAAGCTGATTGATCAAAACAACCCAAAAGCTAGGTTGTTTTATCCTAAGTTATACCAAGTCTCAGAAGAGCCTCTAATTGTCTATTTTGTGTATAAAACCTAATTTTACCCTCTCTTCTAAGTAATTTTCTAAAACAGACTGCCTTTGGAGCTGTTACTTTATTTGTCATATCCTGGAGAGTATAAAGATAGCAATGTATGTGAATAGATGTCACATGCACTTTCCAGAAATAAATTGGGGTGTGGCCATGAACTCACAGTGGAGCACTCACATTACCTCACTTCCTGCTCCTTGCTCCGCTTTAACTAGGGAGTTTTCAGCACACATGGTCAGTCCTGATGTTGGTCCCAATCATTGTTGCAGGAATTCAATAGCATTTTGATTTCTTTGATTCTGATGCCTGACTGCTAGGCATTTCCGTGAAAAACATTAGATGCCTATTCCAAGAATGCTTGATAATAGAATATTATGTCTATTTAAAAGATAAGACCTGTAGATGAAAAAAATAAAAACAAAATCTGAGAAATGCATTTTTAAATGGTTAGGCAAAAAAAAAAAAAAAAAAAAAAAGGAAAAATAGGAGTAATACGGTGGGTCAGCTTTATCTTAATAGATCAGGGGTATTTTTAAGGTAAAAGAATTCATTGGAACAGTGGCAACTGCAAGAAGAGACAGACAGATCAATGGCATAAAATAGAAAGTACAGACACAGAAATATATATATAGCTATCTACATATATACATAGCTATATTTGCCCATATGTGTGTGTGGCGAGATTAGATATAGGTGAATTTAATATACAGTAAATGTGATGAGTAGAATGTATTATTTAATAGGTGATTTTTGAGAGGTTTTTAACCATCTTAAAAAAATTAAAGATAGGTATCTACTTCAAATACCAAAATAAATTTCTTATATGTTAAAGATTTAAACATAAAAAACAAAATTATAACATTCTAAAAGAGAACATGGGTGACTATTTGCATATAACTGGGGTAGAGAGGACATTTTATGCATAACTCCAAAAGCAGAATACATAAAAGAAAGACTTGATCTTTTTTCTTACATAGAAATTAAAAGATTTTTGGATCAACACACAAGATGAAAAGGCAAATGTAAAAGTTCATGAAAAAATAATACATAATACAGATTTGATATCCTTCATATGAAAAGACCTTTTGCTAATCAATAATAAAACAATGACTTTGCACCTGAAAATAACATCATCATAGAAGAAACAGAAGGCCAACAAAATGGAAAAGTATATTTATCTCAGTAGAAATTAAAGACATGGATATTCAAGAACTGAGATAACAGAATTTTTTTTTGCCTTTCCAATATAATTAGGTATATTTTCTGACAATACCCAGTTTTAATTAATGTTCAAGGAAAGTTACTGTCTTATTCTTGGGGTATGACATTTCAGGGGGGTGTGACCTGACAATATACTTCAAAGTTATTGATACATCAAAACAATATACTTCTGTGTTAAAGAACCATACTCTTTGAACTTGCAATGATATGTGTAGGAACTTATTCTAAAAAGGAAGATGCTCATTAAAGTTTATGTTATTACAAACACTTGTCAAGGACATTAATTATTGGGGAATAAGATGGAATATTCTGCCACAAAATAGTATTTAAAAAATTTTTATGGATGTGGAAACACCTTCATGATATTTTGTTGCATGTATCTATGCATTTGTATGTACATATGCATACATACATATGTGTGAATATATACATATATTTAAAATAGAAAATGTTAACAGTGCTTATCTCCTGGTAGTGAATTGTGGATGGTTTTTATCTTGTATTCTTTTATTTTTCTTAAAAAGATTTTCAGAGTAAAACGTATTATCTCTATCTTAAAACAAAACAAAACAAAACTTTTCTTTGACCTGATACTTTTTGTTTAATTTAATGTTTTGGGGGAATATTTATACAAACATTTTGTATTCTAACCTACTTGAATGTTTTAATTATTTGGAAGTGTGTGATTTAAGAGCACTTTATTAAAAGAAAACCTGTGAAGAGAACTAAACCACCCTAATCTGAGAAATAAAAAGATGTTTTTGCTTTGGTTTTTTTCACAATTCGTCCTCCGTATTCTTGTTGAATCTGAGAGATAAGCTGTTGTGAGGTCATGCAAGAGCAATCTCAGAATTCTTTCCCAGCACATCTCAAGGTTTGCAACTGACATCTTTGACACTGAAGAAATTGTATAGTGAAGACTCCAACGCTGATGGGCATACTTTAACTTGTGTGGTGCTGAGAAGATTATTCAGCTGGCACCATTAATGAGCCCCAAATTAAACTTCCTTTCCATCCTTGCCTTCTTCCTCTCTCCTAGCGTGTCACTGGATAAAATCACCTAAAATGGTAGGAAGGCCAAAAGGTGATCATGAACTGGCAAAGAGCGTGAGCTCTGTGTTCAATCCTGGCTCCTTCTTTTCGTCCTTCATGGCTCAACTGAATTACTTGGCCTCTTTATGCCTTGGTTTCCCCATGAAAAAAAGGGGATAATCACCATGGAAACTTCAAATGTGTTTAGAGAATTAAGTGAGATTCCAGAAAGTCTTCTAAAATTGTATATTAAAACAGACAAACCTTAACCTTGTAGTTTAGGCTAAAATAGATTGTCTTAGTTCCATGGTATGCTTTCAGGTTGTTCAGATTTTAAATAAACCATATTATTCCAAAGTGATTGACCAGTTTCCTAAGAAGTATTCAGATGATGAGAGTCCCAAAATATTGTTGACAGCAGATTAAACAGACTCCCAAATCTTATTTTTAGGAATTTATTCCATGCTCCACTTTTAAGTTTCTTTAAATATCAGGTCCTTTCTTCAGTGGAGATAGAACCTAACAGATTACTTTTGTTACTTGTCTATCTGAAATGGGAATTGGGGAATCTCCTGAAGGTACTGGGGACAGAGCTGAAGACAAATAGGCTCATGGTACTAGAGATATTAAGTCCCCCTCCTGCAAAGCCAAAATGGATATGAGGATCAATAGTGGGTGGGCCCAGTCATTTGGCCAAACTTATGCCAGTAAGATATCTTCCTCACTTACTGTATTTCTAGTAATCAACTCCCAGTGGCCAAGGGCCAGTGCTATTTCATTATTGCTCAAATTAAAAGAAGACACGGTAAGCTGATTTTTGAAGTTTCCGAAGAGCTTGTCTTTTACATTCTGCAATGGTCCATTATAATTTTACACCCCAACATATAAAGACAATTCTCTCACCTCACACCAACTCCCTAACCTTATAGGGTTCAATCTCTAAGTCTCGATATATAAGGGCATAAATATAGGAAAATTGTAAAAGCACAGTAGCTCATGGATAAGATATACAAAAAAGTTACTTTAGTACAAAATTCTTAGTAACATTATCATTTGTCAGGAATTCCCTTGACAAATGGTGAATGAGCTTGCATGTCAAAAGTAGAAATGACTGGAGCTCATCACTCTGTAAGGCAATTCTCCTGTTGGACCGTGCTTCTTGTTAAAAAGTTCAATCACCATTTTTCATCCTTATCTGCCTTAAAAAGCTTTGGAAATCATTGTCATAAATTGGTTTTTTGTGTACAAAACTGAGCTTAAGCGTTTTTTCCATTAATCATATTAATAAGGAAATGAGATTTTTACAAGCACTTTTGGGGAATAAGACAGAATATAATTCATTTAATTATATCTAATGAAGCACAGGTATGATTACTTCCTTGGAGTTCTAATATGTAAATGAACTCAGAAATATTGATAAATAGGCAAATATAAAGTACTTCATTATTTACTCAACTTTCCATTTAGCTCAGCTGTTACCACATACCCCATGTCCAAGATTTCTGCTCCGATGTCTTATTTCTGGTGTGCTAGAAATAGTATCTTAGGGAAATATTCTTTTCTTATGTCAAATGACACCTAATAAAAATTGAGTGAGTAGTATATGCCAGGGATTTTTTACAGATATGTTCATACAAAAGTGTGACGTAACTGAATGGCATCTAAGTACTTTCACTTTATATATACTCCATCCAGCTTAACTAATTTACCTATTCAGATTTTACTCCTTTTTTCTACCCATTTTAGCTCTTATTCTGTTTCCCAAATCCCTTTTTGCATTGTTCATCTCTGTGGCCATTTCGTAATACTCAAAGGAATCTTTCACAGGACTAGATCTGAAACAATTTAAAAGCATGATGAGGTGATTTATTTACTTCTCCTTTCCAAACTTCCAGACAAATGGAAGTTGAAGTTAATTCTCTAGAAACTCGGTTGTTTTTTCTCTTTTTTTCCAAATAAAGAAAGCCAACTGCAGGCACAGCTTTCTGGTATTCATAGAAACATATAAACTTAAAGTTAGAAATGGAGTGTCTGTACTGGTTCATTCCTCTTAATAAACCACTCTTTACACATAACTCGGTGAAAGAGTTACCTTACTAATGGCTCCTGGGCTATTCCCCCCGGGGATTCAAGAAACTGCCGTTTGCTCTCTTTGTCTATTTTGTTCCCCATCTTCTTTGGTCACTCTCTCCCAGGATCCAGTCGATGCCCTTCATAATGGCCTCTACCTACTGGTGTTTCAGTTTGGTTTCCCCTTGGATGCTGTATCCCAGATCAACATTTTACTAACCTGTGGAGAGATTTCCCTGATTATGATGTTCCATACACCCCACCCTGACTCTTGTCAAAACTGGCTGAAATTTGCAGTCAAGATTTTAATGCTTAATGAAAGTCTGGATCCCTGTATTAGGTAGGTTCATGTGACAAGTTCTGGCCAGAGGCTTTAAGGGGAAGTAACATGTGTCACTTCTAGGACAATGCATAGAAGAGCAGGTATGAGTCCTCTATGCTTTTATTTCCCTTCCATGACAACCTTGTATCTCTGATGGAGGAGTTTGGGTCTGTGGGTGACAGTGTGGAGAAGAGCCTTCCACCTCCAACACCATAGACTTGTTCTGAGTTTGCATGAGCAGCACATAAACATTTATTGTATTAAGGCAATGAGATTTCAAGTTTATTTTGTTACTGAAGCTTATTCTGAACAATAGAGGATTCTATTTATTACCTACTCTTGAAAATCTTGATTTGATAGAATTAAGACCAAATTGGTCACACTTTTCAGACATCATTCACCTCCCACACTAGATAGTAAACTTCTCAATGGCACATCATTTGTCTTCGTCATCTATCCCATCGTTTAACACAGTGCCTGATGCAAAATGATTACATTTTTATATCAACTAGATTGATTTCTCAGCTCTGATCCTAACCTTTTAGGAAAGCCTTGTACTGAGTCCTATTTTCTCCTCCATATTTATCTGCTCCATTTTTCCTTCAGCAGTAAAATGCAATGGAATCTTTCTTGACCCAATTGAAGGCTCATTGACTGGCCCAAGAGGTGGGTGGGCAGGGAAGAGGTCCAGATAGTTCTTAGAGATTATGTAGGTTTCCTCATTTTACTGAAAGGAGTTAGTATATCATTAGAACATGGGCTTTGGGGGGCAGACAGTCTTAACTCTGTTATTTTCTCATGTGGCTAAGGGCAAGTTAATAAAGCCCTCTAATCCTCATTTTCTCACCCTTAAAATGTAGAAAAAATAATCTTCTCATGGGGTTATCAAAATAATACATGAGATTTACCTATGTAAATTACCCAAAGCAGTTGATACTCCTCACATCCAGTCCTGTTGCATGACACTAGGATAGAAAAAACTTTTTCTTTGAGTCTTAGTTACTCATATGATAATGACAGTTCTTAGTTCTGAAATTTTCCAGGTGATTTTAAAAATTAAAGACGATTTGAATGAAAGTATGTTAAAACTTATTCATTTCTATATGAAAGTAAGATACAGTTTTTTTAAGTTTTCTGAAAATTAAGAATATGTTTCATAATGTAATACAAATAATTTTAGGAAGAGGGTGTTAATAATTAAGGATCTGGCCATTATCAAATGCCTTGCCTTGCCAGAATGCAAACAATTTTAGTAAAATGCAAATGGTTTTTGCACCAAGCTTCTCAGAATAAATCACTTCCATTTCA
The DNA here is from genome assembly GCF_028564815.1 of Eubalaena glacialis. Lineage (NCBI taxonomy): Eukaryota > Metazoa > Chordata > Mammalia > Artiodactyla > Balaenidae > Eubalaena > Eubalaena glacialis. The sequence goes on along the minus strand of NC_083720.1, from coordinate 128,493,843 downwards.
TCACCAAATAAAATTGTTTATAAATGTTTTCAACTTCATTAAGCTAGCACTAGCTTAGTATTTTCCCATCCTGTATAACTAAAGATAAAAATACCTTGGATGAACAACAAAGCTGGACATAATTCGACCCATTCTTCCAAATCCAGATTTTAGTCAGAGGAAATGACATAGTAATGACTTTCACAAGCAGACGAGCACTGCTTCTGAGCACACTTCCAACCATAGAATCCAAATTTCCTGCCTTAGGAGTCTTTAGATTCTTATATCCTGGTTTGGCCTGACAGTATACCACTGGCAGTTTTTTCCACATTTATCCATGAATCTTAATATTGGAATCACCCTATGGAATTTTTCAAAAACATACATGTTTAAGCCTCAACCATAAAATTTCTCTTTAGGAAGTCCAGGGTGGGGACCAGGCATACATATGAGAAAAAAATATATATATATATATATGTATACTGTTGATTCTGATGGACACCCTCAGTTAATAATTACTGATTTAGATCATTATTAAAAAAAACACTCTTTAAAAAAATGTGTGCTTGCTATTATTTAAAAGGAAGCAGCTGTGCTTCCTAGCCCTCACTCTCTGCATCCATTCCAAAAGTCTTCGCTTTAAGAATCTATAACTGTTTCTAGTTGGCTCTTAGTAGGCCTTCTCAACATCAGTAAAATGAAGATTTAAAAAGCAGCAACAATATCTCAGAAACTCACTTTTACAGAATTTTTATTGCTTTAAATTAAAATATAAATTCCATTAATTCCATTTATATTGTCAACCTCACAGCTAATTAAGCCTGTCATGATCTTTTCAAGTGGCAATGAGTCCAGTCTGTGGAAAGACATATTTAGGTTTTATGATTCTGAGCTCTTAAATCCCAAACATTCCAAACTGCCTTGAATAATTGTTCATGAACCCCTTTTAAATCTCGTTATATTTGCATCCTGATTCATAGAACAAGAATAAAATACTGCCAACTCGTGAAGTAATGGTTATACTCAAAGAGGTTTTAGATTTTTTCCTTTCTATTTGGTTGAGGTGTTTTTGTGAACACTCAGATTTGAGACATGGTGACCAAGATGTGATTCTATTAGAATGGCATTCTGTCTAATCAGTTTATAATACCATGTTTTGATTTGTGCTGCCCAAATAATCTTCTAATAACACCTTTGCAACCCAAGTAGAAGTCTCTTGGGAAAAAATGAAAACCAAAAACAACCAAAAAACATATTGACCCATAAGGCAAATGTCTCAGCTCCTTAGCAGTAATTATGCTCTATTAAATTACTAAATTAGCATTTGTGTTTTTCTCCAACCAGCTTCTTTGAGTGTAACTAGCTTGGTTTAATTCTCCAGATTCAACAAATTTGAGTTTCTGGGTCTAGAAAACTGAACGCTAGACACTGACCCATTGTGGTCCGACCACGTATTCCCTCTATGAGAGTCCTGCCTGGGCATCACTGGAAAAGCAGTGCCTATTCCTTTGGTTGATTTTCTTCATGATGAAAATAATGAAAAATGGAAGCTCCTGCTATACTAAACATATTTTTCCCCTTTGATATTCCAGAAGACAAAGATGTAGAAGACAAAATATGAGGCTCAGGACTAATGGCCCTTTAAGAGGCCATGTGGAACCTCTACTCTGCAGGAGGCCAGACTTCCTCTCCACCTACTGTCCTTTCCACAGTCTTCATTCTGCATGAAACACCATACATTGATGAATGAAACTTCCACCAGAGACAGATCTGGGGGCAAAAGCAGATTTATCACAAAGCTAATGAAATTTATGCTTCAGAGACTTTCACTTGCATATACTAATATCAAGGTTATCTGGGTGGGACTTAGCAAAGTATTCATGTAGTTATATGTTTTTGCTATAAACTTTATAAAAGAAAGATGCTTTAGCTGAAATCAGTTAGGATTATTGTCTCTCTCTCCTTTGTCTCCCTTCCTCTTCTGCTGGGTAGCATTGGAATGGATATTATGAGGATACGGCTTAGGGGAAATTGAGTTGGGAATTTAGTTAGGATTTGGTGGCATGTATTTTTTATGGTTTACAGTCACTTCTATGTATTATTAAGTTGCTAGTTGCTTCAACGTACTACTGCCTTTCAGGAATGTCTTCACTGGTCACTGCACTCATAGGCCTTGTGTTGCACATGGATAGGCATGTGTCTGATTATGATATGAATGCATTTGATAGTTCTTGGAACTGTAATTTTGTGGACTGTGGAAGCAAAATAATATTTGAAATGTATGGAGTCAAATGGTAGTTTGTGAATAATTCTGATCATGAAATGCATCAAATTACATGCTGAACATGTGGTTCCTTTTGTTCCCATCTGTCAGGAAAACAATAAATGCCACATATTCACATAAAAATGCAATGTAATTTTTTTCTTTTTTTTTCTTTTTTTTTTTAATTTACAGAGAGAATGTTTTGCTTATCTCTTTTAAATTTTATTTATTTATTTATCTATGGCTGTGTTGGGTCTTCGTTTCTGTGCGAGGGCTTTCTCTAGTTGCGGCGAGCGGGGCCCACTCTTCATCGCGGTGCGCGGGCCTCTCACTATCGCGGCCTCTCTTGTTGCGGAGCACAGGCTGCAGACGCGCAGGCTCAGTAATTGTGGCTCACGGGCCCAGCTGCTCCGCGGCATGTGGGATCTTCCGGGAGCAGGGCTCAAACCCGTGTCCCCTGCATTGGCAGGCGGATTCTTAACCACTGCGCCACCAGGGAAACCCAATTTTTTTCTTTTTTGATAAGAATTATGAGAAATAGAATTTATCACGTTGCCAGTATTTCTCAGATTAGTAGCAGAAGTAGCAAGTATATATGTGAGCAGTCACAGGTTTAGGCATCTCAACTATAAGTAACCTAGAACAAATTTTGTTCAACCCAGCTAGAGAAAGAATGATTATCTTTCTCTTCTCCCTGTAGAAAATGATTTTACAAAATTTTTGTCATATGAGGAAATGATCAAATATTACAAAGCCAAAATATGTAGAAAATAAGTATTACAGAACTGTGTTTTTTGTGACTTTTGTGATATTTGTTGGCTTTTAAAATATATCATCAGTTGTGCTTTTTTCCTCTCATTCTAAATGAATAATTGCCTTCATACCTTGTATCTTTTCCTTAAAAATAACTATCACTTTTTATAAGCTTCAGTCCCCACAAAATCTTTTTCTTGTCCTTCCTGGGGGAGCTAAATGGAGGACGTTAAAATGTCTAAAATATTCAACTAAAAAATAATGTGGTTCTGGAAAAATGTCTCTAAATCTGTACAGAGTAGCATGAAACTGTACCAGTTCTCTTGTTTTTCATTTTCATTCTCTCTCTCTCTCTCTCTTTCTCTCTTTCTCTCTTTCTCTCTAGCACACAAACACACACACACACACAGAGGCTGTCTTGGCTTTTCATACTTTAGAGAACAGAACAGACATTCTCTACATTCAGCATTGTAATTTGCATAGATAATCACTACGCCTCAGTGAGAGAATTCTACAGTAACTTTGTTTTCTTGTTTCCCCAAAAGACCAAATAATACTTCCCCTCTATTGACTCCAAATCTACTTGGAAAGATCACTCTTCTCAAGCCTTTATTTCTCTAAACAATGTTTACCTGCTCTGGGTTCCTGAGAGCAAATCTTTAAACTCCTCTTATATTTCTGAGCAGTTGTCCTTGATTACTTATGCTGCAGATGCTAACTAGGAACACAACTCAAACTCACGCGGAAGAAAGGCTCTGTTCTCTCTGGGAAAACCAGAAGGAAGATACTCCTTGATCAGATGAATAGATCCTATAACTAAATCTACAAAACTAATGACTGGATTTTTTTTTTTTTTTTTGTACAAAGTCTTTGAAGTAAAGGAAAAACATTTAGCTGGATGAGTTTATGCTAATAAACTTGAGAGGTCCTCATTTGGTATAACACTCATACTAAAGTCTCAGAAGCTAACTAGGTCAGTGTCAGGCTCTGAACCAGCCTCCCTGCTCTTGGTCCAGTGCTTTTCTGGTCATACTCCTATCCTCTGTCCAGAACTCCAGCAAGAGATGGTAGGTCTAAAATAGCAATGGATTAAGGTTCAGCATCACAAAATAAACCCAGGGCTTAAAAACTAGTTAGAGTTCAAGACTTGTGGACAATTTTGGAATTCTCAGAATAACTGGAATCAAGCAAATAAGATGCAACAGTTTATAAAGATTAAATCATCATTTGTTTAGCAAATATCTATTGAGTACCTATTATGAGCTCATCACTGGTGTAGGGAACAGGTATAAAACAATAAGACAGATATAGTCCCTGCTCTCATGGCATCTAAGATGTGAAAGCAAATCTTATTTTTAAATTATATAATTAATGATATTTAATGATTTAGTGTATTAGTTTGCTCAAACGGCCATAATAAAATACCACAGACTGGTGGCTTAAACAATAGAAATTTATTTCTCACAGTTGTGGAGGCTGGAAGTTCTTGAGACTGAATCAAGATGCTGCTGATTCAGTTTCTGGTGAGAACCCTCTTCCTGGCTTGCAGAGGGCCTCCTTCTCACTATGTCCTCACATGGTGGGAGAGAAAGAGCTAGCTCTCTGGTGTCTCTTCTTCCAAGGGCATGAATCTCATCATGAGGGCCCAACCTCATGACCTTATCTAAACCTAATTATTTCCCAAAGGCCCTATCTCCAAATACCATCACACTGGGGCTTAAGACTTCAACAACTGAATTGGAGCGGGGAGATGGGATTCAGTCCATAGCACTTACTTAATTAAAAATATAAAAACATAATTATAAATATTTAATTATTAAAATCATCATTTAATTAAAGTTGTAATGAGAGTTACAAAAGAAATGTAAATTATGCAGTGAAAATATACAACAAAGGAACTCTATTCTAGTAATTTAGAATTCTCTGAGGACTAGACATTAACTCAAGACCTAGAAGATGAGTGAGTCTTAGATATGCAAAGAGAGACCTCATTGGGAAATTGTGAAAGCCCAGAAAATGAAAAACCTTATTGCACTCAAGGCAGAGGAAAAGAGGTCATTGTGGTTAGAGAGAAATGAGCAAGAGGGGGGTAATATAATATGAGATCAGAAAGATCTGCAGAAGCCAGGTCATGCAAAAGCCTGCCGTGATAAGGATATTGAACTTTATCATAAGGGTCAAAAGTTTTCAGGGAATTAGTCTAGGCAGGGGAGTGAGTTGCTGATGTCTTGCGAAAGAAAATATTATTTAAGGAGATATGCAGAAGGTTATATTGAGCTGACCTGATGCAGGACTGAATTAACAATTGATGACAGTAAAATGTTGCTAAGAGTCTGACTTGCAAAATTCAAAGACTAGTGGTGCCATTCACAGTGACAAAGAACAATAAAAATACACAAGGTTTCAGGAGTGAGCTCATAAGTTTGGTTTTGAAGATGTTGAGTTTTAGGTTCTCTTGAGATATTCAAGATGAGATATAAGTGGCCACATGCATATATCTATCTGAAGATAATAGAAAAAGCATGAGCTAGAGATGTGAATATAGCGTATGTTATACATACACTGTCATTTAAAATAAATGCAATGGATAAAATTGAAAAGGAAGAAAGGGTCTACGGTAATTCTAACATGTGATTGTTGGATGAAAGATGAGGAGTCTGTGAAGACAAAAGGAACTTCTAAAATATAAGATTAAAACCTCTTGACAGAGAAAAAAGAAGAGTATCTCAAGAAAAGTGGAGAGACCCACACTCTGGAACGCTGCTACGAGGTTAAATAAGATGAGGACTTTAAAATGCCCCTGTGGATTTAGCAACATCTCAGCAGGCAATGTGGATGGAAGCCATCTTGGAACGGTTTAATGCATGATTAGAAGATTGGGAACTATCCTGAGAAAATGTAGACTGCAATTATATGAGCAATTTTCTTTTTTTTAGTTTAACTGGGAAGAATTGGAGAAGAGGGGGAATTACTGGGAGTAATTACTGGGAAACTTTTTTGGAGTGGGCCAATTATGATTAGGAGATGGGAAACAGTAAACGTAGATTGCAAGTACATATTAGAGATTTTTCTGCTCAGCTGAGAAGAGAGGAGAGGGAAGTTACTACTGGGAGGTGGGTGTAGGGCCTAGGAAATAGTTTTGAAAGATCACTTATACTGCAGTGTGGCAAATAGATTGGAGTGGCCCATGAGAGGAAACTAAAGATAAGGTCATTGTTTTCATACAGGCAAAAGACGGCTTGACCTAGGAAAGAAATGGGCTGAACTAGATGAATTCAAGAAAGATTTTGAAAGTAAAATATGCAAGACATGGTTATTATATGTACACACAGAGAGAGCTAGAGAGACAGAGGCATGAAGAATGATTCCCACGTTGAGCATTAAATTTTGAGTATGGATTAAGTTTGAGGTGTCTATAAAAACACCAAATAAAAATAAACAGAAGTTGGATTGGGCCTCAGAAGAGAAGATCGGGTCAAAGGTATAGTTTCATAGGAGGCAGCTCTGGATTATATGTGGTAATTAAAGCCATGCAATGGATGCGATATCAAGGGAGAGCAAGTAGAGAAAGGAGAGAAGACAATCTGGAATGCAACCCTGAGGAACTCTACCACCTAAAGGAATCGCGGTAGAGGAGAAGGAAAGCAGCAAGCCGAAAGATAGGAGGAAATCTAGAAGAAGTCCTTGTCTTGGAAGCCAAGGGCAGAGAATGACTAGAGAAGAAGATTATCAGTTTGCAGCAAATGATGCTGACAAGTCAAATAAGACAAGGATTGAAAAACGTTATTTGGATTTAGGCTCATAGAGGTCATTGATGACTATACTGGGAGCCATTTGAATACACGGTTAGGGTTAGTGTGAAAAGCAACTTCAGAGCTAATAGGATGTAAAGAAGAGACAGAGTGTATAGACTGTTATTTCAAGAAATTTGTAAAGAGTTGAAGAAACAGGAGTAAATGTGAGCTGCTATGAGGCTGCATCAGCCATACATACTTTGTGACTCATATTCCTTTGGCACCACCCGCCTCTCAGACGCTCAGCCTCAGTGGCAGCTAAACAGCTCTGCCCAACACAGGTTCCTTGTCTGGGCCTGACCAGTCACTTGCCCCTAAGAGCAACAGACTCTCTCTCGGCTGCTTTAGGTGGCCAAGCTGACCAGTTGCACCACAGGATCTTCTGGCTTCTCCTGTCACTTCTGAACTTGGATGAATCACAACCACAGCCAGACTAACATATTCCAGTGTGGATTCTGGCATCCCAGAGACTCAGACCACAAACTCCAAAGGGCAGAGAAATTCACTCCTCAAAGGCCATGCATTGCCCTCTGGAAAACAAGAGCTACACAAGAGTTAGGCAAATCGATTCCCTCACCTTTCTTTCTCCCGGTACTACTAGGGACACATTTTCTTCTTGCAGCCTTTCCAGAGAAAGTGCAAGAGTCAAGCAGTCCTATCTGTTGAATAACCTTCTGCATACTTGAGAGCTAATAATGAAGGGGTAGCTGTTTGATAACACCTCATTTTATGTTGCTTTATGCCCTCCCTGCCTCACTTTTCTTTTCCTTTCAAATATGGCATTCGTGCTTCAATTTTTGTAACAGGCTTCCTAGTTAATAGTAAACCTGAGCTAATAAAAGAGTCCAGGGAGCCTTTTTTTTTTTAAAGATAGGGGAGACCTGAGCATATTTAATCACTGAAGAAAAGGATCTTGTCGGGAAGAAAATGTTGAAAATGCAGGAGAAAAGGAGACTCATCACAGGGGTGTCGTTTTCAAGGAGGCAAGAGGGGCTCCAGAGCATGCATGGAAAGTGAAACCAAGTTTTCCTGAGCTCTAATTATGTGCCAGGCTCCCTTCTCAATGATAGGAATATACTATCATTATTTTTCTAGTTCTCACACAATGTGTTGAAGTAATTTTCACCATTGTCCTCATATTGCAGATGAAGAAACGGAGGCGCAGAGCTACAGGGGAATTTTCCCAAGTCACAGAGAATTTAAGTGGAGGAGACAAAATTATATTTCAAGCATCTATTTCCAGAGCCGGTATTCACTCGGTGTATTTTACTACTTACCTTTTATTAGAAGAAGATAATTTCCTCCACTGTGGTTAGAAGAAAGGAAGAGAGGTTCACCACCGTTGCAGATATGAAGAAGTTCGTGGTGGGAAGGTGAGGGACTTCTCATGAGATTGCTCCACATTTCCCAGTGGAGGGCACCATCAACTAAGAGTGAGCAGGAAAAGGGTATGTTGGGAATTTGATAACAGTACAGAAAAGCAGAAGTCATTTCATCTCCAGCCTAGGTTATTGCAATAACCTCTAGTCCGTTCATACTGCTTCTTTCTTCATCTCTCTCCAAGCTGTTCTCAACGTAACAGCAGCACGATCCTGTTAAAACTCAGTTCAGATCATATCATTCTGCTCAAGCCCACCAGTGACTTGTCTGGTTCAGATGAAGAACCGGGCAAGAATTAAGACCTGTTGTGCATGATGTCATTCCCTTCTGTCCCTCCTAGTCTCCTGTCTGAGATCTTTTCCTACTCCTCTCTCCCTTGTTCACTCAGCTTCAGCCTTCCATGAAAACACCAGCCATGATCTCAGTGCAAGACCTTTGCACTCACTACTTCCTCAGCCTGGGGTTCTCTTTCTCCGGATGTCCAAGTGGCTAGTTTCTTCACATCTTTCAGGATTTACCCCAAACTTGCCTCTCAGAGAAGACTTTCCTGGCCACACTAAGATGTCAACTGTCCTACCAACATTACTTATCTCCATCCCTTCTTTATTATTTTCTCCTTAGCACTTATAATTACCTATCATATTATACACTTAATTTTTTGTCTTGTTTATTGTATACCTTTCCCACTAGGATGTAAAAGCAAGGAAAGCAGAGCTTTTTATCTCCTTCTTTGCTCCTGTATCCCTAGCAACTAGCACAATTCCTGCCTCATAGATGCTCAATAAATATTTGTGGAATAAATGAATTGTTATAGAGAGTGGAGAGTCAGGTGCTTATTAAAACATGCTAAGGTAATACAGGAACAAAGTTGAGGGTGGTGACCATGAGTATGTGATTTCCTTCTACAGCTGTCAATTGCTGGGGGACAGGCACAGGGAGACAGAGAAGGAGAGGGCTTTTCTTCCACCAGAATTGGTCTCAGAGATGTCTTTTCTCTCTGGTTTTCTACCTTAGACAAAATCTTGGATTTCCTTTTATGTCTCATGCAACTTTAGACAGAAAAGAATGAAAGATGAGCCACTTTTAGAGGACTTCTTAAAATTCAGACAAGAGTTATTAATTGTTGGATACATGATACATATTTCAAATAGAGGAAATTGTTTCCACATCCACAAGATGAGCTTCAGTTTAAACCTTAAGTTCTACATCCGTTTTTTTCATCTAGGAAAAACGTGTATTTGTTGGCAGATCTGTGAATTTGCAGCTTAGATGCTCTACCCAGTCAGTGTTTAAGTTTGAAGGGTCACAGATCAGGTGTGGAGGACTGATAGGTAAGTTAGTACATTCCCTTCTGATTTTCTACCCCCAAGAAATGAAAAGGATTGAGTCATTAAGTGATAAGAAGCTTCCTCATTGTGACAAACGAGTCTTCTAATGCAGCATGAAGAGTGTCTCAGCTATAATCGAGAAGATGGGAGATAAAAGAGATACTGTAAAGAGAATTTAAAGAAGGCACAATGATCCTCAGATGAGTAGTGACACTTGCACAGGAACGGTGGGTTTCAAATTTGCTTGACACAGGAAGCCTCCAAAGTGTTTGCTCAATGCAGACTCCTGGGTCCAACTCAGGATCTAATGTGTGAGCACCTCTAACGCTGGGCCCTAGAGTCTTAATTTTATGTCAGTGCCACAGCTGATCCTATTGTACATTGTCTGTAAACCAAATACAAACAAACATTGTTGTAGAACATAGTCCATAATAAAAAGAAGGCAAAATTAGCTTCTAAGTTACCAAATTGGTGAAAGTTAGACACTAAAGCTCCAGCGTCTTCCAACAGGAGGAAATTCTATGGCCTCATTAAGAGTTTTTTTAAATTTTGTTTTAAACAAATGAATAATGCCATTGCTTGATCATTTATTTTAATTTTTATAATTGAATCAAAACAACAATTAGAAGAGAAAAAGATGCCTGCTAGAGCCAGGCAAGCTGAAGTCTAATAATAAGAACTAACAGCTGAGAGTCTGTTGGGGAATGAGGAAAACAAAAACTATTTCCAAAAGTGCACAAAAGCCCAGAAAGAATGGCAGTCTAGGACCTCTTTAAGTAGGGATAAACAGATCTCAATAGCTCCAGACGGTATCACCGCATTTCAGACTAGTAATGTCCCTGAGTTACTAATGAAAGATTCAATCATTTTTAGTATTCTTCAAATATGACTTCAGGGAAGTGTAATGAGTCTTACAAAGAGTTAGATGCACAAAAATAATGTTAATGTAGATTAGAGTAAATTTCAGTTATTTGGAAAATTAACAGAAGTGGAAAAATGTATCCCCAGATAAATGAGATACTTAACATACTTTCCATGTGGATAGTGGTTAAATAATTCCCTTGTATTGGACCTGGGGCTAGCCTGGCACAGGAAGTGGTCTGGCGGGTAGTGTCATAATTTGTATTTCTGGAGCCAGAAACTGGGGAAGATTCCTGCCTGAGACCACTCAGGGCAGGGAGAGTCAGAGAGGAAAGCCACACCAGTGTGCACTAGAGCTTTGTCACTCTAAGGGCAGCCTCCGAACCAGCAGCTGCAACATCACCTGGGAGCTTGTTAGAAGTACAGACTCTCAAATCCCACTCCAGACCTCCTGAGTCAGAATCTGCCGTTTGACAAGATTCCTGGGCACAGTAAAGTATGAAAAGTGCTACACCAGTGAGAGCTGGGATTTCAATGTCAAGGGATGTAGCTGATGTTGAAAATGTGACAGTTCAGAGTTCGGAATCACACAGAGACTGGGAATTCAAAAGCAAATTCAAATTATATAAAACTGCCAAGAATAACTCAGGGGCATCCATATAGCTCTTAAAGAGGGGGCAGAGGTGATCAGGGTGACAGGCAGGGCAGATACCTTACACACATTTTTCCTAAAAACTCGCACAGATTTATCTCAATTTTTCTTCAAATGTTTTTTTACTATAACATAAAAGAAAAAATGCACAAATCATGTGTACAACTCAGTGTGTTTTAAAACTATTTTAATGAGGTATTTACATGCAAAAAAATCCATGATAACTTTTGACAAATGTATACACCCAGGCAATTACCACTCTGACCAGGATATATATCATATTCATTATCCCAAATTAATTTTCATCCCCAAAGGCAACTACTGCTCTAATTTCTATCACCATAGATAGTTTTACTTGTTCTTAATTACATAGAATATATTAAGTATTATTACGTACTTTTTTGCATCTAGACCCTTTGCCCCAACATAATGCTTTTGAGAGTCACCTCACTTTGTTGCACATATCAATAATTAACTACTTTTTATTTATTCATCCCTGTACAAACATACCACACTCACTCGTCCATTCTCCTACTGATGGACAGTTGGGTTGTATCTTGCATTCTGGCTTTTATAAATAAAGCAGCTATAAAAATGCTTATACAAGGCTTTTGTGGACAATGTTTTCTTTCTATTGAGTGAATATGTAGGTGTGGAATTGCTATTAACTTTCTAAGAAACTGCCAGTTTTTCAAAGTGGTTGTACCATATTATGTCCTCACCAGCAATATATGAAAGTTCCAATCGCTCCGCATCTTTGCCAGTGCTTTGTGTGGTGTTACCAGTCTTTTTAATTTTAGTCACATGAAATGGTTGTAGCTGTGAAATGGTGCCTTGTTGGGGTTTTATATGCATTTCCCTGTTGACAAGTGACGTTGAGCACTTCTTTTTGTGTGTGCTTACCCCTCATCTATCTATTTTCTTTTGTGAAGCATCTGTTGAAATCTGTTTCAGATACATTTTCCAAAACAATGATAATAAAAATAGCCACAATAATAGCTCCCATACCATATGTTTCTCATACAATGCTTTCTTGACATTCCTGCCACTAGGGGTGTATGTCACTTCATCTTGAAGACAAGTGAGACAGTGCCTGTCTTGACTGATAAGAGTATGGTGTGAGTGTTGTTATTCAACTTCAGAGGCTAGATGATAAAAGGCTATATACCTTACCTGGTTTTCTGGGGATGCTCTCTCTTGAAACCCAGCCATCATGCAGTTTGAAAACCCATGCCGCCTTGTGGAGAGATCCCCGTGGATAAGAAGATACAGCCAGCACCAACTTGTATCATGTGAGTGCACCATCTTGCAAGTGGGTCCTCTAGCCCCATTTGAATTGCCTTAGCTGATACCAAGTGGAACAGAGTCAAACTGTCTCCACTGAGATTTACTCAGATTGCAGATTGATGAGCAAAACAAAAGATTGTTTTTGTTTTGAGACTTAGCTATAGAATGGTTTGCTATGCAACGTTAGAATATACTTTGGTTGCTTTATAACAAAAACTAAAACATGTGACAATGGCTTTGTGATTAAATGGTGAGAGAAAACCAAAGGATATTAGTAAAATCCTAAAGACATCAAGCAGAAGCTTAAGAGAAGGCTGGCAGTGAAGGTCTAAAGTTATGTGAAGAAATTACTGGAAGCAGGAGGAAAGGGGACCCTCGTAATTTATTGGTGAAATATGTGGCAATACTGGCAACTGAGGTTACATGGAAAATAGGAAATTTGCCAAATTTATCAAATGAACTCCATGATAAGTTTATCAGGGGTCAGCAAACTTTTTCTTAAAGGGCCAGAAAGTAAATATTTCAGGCTATCTGGCTGTACGATCTCTGTCAAAACTACTGAACTATGCCATTGTTGTGTGAAAACAAGCATAGAAAATACATAAACGAATGTGCATGTCTGTATTGTAGTAAAACTTTGTTTTCAGGAATAGACATCATCTCGCAGGACATAGTCTGCCCTCATACAGTTAAAGAGATATCCAGGTAGAATATTGAAAGGTCCACTTTATGTATTCTTGTTTGTGATAAAATGCAAGAGGAGACAGATGAGTTTAAGAATGACTGGTTAAATATAAAGAAGCCCGTACTTTCTGGATTTGAAAATAAAACTGTTCCTCATTCCCAGCCTTTCCAGATGGCAGAAAATTCTCAAAGTAAGAAAAAATTTCAGAGAAAAAGATTCAATCTAGGGGGATACCTTAAGATCCATTGTTAAGAGCTCAGGAAAATCTAAGGCGATGCTTCATAAAATCTTTTAAGTAGAAAAAAAAGTATGAAGCCATGAGTTACAGAAAATCATTTTCAGGGAGCAGTATTTGACCCTAATCAAGAAAGTTGACAACGTATGCCCAGCTGGATCTCTAACTTGCTACTGACTGGTAACTGATATGTGTCTCCAATTTTCCCTCCTTTTGAATGTGTCTGTAGCAGTTATTCGGTTACTCTTTGCCTCTTTCACCAGTATATGCTGGATGGGGGGAAATGGGAGAACAGGATGACTTGTTTCTTTAGTTCACAGATCTTCATATTGAAACGAACCACATTTAGAAGTTAAAACAAATTCACCTTGTCTTCACCAATATCTCATTTAGATGACAAAATCCTGGACTTTAAAATTGAGCCTGATGAAGTAATGGATGAGATATGTATTTAAGGGTTTTTTGAAGGGGGCGAGTGTATTTCAGTTGTGAAAGGAATACTAGTAATTTGTGGCTAGAAGGTAGACTGTGGTAGTTTTAAAACGTGGTCCCAAACTTCACTGACACTTCTATCATTAGGTTCTATAGCTCCTTTCATTGATCTAGGCTCTGTGACAGTTTGACTAATCTTATATGGCAGAAAAAGCATTGTGACATTTGGGAAAGAGTCTTGTGCCTGCAGTCTTCCAACCCCTACTTAGTCACATAAGAATGGGTCTTGCGACCAAAACACTTCCTCACCAAACACTTTCTTCCTCATAGCCAGTGCTGGACTTTTCAACTTGTGTGAAAATATCTTTCCCTGTTTGAGACTCAATGTGTACTCCTTCGTTCTGCTTAAACATGTCACACAGCACCTGACCAACCCCATTGCAATATCTGTCACCTGTCAGAAGGGTATGGGATCTTTCTGCTGCGGCACAAGAAGGATGTGTGCAGGCTAACTGCCCTGCATAGGATGCAAGGAGGAACCCACAGGCTACGGGAGACAGACACCAGCTACTGAAGCAAGCTCTGTCTCTTCTCTACACACGTGCTTGACTGTCTGGTATTTTCCTTGGCAACTTCAATACCAAGATGAGATGGGCAGAAGTGTTCAGACTTCTATGCCTGATAATAGGCAACAGATGCCACTTACTCAACAGTGCCAGTTTCTGAGTAGACCTTAATAACCTGACGCTTCCACATTCTCTTGGGATGCTTACTCTTGGAACCCAACTGCTCCACTACGAGGAAGCCAAGCAGCCACGTGGGCAGGACATGTGCAGTGTGTGATGCACAACAGTCCCTGATGAGGTACCAATCTTCATCCAAAAACAACTTCCAGATATGCAAATAAGTAAGCCTTCAGATGATTCATTCCAACCGCCAGGCACTGAGTTACCCTCAGTCTTCATGCCATTTCAGCTCTCACCGTATAAAGCAGTTATATGCTATCCCTTCTGAGTCTTGCTCAAATTGCAGATTTGTGAGCAAAATAAATGATAGTTTTTGTTTCAAGTCATTAATCTTGGGGTGGCTCATTACTCAGTGATAGAAAACTGGAACAGAGTATTTTGCTCATGTTTTAATTGAATTACTTGTTTTACAAGTTGGTTTATAGAAGTTTTTATATATTCAGGATACAAGACTTTATCAGATATATGTACTAAAAATATCTTTTCCCCATCTATGACTTCCCTTTTCTTTCTCTTAATGCTGTTTGGTGAAGCAGAAGGTTTTAATTTTAATGTAGTACAATTTATTTTTTTTCGTTTACTAGTAGTGCTTTGTCATCTTGAAAGAAACTGTGCGTACTCCAGGTTCATGAAGTTTTACTGTTTTCAAGAAGCTTAGTAGTTTTAACTTTTACATTTAAGTCTATGATCCATCTGAATTGCATTTGCATGTATGTGTGTGGTGTGAGACAAGTGTTTGAGTTTGTGTTTCTATATATTAGCTAGCTGTTTCAGCAAAATTTGCTAAAAAGATTTTTTCTACCCCAATTGAATTACCTGGGCACCTTTTTAAAAAAACAAATAACTCTGTTCCACTGGTCACTTTGTTTTCATGCTAGCATGGTTAAAGTGGCCTGATAGAAAGTCTTGAAGCCAGATTTGGTTCTTATTAAAAATTATTTTGGTTATCCCAGATCTTCTGTGTTTTCATAAATTTAAAATCAGTTGTTAAATTTCTACAAAAGAGTCTATTGGGATGTTGATTGGGATTGAGTTGCATCTGTAGATCAATGGAGAGAATTACTGTCTTAACAACCGTTTTTCAACTCTTGACGATGGTTCATCTCTCCACTTTTCCTCATAAACGTTTGATAGTTTTCAATGTGCAGTGGTTTATCATCTTTCAGTAAATTTAATCCTAAGTATTTTACATTTTTTACGTTACTGTAAATGGGTTTTTAAATTTTCCTTTCCAACTTATTGCCTCTAGCTTTAAAAAATACAGTTGATTTTGTATATTGACTTTATATCCTGTGACTTTGTTAAAATTATTTCTGAGTTCTATAAGCTTATTTTTAAAAAGTTTAAAACATTTTGTATGTAAACAATTTTGGTACCCGTTAAAGAGAGTTTTAACTCTTTCTTTTAAACGTTATGGCTATTATTTCTTTATCTTACCTTATTGCATTGATTAGGACCTCCGATACAATGTTGAATGAAACGATGACAGCAGACACTTTTCTCTTTTTTTCAATCTTCATGGGAAAACGTTCTTTTTTTTACTATTAAATATGATTGTGTTACAGGTATTTTTTGTAGATGCTCTATATCAGATTGAGGAGATTCTCTTTGATTCCAACTTTGATGAATATGTTTTAAATTGCGCCCAATGCTTTTTCTGCATTTTTAAAGGTATTTTTCCCTTTATTCTCTTTAATATGGTGAATTACATTGACTGCTTTTGACTTGCATCCCTCAATAGTGAATTATTTATTTTGTATATTGCTGAATTATTTTTGCTACTGTTAAGGATTTTTGTCACTATGTTCATGGAGGTATAATGGACTCTAGTTTTTCTAGTGTATTTGTCAAGTTTTGGTAATAGAGCTAAGCATGCCTCATTAAACAAGTTTGGATATGTTCCCTTCTATATTTTCCAAAAGAGTTTGGATAACATTGCTTTTATTTCTTCATTAAATGTGTGGTACGAAATACCAATTAAATCATCTGGATCTGAATTTGTTTATGGTCAGATATTTAATAACAAATTTAATCATACATTTACTTTTCTTACTGACTAGGGTGTTCTCTCTCCCATCTCTTCCTGACCACGAACTCTTTATCTATCTATCTATCTATCCATCTATCTAATCATCTAGCTAACGAGCTAGCTATGTGTCTATCTATATGTCTATTCTTTGAATCTCAATATACATGTGATTCCCTCGTCAAGCCTTGCCTAATTCCTCAGCCTCAGGCAGAGTTGTAGCTTCCTCCTCACTATTCTCTGTTCTTACTATTCTTACATCAACAATGCTTTAATTTCTTCTTCCATCATTATTTTACCTTATTTTAACATCAAAATCTGTAGTAAAATCTTGGACACCAGACACACATTAATAACTATCACCATAATAATAATATAAAAGTTTTTTTTAATATTTGTATATGTGATATGCTGCATGTTTATTGGTAGAAGAGTCAAGATGCAGTGACTAATTTTATTGTTTGCATTGAACAGATAAATCTAGATTAATTTGAGTCAATTTATATCCACACCATACTGAAAAAAAAAATGATGTGCCAGAAAGTACCAGTGCACCAGATATTTCATAGCAATTTGTGTTCATCTCACCTTCATACTGCAAATACCTTTCTTGACATCTCCAAATATATTGTGAATTATCTGAGAGAAAAAAATCACCATTTTTACTCATCTCTGTCTTTTTTACCCTCCAGCACAGTGAATAGGACATAGTAGGCTCCCAACGAGTGTTAGATAAAAACATATTTTTTAAAAACTTATAACTATGGAGGCCAAGACTGCAAAATTGTATGCTCTAAAACTATGAAGGGATAATGAGTTTCTTTTAATAGTTTATTTTAGAGATGGGCCACTGAACTGAATAGACATGGCAGAATGAAGAAGCTTGGGAAATAAGACAGATCTATGTAAAGAATCTCATTAAATGTTTAATCAAAATTTCATGACCTGTGTAGGGGATTGAAAAGACTCCCTGAGAAGTCATAAAAATTAATTTGGAGGGGAATTAAACATGGAGACTCATAGTGCTGTGTAAGTGATTTTGTGTCCCATGAAGCTCCCTAAATGTGTTTATGAGCTGAGCATCCTGTCCTGAGCTCATGAAATAGGAAACAGTGCATCAGTCTTGGCATCTCTTGGTATTTGAAATGCTTGGAATTATTATCTCATACTCTTGGCTGTCTCAAAGGAAACAAAACAGAAGTGTATGTTTGGGTCAGGCTTTAATTTTCCAGAAGACTGAAAAATTCAATCACTATCTACCCAGACACTAATCTTGTCTCCTTTTTCCTCTGATCAGGAGGAGCTCATTCTTCTGGGCCTATGTCACCTTTAATGGGCAGTGTAGGAAGGTGATATCCCAAGTGTATTTCAGCATTCACTCCACATTTATTCCCTCTTCTGACTGTCAGCTTTAATTCATGGCGGAGATCACTGTGTAAATTTCACTGGCTTGTTTTCCTTCTTTATTAATAGTGAGTAGGAATAATGAAATGTTAACTAAGATTATAAAAATATAGTGCCTGTGACTCCATATGCAAATTCTTTAAATTCTTCCATTTCGGACTACAGAAAATGGAAAAATCTAATTAGCACAGAAGACTTACTCCAAAAACCTGGACAAATGAATGTCAATGTAAAATAAATATTATTATAATATTAAAGCTATAGTATTTAAATGTAAAAAAGTTGTCATATTTAAAATTAGTATTCACATAACTAAAATGATTTATTGAACAATTTTTTTTTAACATCTTTATTGGAGTATAATTGCTTTACAATGGTGTGTTGGTTTCTGCTTTATAACAAAGTGAATCAGTTATACATATACATATGTTCCCATATCTCTTCTCTCTTGCGTCTCCCACCCTCCCACCCTCCCTATCCCACCCCTCTAAGTGGTCACAAAGCACCGAGCTGATCTCCCTGTGCTATGCGACTGCTTCCCACTAGCTAGCTATTTTACATTTAGTAGTGTATATATGTCCATGCCACTCTCTCACCCTGTCACATCTTACCCTTGGTTAAGAATCCGCCTGCCAATGCAGGGGACACAGGTTCGAGCGCTGGTCCGGGAAGATCCCACATGCTGCGGAGCAACTAGGCCCGTCGCCACAACCACTGAGCCTGCGAGCCGCAACTACTGAAGCCCACGTGCCTGGAGCCCTTGCTCGGCAACAAGAGAAGCCACTGCAATGAGAAGCCTGCGCACTGCAACAAAGAGTAGCCCCCGCTCACCACAACTAGAGAAAGCCCGTGCACAGCAACGAAGACCCAATGCAGTCGAAAATAAATTAATAAAATTAAAAAAAAAAAACCAACTTGATTGACATAAAACTCACTTGCAAATATTCAAAGTGCACAATCCAATAAATGCTAGCAGTTGCATATGATGTGACTTCCCACCACCATCAATTAAAAAATATTCTCATAACCCCCAAAATATTCTACTTGCCCCTCTGCCATGGATGTCTCCCATCAAACCCAGCTGTAGACAACAACTGATATGGTTTTTGTCACTGTAGATTAATCTGTATTTTCTAGAATTTTAAATAAATTGAGTCATATACTATGTATGCTTTTTTGTCTGGTTTTTATTCACTGAACATTCAGTGTGCTACATTTATCAGTAAGTCAGTTCTTTTCATTGCCAAGTAGTTTTCCATTGAATGCATGTATCATATTTTGGATATCCATTCACATAGTGATAGACATTTCGATTATTTTTAGTTTTGAGGCCCTTGTCAAGATATACATTTTCATTTCTTTTTGGTAAATTATTAGGAGTGGAATGTCTGGGTTTTATGATATGTTTATGTTTGACTCTCTTAAAAATGGACAGTCCTCTAAAGTGGTTGTACCATTTTGCATTCCACTCAGCAGTTTAAGAGATCTTTAGTTGCACCTCAATCTTATCAACACTTGGTTGGATGAACTAGTTCATCCTCTCTCAGCAGCCAAAGTAAAAGTCTCACAGATCTTACTAGAGCTGCCTGGATCACACAACTTTCCCAAAACCATTACTGGGCTTCTATTTGCCCAGATCTGCACCACAGGTCCCTGCTGAGGCTGGAATTTGAGTTAACTCCACTATAAGCCATATGCTGAGGGTTGGGAGGAAGTGGTTCCCCAGAGGGAAACTGTGGCGCTGTCAGGGAAGGCTGAATGGATTCCAGGAGGCCAAAGATCAACATAATTCTACTATATAATTTTAGGTATAAAAAACTCTGCTAGAAATAACAGTTTTTTAAACTTAGAAATGTACAATTAAAGAAAAATTTTATTTTTAGTTGGAATAATAGTGCAATGAAACACAGCAACTAATAAACATATGCTCAGGACATTTAGTGAAGAAACTGATGAGTAGGTGTTGGGAAAAACGTATTAAGTCCATTGCTTTCCATTTCTTTCTTTTTTTTGTTTGAAATTCATGGAAATCTGTCTGTAAGGCAACTGAGTGTACTTGCTGAAGGCAGATGGTTGTGTTCTCTTGCTTGGTAGCCTAGAAAGCTGGAGAAGGAGGTGCAGATGGCCAGGTGGGGGAGGCTTTAGTAATGTGCATGAGACCAATGCTAACTTTAGGGATCACAGAATTTACACAAATCTAAAACTTTTGGAATATTTGTTAACTTGACAACTGATGGTCTAGAACCTTTGAACATTACTGTTGTTATTCAACGTTGGCTTTATACAAAGGACAAAGAAGGGAAGAGAGATGGGTCAGTCAACCTTCCCATTTTTCAGCTGTGTATTAGGTTAGGTCAACTCTCCTTATGGGTACAGAATCTGAAGTTTGGCTCTCCCATTTTCATTCTTTACAAACTGCATGTGAATTTTGAAAGTTATTGAACTTAATGAATAATTGTATTAACTTTACATTCTATGTCTTACCATTTCCTACCCCCCTTACCTGTCTCATCTGACATTTTATGTGCATACATTTTAAAATTTATTTATTTTTTGCCATCTTTTTCTCTCCATCCCCTTACTTAAATGAAAACTTTATGAAGAAAGACTATTTTACTTATTCTCTTCACTGTTGTATTCTTTTCACCAAGAAAAAATCCTGGCATGAAATAGATACTTCAAAATACTTGTTGGATATTTTCTGAATTTGTTTGGATAAACAAAGGAAAGTTAAAGATGAAAATAAGGACTTTGCCTGATTTATTTAGTGACATATCTAAGTGGCTAAAACAGTGCCCAGCAAATAGTAGATTCTTAATAACCATTTGTTGAATGAATTAAAGATATCCATTGTTTAATCCTTCTTTGTGAAGGAGACAAGGTTAACTATTGACTAGTGAAAGAATGCAGGAGTTAAGGTGGTCTAAAAGAAATGCTGAAGATTTGTAATCATTATTGTGGGGAATTATAAAAGTAGACAATCAGAGACCCACAAAAGGGTTTCCCAACTGAGGAAAGTCTGTTGTGACCACAGTCTACCTGATTATACGATTTCTTCCAACAACGTTCATTAGCAAGGACAAGGAAACAGATGGTTTTATTGCCCTAACACCTCCACCCTCTAAAATAATTGATCTCTTCTATTAAAAGTTGCTGTGATGTGTCATGGAATGTAGACTGATTAGGAAGAAAAGAGACTTCACAGGGGATGGAGAGACTGGGACAAAAGGCAAGAGTGTAGGGATTAGAAGACCCAGTGGAGTCAGAGAGAAGGAGGAGTGGGAGGAGCGAGAGACAAAATATGGTCAATTTTGTCACGGAACGTGATATTGGAATTTATTATTTAAAAGTATTTCCATTTCTAGGTGATAAGATTCAGTCAAGGTAAAATGTCATCATGAAGTAGAATGATTTTGTTTGAGGTTTGTGTAGCATGGGGGATGGGTGGAAAAGGCCAAGGAATAGAGAACTAGGTTCTAGGTTGAGTTTTCAAGACCTGGGTTGGAGATGAGGACTCTGAGTCATGTCCAGTATGCCCCACAAAGGTGAAAGAGACCGAGAAATCTGTAGGTGTTATACTATAGAAGTAAATAGAAGGAGTGACAGAAGTAGGTAGAAGGAGTTGATTAGGAGTAGTATAGAGAGACAGCTATAGCTTCAGAAGAAGAAGAGAGTGGCCAGTTAATGGCGTAGAAGTGACATTAGTGAGCTAAGACAATGGAGTTGGGATGGGAGGGATGAGTCAAATCAGGAAGCACGATGACCAGTTTCAGGCTACTGCAGTAGTACAGAGAGAGACATTAGTGGTTTGGATTAGGGCAGTGGAGGTGGAAGTGGTGAGAAATTATCATTGAGGGTCATTTCTTGAAGGTAAAGTCAACAGAGTTGATTGATGGAACTAGATGTACAGCACGAAGCTCCTTGGTATTTTGTCTGAAAAACTGGATGATTGTTAATACTAGGTGGGCAAGGCAAAGGGAGAAGTCAGTTTGAGGGAGAAAAGAAGAGTTTTGTTTGGGCTTTATAAGTTTAGGAAACTTATATGACAGCTATTCAAACATTCACAGAAGTGCTGGGAACTGTCAACTGCTTTCATATGCACTGTGTCATGTGTTATATTGTCTTATTGATCCAATGAGATAGATACTAAAATTATTCTAACTTAACAGGTGAGACTTAGGGAAGTAGAGGAATAATGTCAAAGTCATATAACTAGAAAGCTTCAAGGGCAAGATTTGAACCAAGACTGACTAGAGAGCACTAACTCCCAATCATCATCCATACAGCCAAAAACACTCCTGATCAAGTGGAGCCAGGTTTTGTTGTATCTAAAGAATATGCAGGACTTCCCTTGTGGCTCAGTGGTTAAGAATCCGCTTGCCAATGTAGGGAATACGGGTTTGATCCCTGGTCTGGGAAGATTCCCACATGCCACAGAGCAACTAAGCCCTTGTGCCACAACTACTGAGCCCGCACGCCACAGCTACTGAAACCCGTGTGTCTAGAGCCCATGCTACATAACAAGAGAAGCCACCACAATGAGAAGCCTGCGCCCTGCAATGAAGAGTAGCCCCTGCTCACTGCAACTAAAGAAAGCCCACGCACAGCAACAAAGACCCAACGCAGCCAAAAATAAATAAATAAATAAATAAATAAATAAATAAAAAGAATCATACCATTAGTATGATATATTTTTAAAAAAATAAAGAATATGTAATTTGGGGAGTCCTTTGTAAGAAAAAGAATGTAAATTCACAGCTACAAAATTAGATACGGAATTAAATATTTAAAATGAGAAAAGAATTTACAACAAATTGTATGCTTTAAAAGCTGTGCAATACTGCAAGCATCACGAAATCTGGAAAATTAACGTAATTCTTAAAGGTTAACAAGTGAACACATTTCTATAATATTTTTCCTACATTTTTTGTCTGCAAAAAAAATCTTTGATTATATCTTCCTATGACAAAGTTTTCATAATGCCATTTTCTATAGAAAAAAATTGAAAGATAAATTAGTTGTGCTTCTATGATTAAAATTGATCAATTTTTAATTATTGATAGCTTAGAAAAGTTTTAGATTCATAACTTATTAATAATAATTCTATGTAAATGTGTAGGATTGTTTGGGAATTTACTTGGGAAATCTGGAAAAATATTCAAGTTTGGCAACAACATATAACCAAGTGACACACTGTTAGAACCTCTTCCTAGGCCTTTCAGGGTATCCATTCAGGGGAGGGACCTGGTGAATCCACCCGTGGTACTCTTTTCTCTCCAAGTAATTGGGGAAAGGAGTGACAGGACAGGGAGGCTTCATGTGATGTAACCTGAGATGTACCCTTCCTGAGTGGCCAGAGAAGGGACTGACCACCTCCTCAGATACTCACCGCCTGGTAGAATTATGAGTTCTCCAACTGTAACGTGAGAGCCAGGGGTTGAAAAAGAAGCTTGGAGAAAATGATCCTTTCTCACAAATTCCTCAAAAATCATTTTTAAAATATAATAAAATTGGCATTACTTTTTCTATTTCTCTTACCCCCCCTGTCCTGCCATGAGTCAATAAAAATAACTTACTAAATATTTATCTTGCTAAAGCTTTCTATTATTTTAAAATATTTCCTGCTTGAAGGCTAAGTGTAGGTAGAAATGATACATATCTTCTTTATAATTAACTGATCAATAACGGAAAGCGTTGCCATGATTATACTACTACTTGAATACACTGTCATAAAACAGTGATCAAACTTGAACTGTGCATGGTTTTCTTTCTTCATTCAATTAATTTTCCTTTGCCTTAAATAATGACACGTTCAGGACCCTTTCTGCTATTGTATAGCAGCTGTGAAATGAGAATAGGTGGTTCACTTTTTTGTATCCTTAGGCCTGAAATGTAGACGAGGGCTGGAATAATCATTACACAAGAGCGACTGTTTGCCCTGGTTGGAAAAATATAATGAATTTAAAGAAAGAGAAGCAGTATGAGAATTTTTTTAAAGGCAGGAAATTGGTATAAAAAAGTGATTTCTGGGATGTTCGGAATCCCATTAAACCCACTTTCCCTTCCATATGTTTGGTAAGCTGAAAGGTATCATGGGGGCACCTTGATTCAATTTAACATGCTTAATGGAATTTCAGTTATATAACTAGGATGGCCGATTCCCACCAGCCCAGGGCCCCATGTCATTCTTTAATTGATATTCCAGAGTACCCAAACTCAATGCTCCCACCTGTTCGATTCAGCAGGAAGCCCAGTTTGATATGTCAAAAATTCCCATGGGTCCCTACTGTCTTAGCTGCTTGCTAATGGGTCATAAATTCCATCTCACCCTAGAGGCCTACAGAGTCCTCACTGGGGCCACCTGGTGGTCATTCCCAAAGCCGTCAGCATACAGACGAGCCTCTTGTCCCAAGGGCAGGAAATCACTGAGCCCACAGTAGATGGACTCGCACTGTCCTCCACTGCACCTTGACATTCTCTATGATCCCAGAGCTCTTTCTGTTATGCTTGTCTAAAAGGGTAGTAGGAAAGAGCATCCCTAAACTAGGTCTCTGGCATCAGTGAAGTGCAGGCCTATATGCAGGGGCAATAATAGGTTTGTTTTGGACTAAATCTTATATAATTTGAGTCCTTTTTAATAAAAAATCATACATTTTAGATACATAATTAGGTACAGAGGAAAATACTTATTTTGAACGAGGAAACACATCATAATATGTTGCAGAATCATTAGAGATTCAGGTCCCTTTCTTTTAAGATTTACTTTAGGCAATTTGCCAGAAATGCTTCATAGAAATGGTCCCTGAGTACAGTCTGGATAAGGAAGAGTCCCTGAAACGGAAACTCTGTTAGCTTCCTGATAAATTCACCCCTTCCTACTTAGATGGTGTCAACTCTGAGTGCATTGCTGATTACCTGGGGCTTTGCCAGGACCACTTGACCCTGACAGTCTGGATGCTTTGTGCATAGCCATCACTGAGGTTGTCTCCACCTGTTGGAGCCTCAGTAGCACTCAGAGAATTGGTCCATTTAGACCACCATCTCCTCTTCCTCACTTCCTTGCCAGGACTGACCCTACCAGTTAAGCCAAGACTACAGTGGTTTTCTGAGATTTGAAAGAGGATACAACTTCCTTTAGTTTTAACCTAGTGAAGGTGCCCTTTGACAAAATGAGAAGATCTACTACCATGGACCACGTTAATTTTATCCAATTGTATTTTTATTTCCTATTGGTAGT
This sequence comes from Eubalaena glacialis, assembly GCF_028564815.1. Classification (NCBI taxonomy): domain Eukaryota; kingdom Metazoa; phylum Chordata; class Mammalia; order Artiodactyla; family Balaenidae; genus Eubalaena; species Eubalaena glacialis. Next base: position 128,468,781 of record NC_083720.1, on the reverse strand, counting down.
AAAGGATGTACAACGAAGAGTTCTCGCAACCTCAACACCTGTCTCCTCCTGTTATGCAATTCTCCCCCTCAATGTTATTGTTTTTTGGATAGCATTACAGAAATGTATTTTGCAAATATAAACAAATATGTGTGTGTGTTGTTAAGCTCTTCCATTCTTTTTTAATGTACTAGAATAATTTCATTTATTCTGTTATTCATATTACAATTTGTTAGATTTTTCTGGTGAAATGATCTGGGTACAATGCTCATAGGAGAGTTGGACAAGAAGGAAGGTCTTTAACATCTTTCTCTATTTCTTTCATAATGACATCTTGTCTCATACTGGGGGAGGGGAAACCCTGCTTTCCTTTAGTTACCATTCACCTGGCATAACTTTCCTCTTTTGTTTTAGCATAGCATTTTGCTTTGTAATCCAAATAGTCTTTTCTCTTTTTTGCGTGTGCTACTGTGTAAGCTAATTACATTTATTGATATGACTGATTTTATTCTATTTTATTATTTTAGATTTTTTATTTTTATAGCTTTAAAAATACTTTATAGGCTCACCAGGAATCCAATGATGGTATATGGGTATATTTACCTTGGTGCTGTTAAATATACTCAGCATCTTCACTCTTTGTTAAAGAGATCAGGACATTTACTCTTCTAACTTTGGTTAATTTTCTAATTACTGCAGATTATATTATTTACATTTTGACCTGACCTCTTTGTTTTATGGTTAAATACATTCAGTAATCACCACAAACTTCTTTGCTGTGGCTTTTCTAGTCATTTCTCGGTTGGCTATATCTTGCTTACAGTCAGATTCCTCAAGAACAGATGGGAACAATTCCCTTGAATTCTTGCATTTGGCATCCCTCTAAAATATATAGGCTGAAATAGTCTTTTATCTCAGGAAAGCCTTAATAAATTACATTTTTACATACTTGTGTTGTTTTCTTTTATTTCAATTTATTCTGTAATTCCCCGTATGGTATCTTGGGTCTCCTTGGCTTATCTTCCATATCTATGAAGAGGTAATATAATACCATGAGTTGTATTTGTTTGCTTGTTTTAGTATTTTTTTCTTTTTCTCTTTATGAAGAAAAGAAACTAAAAAGGAAGTTTGGCCATGAGAAGCAAATAAATCTTTTCAACACTCTTGCCTTGATTTTGGTCAGACATCAGCATGTAATTTAACCAATGACCTTCTCCGGGTCTTATTTGAAATTATACTAGGATATGCAAAGTGGGTGGTCCCAGATTACTGAGAGCATTATAGGTCTTTTTTCTGTTGGAGCTTGGAACAGAGTCTTGGTTTAGTATACTGAGAGGCAGTATGATTCGAGGGAAACCTGAAGCCCCCCCAAATTATGTCATCCACCCAAAACACAGTGATATTTACTCTGTAGACTTTGAAATGTAATTTTTTAAAACTTTACTTATAGGCTACTCCATCTCCTTCTAAAACTTTCTGAAAAATCTGAAGATGCTTAATGTTATTTTAAGAGACAGTCTCTGCAAGAATAGAATCAGATCCTATAAGAGTATAGATGACAGACAAAAGGGCAATTCCTTGTGGCAGATACCTGGCCAGGGCAATGACAAAGAGAGTGGACCAGACTGTCCCTGAAGGAAAGGGCATAAGAATTTCAGGTCTCAGTGTAACTGATTTATTATCCAAAGGTGTAGGTTTTACACCAAAGAAATAATCATGTTGGCAAGTAAGTCCCTAATGTTCCTGGTTCAGACCAGGTTCAGAACTACTGCAGGGGCAGGAGTCTCAGCCCTGTGCTAGATTCCCAGATTCCCTTTTCTTTGGTTCTTTGAATGTCCAGCTGATTTCCTGCTGTAACTGAAAGAGCCTTGCTAGTGACTGTCTGTAACTATCAGGCATAGGGACAGAAAAAGGGCTCCAGATCCAAGGCCTGCATGATAAAAAAAAAAAAGAAAAGAAAAGAAAAAGAATCTAAGGGAAGTGAGTAGCGCCTGTAAAAGGTGCCAAAACATACCTCTGATTTAATTCTTCAGCTGCTCAGTGAGTTACGTATCTGCTGTTCTATAGATATCACACATATTTTCCTGATTTCAGTGTTTCCTCTTTCCACTTTCTGATAGAGAAGAATGAAATACTTCTCCCTGCTCATACTGCAATCAACTTTGTCAGTAAGTACAGATCTTAAAATAAAACCATCTTGACTCTCTCATAAAAGAAGGTATTTTCAATTGCCTGCTGATAGCTTAGAAGTACACATCATTTTTCATACTCATACCCCTAGTAATTTGTCATGTGTCTGGACATTTCATTATCAACGATATTTTACTATCTATCCATCTCTGCTCTTTCAAGTGCCTGTTTTTAACATTAAGACAATAGACTTCATCCAGTCAATAAAAGAACATTCCAATATGTGCTGATTAAGAATGTATACTTGGATGTCAGACAACTTGGTTCAAGTGGGCAATTTACTCAATTCTCTTGAAGCCTTGAAAATAGGGATCATGTCAGTATTCACCTCATAGGGTTGTGATGAGGATAAAATTCATTCATATATTTAAAAATATTTATTGGGCACCTCCTATGATAAGTGCTATGGTGAAAAAGGATACAAGCTAAGGGGATAGAGAATGACAGGATGTTGCTTTAGATACAGAGGTCAGAGAAAGCTGCTCTAGGAAGGTTTTATTTGAGCAGAGATCTGAATGAAGTGAGAAAACAAGTCATGCAAATACCAGGGAAGAGAACTTTCTAGGCAGAGAAAAGAGCAATTACAGGGTACTGTGTTGGGAATATTATTGCCAAGTTTGAGAAGCTGGGTGAATTGTGATATCGTTAATGAGATCACGACATACTTTTTTCAATGTCTGGGGCCTAGAAAGTCTTCCATAAGTATTATCAATTCTGTTTAGTGTCTGAATCTCAGAAATAGAAATATTTCCCCTTTTTATTATTTTGTTTAAGGTAAGAGGATCTAATTATGCTAACCATGGCACAGAGACTCTCTTGTTCTTTAAGTCAATAGGCTCACTGTTGTGAAAAGAAGTAAGCTGACAGGGTTCCTCTTTGGGGCAAAGCAAGGAGCAATGATTTCAGACTTGCCCCACCCAGATGTATCACAGGATAATGCTGTGCCTTTCTGAGCTTGGGTTGTCCAGACTGATAGCCTCAAGAAAACAAAGCCAGAGGTAGGCAGGGGAGAGCTGTACTGCACAGAGTTCCCAGAACCAGGGGATTTCTAGAGCTTTCCAGGCTGAGAAGTCACTGTCTACACACAGAGCGTACTGTGGAAGGGTGCTTTCATCATCTGGAGAAGGTATTTATTACATGAGGAATAGTTATTGTAGAAAATGTATTTACTTATAAAAAAATAATATTTATTGTAGAAATTAATAACATTTTTGTTAATTAAGAAGGCACAGACATAAATAAAGGAAGGGAGAAGGAAGAAGAAAAGGATGGGGGAGGAGGAGGAAAAGGAGGAAGAAATCATCTATTAAGCTACCAGCCAAACATAAGTACTGTTCATGTTTTATTTTTTGCATACGGATTCTATGAAAATGTGCATAGATTTTAAAAATGATACCTTTGGTAACCCACTATTTTCACTCAACATCTGATCTTTATCATCTTTTTCTGACCGTAAATACATTTGACCACACCTTTTTTTATTGGCTGCATAGTTATCCAATAAAGTTGAGACAATTATTTACCCAATTATTGTAACCTTATGATAACCTCCCTTTAACATGTTAAACATGTTTTCTCTTCACATAAAGCAATTGTGTTTCCAATATCCATGGAAGGAAAGAACGTATAATGACAACAATCTCCCACCAATTCAGTGACACCTTCAATGAGTTTGTAGATTAGAACAACATCTATCTGAATTTAAAATTTTAGGTAGATAGTTAGATAGATAGGATGTGAGGACTATTCAATTTACTGGCATGCTTGATATACAAATAAGCTCTTAGACTCCTTGCAAAGGTTCAGCCATGCACTGTCTCACTTTGAGTGCAGTTGTTCACAGATTAGGATGCACAGATGATGCAAGGCACTCGGCCTCAAAGAGTGGTCCCAGAAGCAGCAGCATCTGCATCACCTGGTAACTTGTTAGCAATACTAATTATCTGGCCCCAACCCAGACCTATTGCGTCAGAAGCTCTAACGATATGGCCCAGCGATCTGTTTTAGCAAGACCTCCTGGTGATTCTGATGCACACGCAAAGTAGAGAACCACTGAAAGAGAGGCAACGTGACAGCTGAATGCTGTCACTACCAGTAATTAGACCTGTGACTTCAAACCAGTTACATCCTCTGAGCTTCAGTTTTCTCAGTCACAGAAAATCAAAAACAGAAGTGAATAAACATTATGCTTATAATCATAGAATTGTTGTAAAGATTAAATGGCAACCTATAAGAAAGCAATTGGGGGTGCCAGGCATATGATATACACATTGATTCCAGGATCATTTAAGAACCTAATATGTGACAGACACTGGAAGACAGAGTGAAAAAGGAAATATTTTCTTGGCCTTCATTTAGCAAGAGAAGAAGAGCTGCTATTTTTCTGATAAACTAAATGTCATATTTGCTTTGATAACACATAATTGGGACCCAGAGAAGGGAGAGGTTAATTCTATTTGGGAAGGACAGAGAGTCAGAAAAGTCTTCATAGAGGAGAAGACCATGAACCACAGAGAACCCAGGGTAAGCCCTTGGAAGTGTGAAAAGTCCAGGCTTGTGGAGGGGACAAGAAAAGGTCACTATTTATACATGAATGACACATGAGTGAGACAACAGAATTTCCTGCCACATTGATGTCTGCTATGAGAGGAAGAGTCAAAGAGGAAGCCACAAGTAATTAGAAGGAACAAAAATTTGAGAAAGAGGAAAAGATAAAGTAAAAAGCAAGCAAGATCATGGAGGTCTTGAATGGCCTTTATATTTCAGGTTCCAAGCAATGTTAGTTTCCCTCTTTTTTTTTAACCTTTTTTTTATCCTGGTGAAAACTACATTTTAAAGATAGTATTGATGGAAGAAAAAAAAAAAATCACAGAAAGGCTATATCACAACTTGAAGCCCAGTGGAAAGGCAAAGTGGCGTCAGGAATTTTTTATCTTTTGTTTTCTTTCTCTCTTTCTCCTGCTGATTGCCTGAATGAAAGCAAGCCATCAGCTTTCAGGGAGAGGAAGATGGGGTAAAAGGGGAGGAAAGAAGGAAGAAACAAGAGAAAGCGAGGAAGGAATAGGAGGAGCTCTTTGGGGATTCACCATACATAGGATCAGGCAGCCTGCAGCAGACTTTTAGATACACTGAAGCATATCATTTATTGCCTTTGGATTTCTTTGGATCCTTTGTGGCACATTATTTATGACTGAGTTCTTTGTACGTAGTTATTTTTAATGACTTTGTTCCCAGACTAAGCCCTTGGTACCATTGTGCCAGCACAGCCCCTGTGAAAATTGACCACTTTGTTCTGTTTATAAAGAACTATAGATTTACAAATGCCGAAAATAAAACCCACAGTGTCCATAAAGTAGATGTTCTCAGTCCTCTGTTACCTTATTCTACATTTAAAATGTTTTCCCAGCCACAGTCATAATCATGGTTTACAGCTTTGCCCAAAGACAGAGGCCTTAGACCATCCACTCCTCTAACTCAATTAAGGGCGGTAGCTTGAGCCCTCACTTCCCCTGCCTTCAGCTCTCCGGTGAGGACAGGAGAAATGATTACGTTTTATGTAAATATTATGAATGTGCATTCCACCTCTGTAGCTCGAGTTTGAAATTTTCCACTTTAGAAGACATGTACCACTTTCCCTTGCTTTTCCCAAACATGAAGTCAATCTTAGAATAAAGGAAAGTTAGTTTAGACATCATAATGCTCAGTTTCAATATAATTAAATTGCCTACACATAGTCACACTCAGGGAAAGCTGGGACGTCAGCTTCTAATTTGCCACCAAACAAACATTGTCTCTAGTTATTTTCCAGAGTCTAGGGTGGTAACTTTAGTAATTGAAGAGGGGAATAAACAAAGTTAGCATAAAATTACAGTCTGACACAACCTTAAATTCTGCATTTTAAGATCTGGATGAGCTCATCTGTCACAAGGCCTAAAATAAACAAGTGTCCAAGATGGAAGCAATAGTATAGCTAAAAGTCATCCACATAAGTGAGTCAAGCATTCAAAGTGCCTTCTGCCTGGGACAAAGTGAAATTCTGAGGGGTGACTCTGACGATCATGCTTTTAAGACATTAAGATCTTTAAACAACCACCACAAAATGGACACACACAGACACACATGTTTTTATTGTTTGCAAAATGTTGAAAAATAATTGCGTTGATAAAATATAAAAGTTATTGGGTTGTCCATGTTCTGAGTTATAAGGTGAATCCAGAGGGTTTACATTTTTCAAAACTCCAGATGGTTGGGAAGTGGAGAGAGGAAGTGAAATGAAAGATTGTCTCTCTGCAGGAACTGTAACAGATCAAGGGGCAAGACCAAGGAACAAATATCAAGGAGTTTAAGAGCTTGCATTCTGTATCAATTCACATTCCTACCAATAGTGCAAAAGGGTTCCCTTTTCTCCACACCCTCTCCAGCATTAGTGGGAAGCTGCTGTATAGCACAGGGAGCTCAGCTCGGTGCTCTGTGACGACCTAGGTGAGTGGGATGGTGGGCAGGTGGGGAGGTTCAAGAGGGAGGGGATATTGGTATACATAGAGCTGATTCACTTCATTGTACAGCAGAAACTAACACGACCTTGTAAAGCAATTTTACTCCAATAAAAAAAAAAAGAGCTTGCATTCTTCCCTATCTCAATAAACGAAAACTCTTATTTTTCCAATTGCTCAGACCAAAATGTTGGAGTCTTCTTTGACTCTTCTCTTTCTCTCCTATCCTATATCTAATCAAGCTGCAAATTCCCAGCAAGGACATCAATCAGCCTGTTCCTAGTGACGGTCATTGTTTGCCAGTTTTGTTATCACCATAGATTTTTAATTGGTCTCCTATTCCCACCATTGCCCCTCTTTTCCACCCAGCAGCTGAATGATACTGTTAAAATTTAAGCCAGACCATATCAATGAGTATCCATCTCTCTCAGAGTAAAACCCAATTGTTTACAGTATCCTAAATGTCTCTACTAGATGAGGCCTTCTCTCCCCCTGTGATAGCTTCTCTGACCACCATGCCCACCTCCTCGTGCTCAGTTCATTCCAACAACATGAGCCTCCTGGTGGTAACTCAAGCCTGCTGGGTGTGTTCCTGCCTCAGGACATTTGCATTTGTTATTCCTTCTGCCTGAAATGCTCTTCCCTTACATATCCAAAAAGTTTTCTCCCTCACCTATTATGGGTCTTTGGTCAAAAATAATTACTTTCGGGGCTTCCCTGGTGGCGCAGTGGTTGAGAATCCACCTGCCAATGCAGGGGACACGGGTTCGAGCCCTGGTCTGGGAAGATCCCACATGCCGCGGAGCAACTAGGCCCGTGAGCCACAACTACTGAGCCTGTGCGTCTGGAGCCTGTGCTCCACAACAAGAGAGGCCGCGATAGTGAGAGGCCCGCGCACCGCGATGAAGAGTGGCCCCCGCTCACCACAACTAGAGAGAGCCCTTGCACAGAAACGAAGACCCAACACAGCCAAGAATAAATAAATAAAGGAAAAAAAAATTACTTTCATCAGTAAAGCTTTTCCCAACCACCGTATTTAAAACTGCAGGTTTCTTCCTTCACTCTCAGGATTCCCTGAGCCCTTCCATTCTTTCGTTTTTACTATAGCGGTAATTATCTCCTACAAACTACAAATTTTATTTATTTGTTTATTATCTGTTTCTTCCACCAGGGATGTTTATTTGTTTGTTTTATATGCCTGTTTCCAGAGTGACTATAATAGTGGCACAGGTAGGTAGGTCCTCAATAAATTTTTGTGAAGATGATAAAAAGAACGTCTTCAAATAATGCCAGTTGTACTGCTTATAAGACCAGCCCTGCTCTGGTTCACTAGGGATATTTGCAAAACACATAGGAGGAACCTCAGGGCTCATAAATGAAGAGAGGGAAGGAGAAATTTTGAGGAAACTGTGACCATCCAAAGAGCTTTGGTGCCCTCACTTCATTGGCTTTGTGCCTCCATGGAACAGTCAGCCGATTCATCCGGCTCCCAGGCCCAACAGATGTCATTCTAGAATATTTGGAAGCAAATACTTAGGAAGGAGGAAACAATTTTAAAGACTCATTTATGAGAAATTAGCCAACAGCATTTCCTAAATTCATTAAGGATTCAACAACACTGTCCTTATTTCCAAATCACAGCGATATTCCAAGTAATGGAAAAACACGTCTGGCATTAAAAAATATTAGTACTAGTGCTATGAATTTCATTCATACTTCCAATTTTGATTTAAAATAACAGGTTTACTTGCCTCCAGAATAACTTTTGTAAACCCACTCTGGCTTTATTTAGGCCCTGGATTAATGAGGCCATTCTAATTTCTCAAACATGGGCAGGGATTAGAATTACCATAGTGTGACCAAAGAAATGGCTTGGGCAAAAAAGATCAAATAAAGCTTTTTTCTTGCCATTTGGAACTGAGGAAACTCACTGCACGGAAGACCTTCAACTGTGGTTATGTGTTATCTTAAACTGATCCCGATGGATCTATAACAATACACAATGGTGTCCACCATTCGTTTTTAACAGTCATGGTCTTATCTCTGTCCTCAGGCTTGCTTCCCTGGAGTGGGTGTGAATAATGAGTTATAAGTGAAAAAGAAAACCTCTAGGTAATAAATAGCTTCAGTGGACGATAACATGAATGAAGCTACCCAAGACCACCTCTCAGAGGCTGAAATGAGTCACTTCACCTTTAAAGATATTGCAACACATTCAGATGCACAGAGGATTCGTTTTCTTCTATAACTATGTTGTCAGGTCTCATGTCTCACTGGAGAAGCTGAATCACAAATATTACAAAGCACCTCATGGCCAGTGTTCTAAAGAGGCATGCAAAATTGCCCGTTCTATTATTTTCAGAGAGAAAATATCTTACTGCCCTGAACCACGCAGATGGTGGAAAAGGATGCCTTAGGGAATTCAAACCATTCATGTAGGAGCATCTCAGAAACCAGACTAAATCCCTGTGATGCCAAAAGT